>NC_139946.1:49975943-50303443 GCF_963454915.1 Gymnoscopelus microlampas | reverse complement strand
GGTCCGACATAAAAAAGTTTGGAAACCACTATTGTAAACATCCGGGGCAAGATGTAAGAGCGGTGCGTGCACATACAAATTATACTGAGACAAAACCTACACAACCATCAGTACGTACCAAAAGGAAACTTGACTTGAAAAGGTGCACACCTCTCTACATACTCTGCAGGGTGGATGCAGATTGTCAGGGAGCTTTTTGGCAACAAATAATGGTAATGGTAATGATAATAATAATATTGACCTACATGCTGCCAGGAGGGAAAAAACTGCTCCCAACTGCACGGAGCAGTTAGGGTTTTAGGTGTCCTGCTCAAGGACAGTTGGACCAGTCATATTCAACACATTGCAGGCCAGGTCCTGGAATTGAACCTGAGACAACTGGGGAATCGTGCTCCCCCAGGCGGGCTCTCTAACCATTCAACCATGTGACAAAAGTCAAAGGGAGCAATTATGCAGGAACAACAACATATCTTTTTTTAATGTTCTTACATTCTAGTATAATAGACTGTGTTCAAAGTCCAACGGAATTTAATTGCAACATTAATGTTTCTGCTTTTTAAATTGATCAGATGAGAAATGGTTACTTTATTGCCCATAACATTTACATGCAACTTCAACTCCTCTTTGGTTCAGCTGTGCTGGTGCAAATCATTATGAATGAATGGCCAGACACATAAAAAATACAAAATAAATCATGTGTGCATGGCCTGTGTCCCTGGACAATAGTGAGGATGCCACTGCCAGCTGGTTGGAGGACAGCAGACAGGCAGGGAGGGGTCCAGGTGACAGAGCTCTGCAGTATGAAACACCATACTGACACCATTTCTCCTGCTCCTGTTATCTTCCTCTACCTACCACTAGGAGGCCAAGTACATGTATGCATTAGGCACGGAATTGTATGTTAGTCGTCTTTGTTGCCGGGCAGAAACCTCTTTATATCCATATTTTAAATGTTTGTTCTTTTCGTCACACTACAGCGTCACACAGAGGCATCAAAAGAAGCAGATCCACAAGTGCTATTTTTGAATTTGAATCCTGAAAAGTGAGTAGTTTTGGATGAGGTTTGCACCAGACAGAGACTCTACTGTTTTTCACATTTCAAGCTTAACCGCCCATGCAGTCACTTTTTAAAAAACGGGTCATGCCAAATGGGCAAGAAACTAATGTTACCCCAATTGGGCAAAGGGGGGCGCTACAACAATCAATTGAAAATGCACATTTTGAACAGTCCTATGTCATGCCCCATTTGACCTGTAACAGAGTTAAGACCTTTTTACATCCCCATCTCCCCCATGGACCCATAAGATACTTAAGATTTTCTGCCATTTCGAATTTTAACTAATATTCTTCTTTATTTTATTTTTTGTCACTGTTTATTATTAATGCTATTCTTTATTGTTTTACTACTGCTGCTAAAAGCCTGTTTTAAGGAACCAAAACCAAATAACTTTACTTGTATGTACTTAAACACAAGATGTAATAGTCTTGAATCTATTTTGAGTTTGAAAAATTTAGATGCCGTTTTGCCCCCGTTTTAAATGTGAGACAGACAGACAAACAAGGGTCAGACACACACACACTACTCTGTACCAATATGCTATGTGCTACATAAACAAACCTAAGCGCGCACACACACACACAAATAAAAGCAAACAAAAGCACACAAATGGAAGTAAACACACACACACACACACATGTACAGCACACACAGAAACACAATACAGAGAAATACAAGCACACACACACACACACACACAGATGCTTTCTAGAGTTAATTGACCAAAAACCATGTTAGTGAGAGTAATGAGGTTAGTGCTGTCTGCCCCCCCCACTCACCTTAAATGAAGCATTACCCTTCTCACTGTGTGTGTGTGTGTGTGTGTGTGTGTGTGTGTGTGTGTGTGTGTGTGTGTGTGTGTGTGTGTGTGTGTGCGCCTCTGTATATGCATACTGTATGCAGCTAATGACGGTCATTATGTAATCGTGTTATAAAACAACAATGTGTGTATGCAAGAGCATGTGCACTTCATCACTGTCAATCTGTAATTACATTACAAAATGTGAAAGTGTGTGTGTGTGTGCCCAACATGTGATTTGCTTGGGTGGTATGGGTTGGGGAATTCATGCCTCTGCTTTCGATATCCCCCCTCTGGTTATTAGTATGTCCGGTGGGGATACATTTTACCCCTCCTACTGGTCAAACTGAAGTGATATGTTTGATATTTACAGTATATGTTCGATAATACCACAATTGGCCTTTTCTGTCTCACGCCGTCAACAGTGCCTGTATACTATTCCACCTTCGAAACAAATATGAAAGAGAGAAAACGTTGGCAGGGAATAATTGTTTTAGTGTTGAGCTTGATTTCATTTGAAAGCTCCTGCCTCTGAGCTTTCACATGGTCTGTGTTGGGTGGAAACCTCATACTGTATATGTCCAAAACTGTTACTTTTCAGAGGTTTCTGCCCGACAGCAACGATATGAATCTTAACACATTGTGTGCCAAAAACGGTCCGGACCGTTTTTGAGAATCCAAACGAGGAGTGCCGAAAACGGTCCGGACCGTTTTTGACCCAATTTTATACGTGGCGCCCACGTGGGCCGCTAAAACGAAACTTTGGGATCATCCAAGGAGTTTCTGAGAAGGATAGGCCGGATGTGGATCCATGTCAAAAATCCTTCCGGTCGGCCTTTCCAATGTTAACTCCTTGACTAAAAGCTTAATATCTCCATTTCTTTTTAACGTGGTGGAAGTGAGCCGTTTTCGATCGGTGATAACTCTGCAATGGAGAATCGCGTTGGAAATATTATTGTTCCAGACGTTAGTCGGGACCCTCCGCCGTCTCGCACGCACGCTCTGGGCTCGGGGGCTTCTACAGCACGAAACGTATCAACGTAAGTGGATGGAAGAAATGCAGGCACTGGACGTATAATATTTGAATAAACCTCTGGCACCCGATGTCTTAACAGCCAAGAACGGACAGCAGGGGCCGACAGTGTGAGTACATAAATGGTGAACCGTTTACTCGTGCAGTATGAGTTGTGGTAAAAAAACTACATTTCTAAAACCGTGCAGTGAGCCCAGCTTAAGAATGGCCTGTCAATGGAGGAGTCACTTTAAAGGAGATAATTGGACAAACGAGCAGAGGTCAGCGAGCACAACCAACATCAGTCTGACCTGTCTGCTCACGTGACCTCCAGGCAGCACACTGGGAAGGTTATGTTACTGTCCCTAGGAAGGTTATCTGTTACTGTCCCTATAGAAGGTTATCTGTTACTGTCCCTAGGAAGGTTATCTGTTACTGTCTCTAGGAAGGTTATCTGTTACTGTCTCTAGGAAGGTTATCTGTTACTGTCCCTAGTGAAGGTTATCTGTTACTGTCCCTAGTGAAGGTTATCTGTTACTGTCCCTAGTGAAGGTTATCTGTTACTGTCCCTAGTGAAGGTTATCTGTTACTGTCTCTAGGAAGGTTATCTGTTACTGTCCCTAGTGAAGGTTATCTGTTACTGTCCCTATAGAAGGTTATCTGTTACTGTCCCTATAGAAGGTTATCTGTTACTGTCCCTATAGAAGGTTATCTGTTACTGTCCCTATAGAAGGTTATCTGTTACTGTCCCTATAGGAAGGTTATCTGTTACTGTCCCTATAGAAGGTTATCTGTTACTGTCCCTATAGGAAGGTTATCTGTTACTGTCCCTAGTGAAGGTTATCTGTTACTGTCCCTAGTGAAGGTTATCTGTTACTGTCCCTAGTGAAGGTTATCTGTTACTGTCTCTAGGGAGGTTATCTGTTACTGTCCCTAGTGAAGGTTATCTGTTACTGTCCCTAGTGAAGGTTATCTCTTACTGTCTCTAGGAAGGTTATCTGTTACTGTCCCTAGTGAAGGTTATCTGTTACTGTCCCTAGTGAAGGTTATCTGTTACTGTCCCTAGTGAAGGTTATCTGTTACTGTCCCTATAGAAGGTTATCTGTTACTGTCCCTATAGGAAGGTTATCTGTTACTGTCCCTATAGAAGGTTATCTGTTACTGTCCCTATAGAAGGTTATCTGTTACTGTCCCTAGGAAGGTTATCTGTTACTGTCTCTAGGAAGGTTATCTGTTACTGTCCCTAGGAAGGTTATCTGTTACTGACCCTATAGAAGGTTATCTGTTACTGTCCCTAGGAAGGTTATCTGTTACTGTCCCTAGGAAGGTGTTTTTTTGTGTGAAAACGAGCCATATTCAGCTGCCGATAACACAATGGACGATCGCTGTAAAAAAAAAAATGTTGTTCCGGTGGATGGATAGACGAGACAGACTGTAACAAACTGCTCAAGTCATTTCTAATGAATCATATGAAATTTATTCTTCAGAATAAAATTACATATCTTTCTTCTTTTTGTTGCGGTCCACCAGCATTAGCAAACTTTTATCTGAACTTTTAACTGAACAAGAACCTTAAAAGAAGTAAATGAAAGCAACACTTTTTACACCTGTACTTTAAAACAATACTCAAATGATAAAACTGAACACAAATAAAACAAACCTGTGTAAAATGAGTGTTGTCTTACTTAACAATTATTATTATTAACATTAATACATTTCAAACAAACGCTTCCTGTGAACTGCAACAATAAACCTGAATATCAAACAACCTTGAGAACCTTGAGAGTGAAATAGAAAATAAACACACGTTTTCCAATCGAGGTCTTCGTCCCCCACCCCCCCATTTGATGTCACAGCGCTGGGGTTTACCAGGTGAGGAAGTGGGCGTGGTCAGCGGTAAAAGGGCGGGGTCTGTTGGAAGTCCCTGGCGCCCAAGAAGATGAAGCCTGGCAGCATGGGACCGTGGAATGGTGGCATGCCTGCAAACGCACAACACAAAAACATATTTCGGTTACACAGGTTTCCTGCAACAACAAATAAACGCAGTCTGGGTGCTACGGGAGGGGGGTGTACACGGGAGGGGGGTGTACACGTGACTGCAAAACATTTCATAACTCTGGGCTCACAGTTACTTTATATTGTCAGTGGAGCTTGTAGATTGGCAATTTTCCCAGGTTATGGAAAATAGGCAAAAAGGTTCTAGGGACCCCCACTGTCCTTCTAGGGCAGGGGTCTTCAACGTTTTCAGGCCAAGGACCCCCTAGCTGAGAGAGAGATGAAGCAGGGACCCCTCTATATTGTATTAAATTTAGTTTCAGATTAAACTTTTTTTGTTTACTTGGTCAGCTCTTTTTTCCCTCTACACCTATACCTCTTTGCCAAAAAATAGCAGATCTACAAGCTCACAACGCCTTGCAGCGCGAGGTGTTGTGAGCTTGTAGATCTTCTATTTTTGGCTAAAGTTCTCCTCAGAAAAGGGGATGCTAGGGTTCAAGTGGTTAATGTAAAAAAAAAAAATCACACAAAGATTTGGCGGACCCCCTGTAGTAACTCTGAGGACCCCCTGTTGAAGACCCCTGTTCTAGGGTGTTCCCAGCAAAATATGTAAATACAGCATCATAATCATTTTAACCACTTTATCCATTTATATCTTCTTCTTCTTCTTTGTCTTTCGGCTGCTCCCGTCAGGGGTTGCCACAGCGGATCATTCGCTTCCATTTGGCTCGGTCCTCATCCTCCTCCGTCACGCCCACTGCCTTCATGTCCTCCTTCACCGCGTCCATGTACCTTCTCTTCGGCCTTCCCTTCCTCCTCTTCCCTGGCAGCTCCATCTCCAGCATCCTCCTCCCAATGTACTCCCCTTCCCTTCTCCGCACATGCCCATACCACCTCAGTCTTGCCTCTCTCACTTTCTGTCCCAGCGGTTCCACGTGAGCGCTTCCCCTTATGTACTCATTCCTGATCTTGTCCACTCTCGTCACTCCCAGAGAGAAGCGCAGCATTTTCATCTCTGCCACCTCCAGCTCCGTCACCTGCCTGCTGGTCAGTGCCACAGTCTCTAGTCCATACAGCATGGCTGGTCTCACGACACTGCTATAGACCCTTCCCTTCACTCTCGCTGGTACCATTCTGTCACAGATCACCCCAGTCATCTTTCTCCACCCGCACCACCCCGCCTGCACTCTCTTCTTCACCTCCCTGCCACAATCTCCACTACTCTGCACCGTTGACCCCAAGTATTTAAACTCGTGCACTTTCGGTACCTCCACTCCCTGCATCTTCACCCCCCCTCCTTCCTCCCTCTCATTTACACACATGTACTCTGTCTTGCTCCTGCTCACTCTCATCCCTCTTCTCTCCAGTGCATGTCTCCACTTCTCTAGATTTTCTTCTACCTGCTCCCTGCTCTCACTACAAATTGCGATGTCGTCTGCAAACATCATGGTCCACGGGGCCTCCTGCCTGACCTCATCTGTCAGCCTGTCCATCATCATGGCGAATAGGAATGGGCTGAGGGCCGACCCTTGATGCAATCCCACCCCGACCTTGAAACCCTCTGTCACTCCCACTGCACACTTCACCACCGTCTCACTACCCTCATACATGTCCTGTACTACTCTCACATACTTTTATGCCACTCCTGACTTCCTCATACAGTGCCACAGCTCCTCTCTTGGTACCCTATCGTATGCCTTTTCTAGGTCTACAAATACACAGTGTAGCTCCTTTTGTCCTTCTCTATACTTCTCCATCAGCATTCTCAGGGCGAACAATGCATCTGTTGTGCTTTTCCCTGGCATGAACCCATACTGCTGCTCGCTGATGTCCACCTCTGCTCTCAATCTGGTCTCTACTACTCTTTCCCAGAGCTTCATGCTATGGCTGATCAGCTTAATACCCCTGTAATTGCTGCAGCTCTGTGCATCTCCCTTGTTCTTAAATCCACTTTATCCATTTATATGTTGACTAAATAGCAGATATACAAGCTCACAGCGCGTCACTTCGTGCCACGTTGCGAGCTTGTACATCTGCTTGTTTTAACTTTTTTTTTTTTTTTCAATTCGAAGGTCCTTAAGACATTGACTGCCTAGATCGAGTTAACTCGATTTTTTTTTTTTTTTTTTTTTTTTTTAAATTGACCCAAAGACCAAGGAGATATGAATTTTCGAAGATCTTTACTCTCATCCACTTCCTTATTAACTTAAAACTTTAAAATTTTGTATCTCGGCTCCTGAGTACTTTTTTTTTTCCAATGAAAAATCTCTGGCAGAAAACTGCAAAAAATCTGAAATAATTCTGTCAGTCAATGTGTTAACACAAAAATGTTTGAGAACCACTGTTCTGGGTTACCCTTCATAGTCAGAAAAAGCCAGAAATGTAAACACACACAAAAGGTTGAATGCGTTTGCTTTTTGTAGGACATTTTAAGTGTGCCGTATACACTTCAGCCTGGCTGTATCACATGCCCTGCATCAGACACTGAATCCCTGCCCTCCTGCATTCTGCTGAGCTGTTCTTACTGAAACCAAGTCGAGGAGACGAGAGCGACGGAGCGGGGATGATGGACGAGCAGAGCGCGGCGCAGTGGCTGCCACGCTCCGTTTGCATTCACACCATTACCAGCTGGGTTTTATTATATTAAAAGAGTCGAGTTTCTGCCCAGTCAGGTCTCTGAGGGGAGGCCGGCCGGGGGCCGAGCCTGGCATCTCAGGTTGGATGGCATCAAGACTCCTGGATGAGACCACACGTCCAGGAAGCCACCGAGCAACCAACCAGAGAACGCCGTCCCGTCAGCAGAATCACACACACTGCCCATTCCCTTTCTCCTGAAAGCCCACTCCCCCCACCAAAACAAAAAAGGTAGAAATACAACCTCACGTAGACAGGCACAGGATAAAAGGTGGAGTCTGAAGAGTCTAGGACGTGTGGAGGATAATGTATTATAATGTAAATGAGTGAATGCATAATATGTGCATGCCTTCTGTTGTCCATCTAAATGTATGTCCTTTCTGTGTAAAGCATTCTGGATCTACAGGCTAGGATGGAGTCCGGATACATGAGATATGAGGAGACACATGATGACATACATATATGATGGGAGACATGTATACGCAAGATATGAGACACATGATGAGATGTAGACATGGTGGTACATGAGATGCTGCTGATGTACTCAAAATGTGTTTCCACTGACGGCATGTCTCACATCTGCTACAACATGTCTCACCTTCACCTAGTGAGACTATTATGCATTAACGATCTCTTGTCGTTCTACTGCTTCTCCTCATCCGTTTCTACACCTGCCGCCATTTTAAACCACTTTATGGTTGACCCGAGTCCCTCATGCCTCTATACACACACACACACACACACACACTAGTTTCTGTTTTCTGTTATTGTGGGGGAAAGCTTTTGCTGAAAATAGTCAATCGACAAGCTGCGACGCGCTGTGAGCTTGTTGATCGGCTATTTTCTGTGAAAGTCAGGAAAATTGTATTTCACCCGCTTCTTTACAACCTGTAAACTTCTGATGAGACAGCTTTTGAGCTGAGGGCTTTGGATCATGATGTCCACAGCGTACACACAGCCTTTATTGACACGCTGAGTGTTCAAACCGATCAACCGTTTGCTGTGCGCCAATGTCCGGTCATCTGTGTCATCATATTAGCTGAAACAACGGTAAACAAGGGCTTCTAATTCTCATGGTTGTGATAACGAGCCGACATCAGGTCGTAAATTGCCGGTTTGTCAGACACAGCCAGGAGGATCAAAGGAGCAGGGAAGAGGTGCGCGCCAATGCATCTTTACCATAGAAACGCATGGAACTCAAAAGGCGTTCTCTGTGGACACGACCCCTAGAGTAGTTGAACCGAGTTATGAGGTGTGATATGAGACACATGGAGAGAGACACATCATGGGACATGGATGGCGTCCGCATTTCCTGTCCTCAGAATGTTTATATGCAGGGTCAGACTGTATAAACACATATTTGTGCTTTGCGGCGCGTTGCAAGCTTGTAGATCTGCTATTTTAACCCATTGAGACCTGAAGCCGATTCTACATGTCTCCTAAATCTCAACAGTATTCTGAAAAACGTATGTTTCTATATCAGTGATGCTCAATCTTTTTCATGTCAAGGACCCCCAAAATGATATGTATTTGGCCGCGGACCCACATCAAAATATGTTGTTCCAGGGACCCCCAGAAGCAACGATTTCAGTTAAAAATGTTCGCTTTAAAAATATATATATTCAAAGATTTGCACACATTTTCAAGATTTTTCAAAAATAGCAGATCTACAAGCTCATAGCACGGCACCGAGTGCCGCGCTATGAGCTTGTATATCTACTATTTTTGAATAGCCCAAAGTGTAAAATAATGCTTTTTAGCCCAAATCTAAAAATGACACAGTTCCAGGTCTTAATGGGTTAATAGAAATGTTCACCCCTGAATAAGGACTCTAGGATTCATGTGGTTAAATCTCACCTTTACAAACTGCCGTATGATTTATCGATTCTGTTTTATTGGCTTTATTTCTCATTTGTTTTATGTGCTTCCTTTGCACTCGCTAATTCTTTTACTTGGTTGTGATGTTGTTACTTGCTGACTTTTATCGTCTATGAAGCACAATATTGTGACACCAAGTTATTACAACAACATCCAACTGGCCCCGGGGTCCATACTGATGCTGTCGGGTGGAAACCTTGTATGTCCAAAACTGTTACTCGTCTTCTAAGCGCGCGCTCTCTCCCTCTTCTCTCCACTGGATAATGTTTATTAACCCATTAAGACCTGGAACTATGTCATTTTTAGATTTGAGCTAAAAAGCATTATTTTACACTTTGGGCTATTCAAAAATAGCAGATATACAAGCTCGTAGCGCGGCACCGAGTGCCGCGCTATGAGCTTGTAGATCTGCTATTTTTGAAAAAACGTGAAAATGTGTGCAAATCTTTGAATATATATATTTTAAAGCGAGCATTTTAACTCAAATCTTTGCTTCTGGGGGGTCCATGGAACAACATAGTTTGATGGGGGTCAGCGGCCAAATACATATAATTTTGGGGGTCCTTGACATGAAAAAGATTGAGCACCACTGATATAGAAACATACGTTTTTCTGAAAACTGTGATTTAGGAGACATGTCGAATCGGCTTCAGGTCTCAATGGGTTAATACTCAATGAATCATTGTGATAAATAATCATGATCTAAATATTGATAAAAAAATAATTGTGATAATAATTTTGGCCATAATCATGCAGCCCTAGCATACATTCATGAAGAGGAAAAAGAAAAAAAGAATATATGAAATATGGAGATACAAGGTTTTGGCCCTACAGTGATGATATGAAGGTTTTTCTCATCAGCGGTCAGATTAAAGGTGCGTTCAGCAGCACTAATATCCATATCAACACAAGATGCAATGAAGCCTCCCGCTGGGACCAACGGTTACACTAACAGTTACACTGCAGCTCTAATTCAATCTGTGTCAAACTCTCACTATGACAAAACTACACAACACTGGGCAAACACTGAAGGCATTACGGCTGTGTGGTTTACCACTGTGTGTGTGTGTGTGTGTCTGTGTGTGTGTGTGTGTGTGTGTGTGTGTGTGTGTGTGTGTGTGTGTGTGTGTGTGTGTGTGTGTGTGTGTGTGTGTGTGTGTGTGTGTGTGTGTGTGTGTGTGTGTGTGTGTGTGTGTGTGTGTTGTACTCTTTACTTTGGCACAGGGGTTGTACTCTTTACTTTGGCACAGGGGTTTTCAACAGGGGGTCCGGGACCCCTAGGGGGTCCTCAGAGTTACTACAGGGGGGCCACCAAATGATTGTCTGACAGGAACTTTTATTTTTACATTAACCACTTGAACCCTAGAATTCCTTTTCTGAGACGTTGCGAGCTTGCAGATAGGCTATTTTCGGCCTCTCTTTTCCCCTTTCTGAACAAAAAACAAAACAAATTTCACCCGCTTCTTTACACCTGTAAAACTGTGATGTGACAAGGGGGGTGTGTGTGTGTGTGTGTGTGTGTGTGTGTGTGTGTGTGTGTGTGTGTGTGTGTGTGTGTGTGTGTGTGTGTGTGTGTGTGTGTGTGTGTGTGTGTGTGTGTGTGTGTGTGTGTGTGTGTGTGTGTGTGGTACCGAACAAGCTGCTGGGCATCTGCGGCAGGTTGAAGGTTCTCATGTTGGGGTTGTAGGCTGGCATCACCATGGGAACCATCACCACGGGGGGAGGGGCTGGTGGAGCCTCCATTAGTGCATTGTAGTAGTTATAACGATGGCCCTCCCCTTGTGGGCGGGGCACGGCCACAGCACCGAGGGGCGGAGCCGGTTTCTATTGGAACAGAGTTATGGATGTTGAGATTAGTATAGATTATCCATGTAGATACCTCATCGGCTGCTGCTGCTCAACACACGTCAACACGGCTATGATATAGACGAATCCACAGTCGCGCTGCCTGTAGCTGCCTGTAGGCGGCCATTGCTGCGGTGTCGCGTCGGCGGAGCGTTGACACCGCAGCAATGGCTGCGCGCAGGGCAGCGCTCCGTGGATTTGTGTATAGGCAGGGGCAAGCCATGCCTCCTAATGCATAAAACTATGTCTGTCTATTACTATTGAGGCAGGAGGTCTCTCCACTATCAAAAGCATCATAAGCAGGTGGTCTCAAGGACAAAGACCAAATGAGAAATCACATCAAGACAAAGCCTGAAAACCAAACATCTAATGAACCTCAAACGGAAGTAAAAATATCCAGACGCCCCAAATGTGATTCTACTGGGAGGAGAATGATTTATACAGAGGGTGTGGAGTAGGTGGGTCAGCCCTGGGGGGGGTACAGCTGGAGACAGAGCCAATGAAGACAGCATGCATGGGTTGTCATTTGGGGTGCCAGGGGATGGCGGTCGCCAACCCTTACCATTCACATTTAACCTCAAATTAAGTTATTTTAGGCATATTTTCTCCACCTCTGAGCGTGTTTTGCAGATTAATCAGATTTTCAGCATAGATCAGCATTGAGTGCGTCTCATCGTAACATCCGTCCATCTACATGTGACACACATGTTATAGACATGCGTTTTCTTGTCTGTAACCATACATTCATTAACCACTTTAAACCTTGTGTCCCTATATTTTGGGCATGTCATTACAGGAAAACAGAAATAGCCACCATCAAGTTTATTTTTGTTTTCTTCTGAAAGAACAGAGAGCAGCTGTGTGGCGGAGCTCATGTGGGCAACGAGCCAACAGCACAGGGTACAAAAGAAAGATAAACCCCTGCCCAGGTGGTGGGCAAGATAATACAAGCTGTTTTTATAACGAGGTTGGTGTCACATGCTGTGAATGTTCTCACTTCACTGCTTCAACTGGATCCGTTTCTGATTTCTAACAAGCTGTGTGTTTTCACCACTTAAACAGGATGCTTTTGAGGGGTGGACTCTATTTTATGTCCAGCATACTGCAGATATGGAATGCAATATTTGATACGGTAGTATCTATTGACCAATGTCAGTCTCTATTGATTGAGATGATTGATTGAGTCTCTAGTCTCTATCTACAGCAGGGGTCTTCAACGTTTTCAGGCCAAGGACCCCCTAGCTGAGAGAGCGATGAAGCAGGGACCCCCTCTATATTGTATAAAATTGTGTTTCCGATACAACTTTTTGGTTTACTTGGTCTGCTCTTTTTTCCCTCTACACCAAACCCCTCTTTGCCAAAAATAGCAGATCTACAATCTACAAATAGTAGATCGGCTATTTTTGGCTAAAGTTGTCCTCAGAATAGGGATGCTAGGGTTCAAGTGGTTAAGGTAAAAAAAACAAAACATATCACAAAGATTTGGTGGACCCCCTGTTGTAACTCTGAGGACCCCCTGTTGAAGACCCCTGATCTACAGTACCAATGAAAGGAACACATTTACAACACAGACTGTCTAATTTTAAAACCAAAAATGATAGAGTTGAAGTTGGAAATAAAGCAGATTGAGTCCTACGAGTTCATACAGTAGGTATGGATAAATCCATTTCATTTACCCAAACTCAAGATTCACCTACCAAAAAAAGCAATTATAATAGTTCGGACCCATACCTGAGAGACCTGTACCGTCTCGGGTTCTTGGTTCTGGGTGAAAGCATGCAGACCTTTAACCCAGAGTCAGACTCCATAATAGTACAACATCTTCTGTATAACACATTACTCAGTTCTACTCACTTTGGAATCATCTTCAAGGAGGACGCTCTCTGGCAACACAACAGCAGGTGGGGTGAGGCCGAGCCTGGCGTGGGTGGTGCTAGAGCTGAGAGGGGCGGCGTTTGTGTCGTAGGGGGCACGGTCATCAGTGTCAGGGGCGGAGCTTTGGTAGAAAGGGGTGGAGCTTTGGCAAAAAGGGGCAGGGCTTTGACTGGTAGGGTCAGGGCTTTGGTAGGTAGGGGCGGGGCTGTGGCCGGTAAGGGCAGGGTTATGGCCGGTAGGGGCGGGGATGTGGCCAGTCGGGGCGGGGTTGTGGCCAGTCGGGGCGGGGTTGTGGCCGGTAGGGGCGGGGTTGTGGCCAGTAGGGGCGGGGTTATGGCCGGTAGGGGCATGGTTGTGGCCGGTAGGGGCGGGGTTATGGCTGGTAGGGGCAGGGTTATGGCTGGTAGGGGCAGGGTTATGGCCGGTAGGGGCGGGGTTATGGCCGGTAGGGGCAGGGTTATGGCCGGTAGGGGCGGGGTTATGGCCGGTAGGGGCATGGTTGTGGCCGGTAGGGGCGGGGTTATGGCTGGTAGGGGCAGGGTTATGGCTGGTAGGGGCGGGGTCTGGGTCAAAGCAGGTTTGGTTGGCTGAGGTGGCCGGCTCAGGCTCAGCGGTCCATTGGTGCTCCCATTCATTGATGAGCAGAGCTTCAAATGGGTTGGCCTTCACTTCCTCCTGGAGACGCACAACAGACCTTCATCACATCAATGAACATCACCGGAACGCTGTCACATTTTTACAACGTAGCAATCGGTTTGTTGTGTTCTACCATGCAGTGTAATGTGCAGTATGTGTGTAGTTCTATGTTGTAGTGTGTAGTGTTTACAGTGCAGTGTAATTTATGTTTGTATAGTTGTGTGTTGTGTATTTACATCGCAGTGTTTTACAACGTTGTAGTTGGTCTTAAAGAATCTACACCATGAATTAAAAAAAAAAATTACATTTAATATATTGTTTATGTCCCTCAAACGTTTTTCAAAAGGTTTGAGCCTAAATCAAGCCTCAGATATACTCATTCCAACTAACTTCTCTCTGGCTTATAAAGCACTTTCACCTGCAATTACCACATTGTCCTGTTTGGCACGGGGCGCTATTGAGACAGTTTGTATGCATGTTATCTCCTGGTTCTGTGTGGAAAAAGTAAAAAAAATCGGGTGAAAATCAGTTTGGTCTGTTTTGAGACTAATTTACATAAAACCCCAGATTTGCTGTGAAAGCCTGAGTGTTCAAACTGGGGTATTTTTTGGGATAGAAGAGAGGTAGGGGAGACCAAAAACACACAAAAAAGAAGGAAAAGTTAAAATTCATGGTGTAGTCCCTTTAATACATGCTTAATAACTTTATTATTATAATAATAATAATATAATAAAAATGTAACAGTCTGTCTATCAAACAGTCTGAAAATGCTTTCACCCTTTTAGAACATATCTAGTCATAATAGGGAAATGGTAAACAATATTAGCGTATCATTTTTTTGGTGTGTTTTTATATCAAAAGTACAATCTTAATCACTTCCTGTCAAACAAACCTCTCATGTGTGATGACACAGGTATTAACCAAAGATACTTAATTAGTGAGATTAGTGCACATCTTACACCTGTTCTGGATAACCAGGCAAATAATATAGAACAGTTTAAATGTCCAGTCCATACACCGGACTGTAAATGTATCCAAAAACTGTTGTCCGTCACCGATCCCAATTTGAGAGTCCTAGACCAGTGGTTCTCAAAGTGGGGTCTGGGGACCCCTAAGGGTCCTTGAGGGGGTTCCAGGGGGTCCCCAGCTAAATGATAGATTAGGCACCAAATGGACCCTTATGGGTCTGTAACTCTGAGAGTGTACAAATGGAACCAAATGGACCCTAACGGGTCCATTTGGTTCCATTTGTACACTCTCAGAGTTAAATTAACATAGATTTTACAATAAAAATTGGGGTCCAAGAGACAGAAATGCCATTAAATGGAGGTCCGTAGCCCTAATGCATGTCAAACTGGGGGTCCTTGAAATTTAAATGGTTGAGAATCACTGCTAGAGCCGTAAAAAAATCTTCTCTTATGGGGGTCCCTGGCATATCTTTTGAAATGGGGGTCCGTGGGCTAATAAGTGTCCATTTGGGGGTCCTTGACATGAAAAAGTTTGAGAACCACTGTCCTAGACCACCGACCAATATGTTGCACAAAAAGAAAATCGGTCCCATGGTCAATGCACATGTGCATATCAGATTAAATGGTGAACCCGCTAATGAGAAAAATGCATGAGAACAGGCACCTAATTGCATACAAAGTTCCCATCAACCGATTGGTTATGTCACTGTATTTGGTGGGTTCTTGCTGACACAATTGATAAGAGCATTTTGTAATTAAAGCTTCTGTGCTTTATTGTTTACACACACACGTATATGAGCACAGGATAGCATCGCTGTGCCAAGTCTATATATTCTCTCAGGCCAGTGTCTGTGTGTGTGTAAGCCGTAGCCCAGCTCCAGCACACTACTATAAAGAGGAGAGTACAATTAGACAATTGGAAACACCTGCCAATGAATGAACCCTGGCACTGTTCTCCAGAGTCAGTCTCACCACCCACAGTGTGGGTTTAAAGCTAAATTCCAATCCCACAAACTTGGTCACTCTCCTCGCGTCCTCCACTCGTGCCTAAGCCCTGCCCCTGCGAGGAGGAGAGGAGTATTTGCGAGGACGGAGTGGTCGACCCGTTGGCCTCACAGGATCGGAACGCAACTCTAGCGACGGCAAACCGCGCGATCACTTATGACGTTTCATACAGCTGGACCAGAGGCGTGGATGAAAATATAAATAGACAATTCATCAATGTGGATGGCCACATCGTCATCTTTATAGTTAACATTTTGTGGAAAGCCATTTATTCCTGAAATAGTGAACGAAGCGCCAGGAGGTCTGGTTTTGAGCGTTTGGGTGATACCCCCCCCCACTTCTGGGACGAAGAAAAAAGAAAAAAACTCAGACGAGCAAAAAACGGAACGCTCGTCCTAAAACACACTGGTTCTTCCATTTCAGAGAGGTGCGCGAGCAGCGCGATGGAGACCTGCCAATGTTTCCTTTTTGCTTGATATTGTTTGTTGGCAAAATAAATCATGACTGATACTGTAGGCATGAAAGAAGACCCTTCACAGCTAACAGAGAATTTTACATTTTAAGAATCGGGTCAGAATTGAATGAGTACGGCTATAGTTAAATAGCGTGAAGTGTTCTCTTTTTGGGAATTCAGAATATGGTCACCCTATATTCAGTCCACATATAAATACGATACATTATTTTTAACATAATCTTCGTCACAGTCATTTTAGTAGTCCGTGCACTGCATTGAGGCATGCACGGAGAGAAATGAACTATCAGCTTTTGAGACAGAAGAAGTGTGCACAATATATTACAATGTATATAATTGTCTCTGCCAGAGGTGGAGAGTATGTTTTCGTTTTTGTCCTTCCGTGTGCCCGTCCGTCTCAGCCAAGCTAACATTGGTCAAGCTTCACGTGACACGTGACAATATGTTGTCACCAATGCTTTTGATTGGCTAGCGAGACGCATGACGAAATAGAAATCTATAAATAGGTGTGTCACTTCAAAAAATTATTTATATTTTTTGAAGTGAGCTTCCATCAGCCAAGCTAACATTGGTCAAGTGACACGTGACAATATGTAATATAAATAGGTAAGACAGGATTAATCAGGAACAATACTGGCGGAGACCTGTGCTCCGAGGAGCACATTTTCTTGTTGTATTATGCTTTATATCATACAACGCAATAAAGCCAGTGGCTTTTTTTTCAGTTACTTTATCAGCTGAAGCTCTATAATTCAGCATTAAATGTGTGTCTTCACATCGCTTTTTAGTTAAGCGTGTGTGTGTGTGTGTGTGTGTGTGTGTGTGTGTGTGTGTGTGTGTGAGAGAGAGATGCGCAGCGAGTGAGCGGCGGCGAAGGGGGGGGGCGGGGACGAACAGTGTTTTCGGCATGGTTGTAGTTGTAGTTTTCTTTCAGTGAACCAACCACTCCAACTTTAAGTCCAATGAACTACACTCCAGAAAGACCGGCACTGTTCACAACCTACACCATGACATGGGAAATCTGACACTTGACGCCATGTGTTGGCCAAAACGTCAACTTGAAAGGTTTACATCCCTGACAGTAGGTCAAAGAGGCTTATTGTCGGCATCATCGGTATCATCCGAGAAAGTTACAATGTGCTAGACCAGTGGTTCTCAACCAGGACCAGTGGTCGTTAACCACTTAGCTTTGGCTATTGAAAAATAGCAGATACTGTATACAAGTTCATAGAGTGGCTCCGAGTGCAATAATAATTTTAACCACTTAGCTTTGGCTATTGATAAAATAGCAGACATACAGGCTCATAGCGTGGCACAGAGTGCCGCGCAAAAAGCTTGTAGATCTGCTATTTTATTGGAAAATCTTTAAAATGAGTGCATATCTTTGAAAACATATTTTTTAAAGCGAACATTTTTAACTCAAATCTTTGCTTCTGGGGGTCCCTGGCACAAAACATTTTCAGATGGGGGTCCGCATCCAAATGTATATCAATTTAGGGCATGAAAAAGGTTGAAAACCATTGTGCTAGACCTCTGGGAGATGGATTGCTGAGGTGCAGAGCAACACCTACTTGTCTTGCCACACCCAAGCCGTGCTACTCATACACTGAGTTGGTGGTGCCAGGGATCGAAGTGATGATGATGACCTTGTGGTCCAAATACGAGGGCTCTAGCGGCTGAGCTACCCAGACACTGTTTGTACAGTGTTGTGACGCGTGTGTGTGTGTGTTTGCAGTGACAGTGTGTGTGTGTGCGTACCTGGTTGTGACAGTTCACCTTGGAGACGTCGATGAACTCCAGGGCTGGCATGTCATCCAGCGCCCCTGTGTCTGTGTGCAACTCCTAAAATGAACACATTCACACACACATGGTCATATTGACACATCATTCAGGACTCATTGACCCTTTAAGGCCGGGAAGGGAACGCTTGTGTGTCATTTTAAGATTTATTTGGCTATTCAAAAATAGCAGATATATACAAGCTCATAGCGCGGCACAGAGTGCCGTGCTATTTTTTAGAAAAAAGGGGGGGGGTGTACCTTTAGTGTGGCTGGGTGGGGGCTGGGCCATTCACATTGCTGCGATGTGATTGGTGGAGGCTCAGAGCGCAGCATGGGTTCTTCTGGGTCCAACAGACTCTTACCCAGATACCGACTCACTGGGTTGAACTGGACACAATGCTGAGAGGAAGAGAGAGAGAAGTACACACACATCACTACTGTGTGTGTGTGTGTGTGCGTGCGTGCGTGCGTGCGTGCGTGCGTGCGTGTTAAGGTTGGACGATATACCAAAATATTCTTGTCGGCCCAAAAATAGAAGATTGACGATATATTTGCGCTAGAAAAGCAATAATGTGAGAACAGCTCCACAGCTCGAGTTATACTTCGGCGTACAGCAGGTTGCGTGTCCAATATAGCAGATCTAAAAGCTCACAACACGTTGCGGACGTGACGCATTGGGAGCTTGTAGATCTGCCATTTTCGGCGCACGACCCCGTAGTACGAAGAAGTATACATTCGAACGCAACACGTGCAGTGTCGGGTTACTATGGTAACGTGACTGCCAATGAACAAACCGAGATGAGACGACATGACTGTGTTTCTGCTGCCATGCATCGATCTCACTCTCTCACTGACCAAAACTTGTTTAGACAATGAAGAATAGGCTCTATGCACAGCAGCCATATTGGGAATTAATTGGGCCTCTTCCTTACTTCCTTGTGTGTTACCAATGATACTAATTAAGGCTCTGTTCCATTTAGTGTGGCACAGTGGTTGTCTCATTTTCAAGGACCCCATAACTCTGAGACTGTACAAATGGAACCAAATGGACCCGTAAGGGTCCATTTGGTTCCATTTGTACACTCTCAGAGTTACACACCCACCATAAGGGGCCATTTGGGAACCAAAATGAAGTGTTTCTAGTGAGCCAACATGCACGATATCAGCACCCTGACCAGAATGGAACAGAGCCTTCATTAGTATCATTGGTAACACCTGTGAAGGAAGTAAGAAGAGGCCCAATTTCTTTCCAATATGGCTGCTGTGCATAGAGCCTATTGTAAAACATATCACTTCCATAGGATATTCTTTTAGGAATACGGCTAAGCTAAGATCACAGGCTAGGAGATGACGTGAAGTTGAAGCAGAGTAGCCTACCTCAGTTTGCAGCAACGATGTGGCGAAACACACCCAATCCAAGTTGACTTTTTTACAGACATTTTTCTTTTTTATAATCGGACAAATAATAAATCATGCCACTGCGGGATAAATCACCCACTCGGGACGCCCTCCCCTGTAACTAAAGGGACTCACAATGCGCGTCGGGCAGCGAGTGAACTCACATTTCAAATTGCATTGATTGTCTGGTGATATAAACATAAGCTGACACAAGTTTTAATATCCAGACTTGACAGCAAAAGTTAAGAATCAAGTGCTGGATCTTGTGAGACCCAGGGACATGCGTTCCAGTGTCATCAAGCTTGCAAATGCACAGCGAGGATTTGCGGAAACTAGAGCTGTAGTTTCATTTTAGTTTTTACGGCTCATCTTTTGAACAACATAATAATGTATAGCTATCATCAAATGCACAGTAGATGATAAACAGACAACTAGGAAAGCAAAAACTATTCCCCCTTTCCTCAGTATAGACAACCTACCGGGGAGGGGACTGAGTTTTGTAGCCTAGACTCGTCGGAAATAGGCGCAACAATAGCGCGCCTTATATTCATTAGTTATAATCATTATTAGAATGGCCAAAATTGATTATCCTTTTGCGTACTCTTTGTATTGAGCTTCTTTACATTTAAACCATTGAGACCTGGAACGCATCTGTGTCACTTTAGATTTCTTTGGCTATTCAAAAATAGCAGATATACAAGCTCATAGCACGGCACTGAGTGCTGCGCTATGAGCTTGTATATCTGCTATTTTTGACTGTTAGGATTTAGATTTTTTTTAAGAATCGCCTCAGGTCTTAACTCATTCAGTGCCTGACTTATTTCTGGCAGTTTGGCTCTGAGTGCCAGAGCCAAAAATACATAGTAAAAAAAAAGTGCTTAGGAAGCGAGATCTTGGGTTCTGAATTTTTTTTTTCATGACGTCGGCGACGTCATTGGCACTGAATGAGTTAATTTGGATATATTTTAAGAGTTTAATTCTTGAGGAGGCAGATCATTAGGATACATTTATTTTGCGAAATAAAATGACAAATATCGTCCAAAAAAACATCCAATAAAAACAACCGATGATTGGACTCATCCAATCGCCGATTGCCAATATATTCACCATATCGTCCAACATTAGTGTGTGTGTGTGTGTGTGTACATACAGCAGGGGTAGTGGTAGTGCACAGGCGTGCTTGTCCCTGGCTGTGTAGCACAGTGTGTATGTACACGTCGTCCTCAGAGTGCGTGTCACACAGGTACAGCTGCAGCACGTCGTCATGGTAACCCTGCAGAGCCGCCACCAGGAGGCGGTCACAGCACATCCTCTTGAAACAGGAAGTGGCGTCATGACTCCACCCACCCTGCAAAGAGACACAGGAAATAAATACTGTGTGTGTGTACTAGTACAGGGTTTCTCAAAGTGGGTGGACGCCAGTCCAGGAGTGCCGCAGAATACTTTGATAATATTTGGAATTGAGCAATACCACTTAGACCAGTGGTTCTCAAACTTTTTCATGTCAAGGACCCCCAAATTGACACCAATTAGCCCACGGATCCCCATTTCAAAAGATATGCCAGGGACCCCCATAAGAGAAGTTTTTTTTACGGCTCTAGCAGTGATTCTCAACCATTTTAATTTCAAGGACCCCCAGTTTGACATGCATTAGGCTACGGACGCCCATTAAATGGCATTTCTATCACTTGGACCGCAATTTATATTGTAAAATCTTTGTCAATTTAACTCTGAGAGTGTACAAATGGAACCAAATGGACCCTAACGGGTACAAATGGAAGTGTACAAATAGAAGTGTACAAATGGAACCAAATGGACCCTAACGGGTCCATTTGGTTCCATTTGTACACTCTCAGAGTTACAGACCTGTAAGAGTCCATTTGGTGCCTAATCTATCATTTAGCTGGGGACCCCCTGGAACTCCCTCAAGGACCCCTGGGGGTCACCGGACACCACTTTGAGAACCAATGACTTAGACCCTCCATTAGTAAATAAATGGATATTCCTTGAGTCCAAATGTTACTCTCGACATACAGTATCTTAGGGGGAAAGATTGACATAGCGTAATATGACATGAATGTAAGGTACTACAAAGTAACAGTGTAATTCAGGGGTGCCGTGGATGAAAGTCATGTGTTGTAAGCAAATACTGTGTACTGGTATATTGGACAAACTTACACCGGTGGGTGTGACTCCAGCCAGTGATGAGGGCACTGCCTGTGCTGGGAGCTCAGTATAGCACGACCTGACAAAACATAGAACACACATGACATATCGTTGCTGTCGAGCAGAAACCTTGAAATCTCCATATTCTAACTTTTTGTGTTTTTTCATAAATTAACACCCCACTTGATCATACTACAGCGTCACACAAAAGTAAGCAGATCTACAAGCTTTTAGATCTGCTACTTTTGAATCCTGAATTTGAATCCTGAAAAGTAACATATGAGGTTTCCACCCGACAGAGACAATATACAAACAGTCAATCATATGTCAATGAAATTATTTATCATTTTACCGTAAATTTCGGACTATAAGCCGCGACTTTTTCCCCATTTTTCGACCCTGCGGCTTATATAACGGTGCGGCTTATCTATTGATTTTTATAGCTAACGGCCACTAGGGGACCTCCTAAATCTAGGGATTTTACACCCGCGGCTTATAGTCCAGTGCGGCTTATATATGTACAAATCATTCAATTTAGCTGCTGCGGCTTATATTCAGGTGCGGCTTATAGTGCGAAAATTACGGTATATAACGACAGTATATCAATGAAATTATATTAGATTTTCAAACACATAACTCCTTCACAATCACATACTGTATGGTTCTGGTTCAAATCTGCTGCCAAGCTTATGAAATGAAGCTATGGGGAAATTGACTGAACAGGAAAACAGGTATGCCACCTTCTCAAAATGTGGGACTACAGTTACTGTATGCACAGAGCCTAGTGTCCAGGGCTTTGTTAGTATTAAACCTGCTATATACAGTAGGCCAGGGGTCTTCAACAGGGGGTCCGGGACCCCTAAGGGGTCCTCAGAGTTACTACAGGGGGTCCGCCAAATCTTTGTGTTATGATTATTATTTTTTACCTTAACCACTTGAACCCTAATATCCCTTTTCTGAGGAGAACTTGAGACAAAAATAGCAGATCTACAAGCTCACAACGCCTCGCGCTGCGAGGCGTTGTGAGCTTGTAGATCGGCTATTTTTGGCAAAGAGGTGTAGAGGGAAAAAAGAGCAGACCAAGAGAACAAAGAAATTATAATCTGAAACACAATTTTATACAATATAGAGGAGGGGGGACCTGCTTCATCTCTCTCTCAGCTAGGGGGTCCTTGGCCTGATGACCCCTGCAGTAAGCCAAGATGCTGCTGTTTGCTTGAATGAATTACCATTTACCCTGTGCCAGCAGAACATTTCATCTGTTCCTTCACCTTGTTTTACACACAATCTAGCAGATGGGACCTCTTCTCTGCATAATGCTTAAACGTTTACACATACACACGAAAACAGGTGGCGAAACGTTTCAGAAACATGTCGATTTGTTCACAGGCTCCAGTGTGCTGACTGGAGGTCACACGAGCAGACAGGTCAGACTAATGGTGCCTTGTGCTCGTTGACCTCTGCTCGTTTGTCTAATTATCTTCTTAACGTGACAGAGAGATGGAGCACACTGCTCACCTCTGCAGATGGAGGCAGCAGTGGTCACGGTCAGCATGACTGGTAGCTACTGGTAATGGGAGTTTTAATGACTGGTAATGATTGATAATGACTCAATAACTGATGATCACCAGCTCAGTGAGTGACCTTGGGGTTACAGTGACTGCCCTGAGACTGGGAGGGGGTGCAGAGTCACACCACATACTATATCGTCGTAATTACTTTTGTAATGTTACACATTGGCAGAATCAGCTTTGTTTGCGTTCGTTTATGTGCTTAAAGAGTGACTTTGAGACCTGGTTCACTGAGCAAATGTAAATCTGCAGACTATTTGGGAAAATCAATTTCTAATCAGCGGGGCAACAAATGAAGGTATCTCACCAATATTTGGAGAATAACAAACCTCTACCAAAGTGTACTTTTGCTTCAATAATCATCATTGCAAATAAAAGACACATGACCATCCTAACGTCATTATCATATTTAGACTCATTCTTTTAACTCGATCTCGTCTGTCCCAACGTGATGATGATGAACTGCAGACACCCATTTAATCTTAAGACTCACCTCTTCAGACTCCACCTCACCCCCCAAGCACATCACACTCCCTGTACCCTAGTCAGACTAATACTAGACCCTACACCTGGGACTCACCTAACCCCTACTCATTATGCTAGGGTGGGATGGCTCAGGGTCCAGGACAGAGAACAGCAACTTGCAATGGGCCTGGTTTTCAAGGTACTCAAGGGGCCATGCAGTGCCCATGTACATGTCAAACTACTGCAAAAGTGTGAGAAATGCCCACAGGCACAACACCAGAGGAAGCTCCACTGATCTCATTCCCAACAGATTCGGCACGAACATGGAGATTAATTCATACCATTATGCCAGCAAAATGTGGAATGCCCTACAAACCAGCCATAAAAATATGTCTGGTTGTATAGTATGTCTATATATGTCTTTATGAATTGAAGACATAGGACCACAATACACAACTTTTTGTGTAATCCGTTTACCATCATTGTGTAACTCTGTACTTTTTGCAAACTGTTAATAATAAAATATTCAATCAACCCCTTACTGACACTTTCTGCGTCGATTGATGCTAGCGATTACCAATATATGACTACCATACAGATATGTCTTGGTCACTGTAACTTAGGTTTGTTTTCTTGATCACAATGTTAATGTCATTTAGATAGCATGTTATTTAAACAGACATTCATCATTTAACTGGCATCCTATAGTTTCAATGTACAGATTATTATTTTGATAGTATATTGTTTAGACAGATGCTAGGTTCATTATTTACCTGGTATCCTATAGTTTCAAAGTACAGATTATTATTTAGATAGTATATTGTTCAGACAGATGCTAGGTTATTGGTTTACCTAGGATCCTAGTTTACTGAGGCACTACAGCAGGGGTCTTCAACAGGGGGTCCGGGGCCCCTAGGGGGTCCTGAGAGCTACTATAGGGGGTCCGCCAAATCTTTGTGTGATAGGATTTAGTTTTTTTACATTAACCACTTGAACCCTAGAATTCCTTTTCTGAGGGGAACATTAGCCGGAAATAGCCGATCTACAAGCTCTCAACGCCTCGCGCTGCGAGGCGTTGAGAGCTTGTAGATCGGCTATTTTTGGCAAAGAGGCTATAGGTGTAGAGGGAAAAAAGAGCAGACTAAGTAAAAAATAACCTTTAATCTGAAACACAATTTTATACAATATAGAGTAGGGGGTCCCTGCTTCATCTCTCTCTCAGTTAGGGGGTCCTTGGCCTGAAAACGTTGAAGACCCCTGCACTACAGTGTCTCTCTGCATTCTATGTCTATTAGTTACCTTGTTTACTCCCAAGTGGCTCTCTTCTAAATGCCTGAATTGTAAATTGTATGATGAATATCAGATGAAGATGTCCTGGGACACACACACTACTTACTTGAGGAATTTGAGCTGGTCTGTCGCCACCACGGATATGTCTCCGAAGTCGACGTAGTAAACCTCCACCTGTGATTGGCTGAGCAGACGGTGGATGACCACGCGGTAGAACCACAGGTCCCTGGGGGCCACGCAGCACACCTGACCCTGACGAATGTAGCACTCGGTCAGACTGTAGCGCTCAGACACCTCAGGGCTCGTGTAACAGCTCCTGCACCAGGAAGAGGAGAGGTTAACGCCACAATAAAACCCTGGCGTCCCTACTATGGGCAGGCTTTACTAAAATGTTTACAGTTCTTCCAAAAAACTTCAACTTGTGTGCGTGCAGTGCAGTGCAGTGTTTAAAGGACGACTTCCCCCATTTTCAACCTATCTTCATATAATTGTTCCTCACTAATGCTCATGATTAATGGCAAAACAATGTTCTTCTCAGTCTGTGTCTCATAGGAGGGCTGAGGACACTTCAGAAACCCGCCTACCAGTGACATTGTTTTCTTTTTTAAACAACATTTTTATTTTTATCAGCACAAGAACAATGGCTTCTTTTTTTTTGGTATTACATTTTTATTGATTTTTCAACAGCTTCTATTACAGCATGCTAACTTTCCAGGAATAGAAAGAAAGCCTGCAGTTTCTATTAGCTTGGATTCCCCAATCGATGATGTCACTGGTAGGCAGGTTTATGAACTGTCAACAGCACTCCTCTGAGACATAGACGGAGTAGACAAAAACGGTGTCATCTTATAATGAGCATTAGTTAGGACCAATTATGTGAAGATGGGATGGAAATGGGTGAAGTAGTCCTTTAAGTGGCGCGTGTGTGAGTGGTGCACTGTGCCTTCTGTTTGCGTTTAATTATTCCAGGATTAGGATTAGACATTTAGAGGTTAGTTTAAGGGGTTGTGGTTAGAGTTATGCCTGATTTATACTGGTTTCTTGCAGGTGTTGTGCAACTAACTACTCTGTGTGGAGTTTGCATGTTCTCCCCGTGTCTCCTAGGGTAGTTAATACCCTCACAAAAACATGTAGTAATCCTGGTCACTATACTGCCTCCCCCTGGTCAGCCGGGGCGCCTGATGGAGGGGAAAGGAACTGGTTGGAATAACGTGTTCCTTCCACGCGCTACGTCCTACTAGGGAAACTCTCCCCTGTCAGGTGACAAGAAGGTCAGTTGGCTCTCATGCATTGAAGGAGGCATGAGCTCGACCCTGGCCTCCCTAGGCTGGTGGGGGGAGTGTAGTGCCCAGGATCACTTAGCAAATTGGCACCGGGTGAAAAAAGGGTTACAAAATCGAGGGATAAAAATTATAAAAAAAATAAAATAGTTGATCTAGAACTACTGTAAAATGGCAGATATACAAGCTCACGAAGCATCCCAGTGTCGCTTTGTGAGCTTATTGATAGGCCATTTACGGCTTCAGGGTTAAGGCCACAAATTACTTATTTTTTTTTTAATGGCATTCTCATATTGCCATCCTCACTTATCCTGATATCCTCAGAACAGTAATAACAATGTGTGTGTGTGTGTGTGTGTGTGTGTGTGTGTGTGTGTGTGTGTGTGTGTGTGTGTGTGTGTGTGTGTGTGTGTGTGTGTGTGTGTGTGTGTGTGTGTGTGTGTGTGTGTGCTCGCGCACGTGCATTCCAACCTCATCTTGAGCATCATGTCCTCCAGGACTCCGCCCTCCACAGCCTCACTGAAGCGGACGTAGAAGTAGCCAGGTGACTCCACATGCTCCACCAGCACCGCCCCCAGCTCCCGCGGCCTGCGCCGCGTCGGCGGTTTGAGCCCCTGACCGCGCAGCGCGTCCAGAGGCACCGCTGGCTCACTGTGCACCTGGATATGACGGTACATGTCTGCTACCTACACACACACACACACACACACACACACAGAACAGTCAGGAACAGACAGTCAGAAACAGACACAATCTGGATTAGTCACGATGATATTTTACTTGCCGAATTGTCACCAAAAAATTGCGATTAACGACTTAAGTGTTTTTGGCATTGAATCGGAACATGAAATGTGTGGTTTAAAGGAGTAGTTCACCCCAAAAAAAATCTTTTCTATCAATTACACACTCCGTGAAGCCTTGAATTCATGTAGATTTATTTGTTTTTGTCGCATTCCTAAGCCAATAATTTAATGACCGGCGGAGTCACTCAATGAGTCCTAGTCTCCTACTGACCAATGACCCAGTCATCACATTATTGGCTTAGGAGTTCGACAAAAACACTAAAATCTCCATTAATTCAAGGCGTCATGGGGTGTGTAATTGATAGAAAATGAGACATTTTTGGGGTGAACTACTCCTACCACAGAGTGGTAGAACAACAGAGTGGTAGAACTGGTAAAACAACAGAGTGGTAGAGCAACAGAGTGGTAAAACAACAGAGTGGTAGAACAACAGAGTGGTAGAGCAACAGAGTGGTAGAACAACAGAGTGGTAAAACAACAGAGTGGTAGAACAACAGAGTGGTAGAGCAACAGAGTGGTAGAACAACAGAGTGGTAGAACAACAGAGTGGTAGAGCAACAGAGTGGTAGAGCAACAGGGTGGTACCTGGATTTGGGACATGGAGGAGATGGTGTCGCTGGTCTCAGGTGTGTCCTCCTCCTGCTCATCGTCTCCTTCCTGCTCCTCCTCTGTAGCCTCCCACAGAGACTCACCACTGGTCAGGTAGTAACTCCTTCTGACGTCACCTGCTCCTGATACACGAACACCTGCAACATCACACACACACACACACACATACACACACCTAAACATCACAACCTAATGGTCTCCAAGTGGTGTCCAGGGACCCTCATGGTTCCTTGATGAGGCTCCAAATGGCCCTTTATGGGTGTGTAACTCAAGAGTGTACAAATGGAACCAAATGGTATAGAGGATATGCGTGTGACATCATCATCAAACCCGGAAGTTATGCAGGAATGCCTACTGAGTGTCAAAAAAATACTTTCTGGCCTTGACAGCCCATGCATCCAAACAGAAAAGTCATATCTGATTGCATTAAACAACATTAAACAATGTTAAACTAATTTTGCATGTTGCTTTGCCACTCGATTTGCCACTCGATGTGCCATTCACTTTAAGCATGCGTATACCCTCTATTGGAATTTGTCGAAGAAACCATTTGGAGTTAAAAAGTTGTTGATAGACAATTCTTTCTGACTATTTTACCTATAAAAAGGGTAGAGGTTATATGGGCTTGTAGTTGTTAATTACAGAAGCATCCAGACTACTATTTTAGTAGAGGATTAATAAGTGTAGTTTTCAAGGCCATTTGAAAAACGCCCAACAGGGGGGAGTTGTTACAGATTTACAGTAAGTCTGTTGCCAAGCAGCTATTAAACATTGTTAAAGCAGCTTTTTGGCTGAGTTGATGGCTTAAGATGTTTTAATATTTCAAGACATTTCAATGACATTAAACATATCTGTTTAATGGATTCATAAAACGTTTTGAATTTCATTCCCAAAGAAAGAAGCAAGTTCATTGCTTTTATAAGTGGATAAGAGTTCAGGGGATACTTGCGCCAGCGAGTTTGTCAGCTTATCAACTGTGGCAAATAAGTGTGCATACTTTGTTGATGTCAGAGAAGGTGGTAGGCTTAACTTCTTCCACATCAATTAGAGCAAGCCGAGGTAAGGTTACGTAAAGAGTGTTCAGCCTGCACATTGCAGGCTGAACAATACATACATTGCACATGCATTGTCTCAAATACATTTTAACCACTTGAACACCCTAGTCCAGTGGTTCTCAAACTTTTTCACGTCAAGGACCCCCAAATTGACACTTATTAGCCCGTGGACCCCCATTTGAAAAGATATGACTGGGACCCCCATAAGAGAAGATTTTTTACGGCAGTGATTTTCAACCATTTTCATTTCAAGGACCCCCGTTTAATGGCATTTCCATCTCTGGGACCCCAATTTATATTGTAAAATCAATGTTAATGTAAGTCAGAGAGTGTACAAATGGAACCAAATGGACCCTAACGGGTCCATTTGGTTCTCTCTGAGTTACAGACCCATAAGGGTCAATTTGGCTCCTAACTATATCATTTAGCTGGGGACCCCCTAGAACTCCCCCAAGGACCCCTGGGGGTCCCCGGACCACACTTTGAGAACCAACACCCTAGTCCCTCCCTATAGGCTCTGTGCATAACTGTCATCCCAGGTTTTCAAAAGGTGACATACCCGTTTCCTGTTAAGGTTCAGTTTCCCATAGCTTCGTTTGATTGGCTCAGCAGCAGATTTGAACCAGAAACACATCGTTCTTGATTGACAAGCTACCCAACCAATAATGGTCTGGTCTCATTCTGCAGGATATGACGCGATATTGAAAGATGGCGGACCTACAGTCTTGGAACAATCGGCTTCATTTTCGGTCTGTAGAAAGCAGGGGAGTGGCTTTGTCCATCTCATTTATACAGTCTAATGAGTCTGTGGTTCAAATGTGCTGTTGAACCAATGAAACTGAACCGAACCGAACAGGAAACAGCCCATTTTATACCCCAGGGCAGTGGTTCTCAAACTTTTTCATGTCAAGGACCCCCTAATTGACACTTATTACCCCGCGGACCCCCATTTGAAAAGATAAGCCAGGGACCCCAATAAGAGAAGGTTTTTAAGGCTCTCTAGCAGTGATTCTCAACCATTTTAATTTCAAGGACCCCCAGTTTGACATGCATTAGGCTACGGACCCCCATTTAATGGCATTTATACCTCTGGGACCCCAATTCACATTGTAAAACCAATGTTAATTTAACTCTGAGAGTGTCCAAATGGAACCAAATGGACCCGTTAGGGTCCATTTGGTTCCATTTGTACACTCTCAGAGTTACAAACCCATAAGGGTTCATTTGGTTCCTGTCCATCATTTAGCTGGGGACCCCCTGGAACCCCCTCAAGTACCCCTGGGGGTCCCCGGACCCCACTTTGAGAACCAATGCCCCAGGGTATAGTCTGGCCCTAGTCCAGTTTATACCCCAGGGTGTAGTCTGGCCGTAGTCCATTTTATACCCCAGGGTGTAGTCTGGCCGTAGTCCATTTTATACCCCAGGGTGTAGTCTGGCCGTAGTCCATTTTATACCCCAGGGTATATTCTGGCCGTAGTCCAGTTTATACCCCAGGGTATAAAATAGGCTAGCCCAGATTATACCCCCCTTGTGTTTTTCATCAATAAATCTGTATTTAAGATCCCCCCCATAATTTATACATTTTAGCTTTGACATAGATCCAAATTTGGTATGTGGACTTAGACCACCAATAGGGACGAGCATGAATTGCTGAAGCCCCGCCCCCTCGGTCTTCCCATTGGCTGGCCTTTAAACAGCCATAACTCTAGTTCGCAGCATGCTACGGAGTACAAATTTTGTACATGGACTAAAACCACCAATAGGGACGAACTGTAATCAGTTAAGCCCCGCCCCCTCTGTCTGCCCATTGGCTGGGCTTCAAACAGCCATCATTCCAGTTTGCAGCATGCTACCACGTACAAATTTGGTAAATGGACTCAGACCACCAATAGGGACGAACTGAAATGAGTTAAGCCCCGCCCCAAAGGCACCGCTTCCTTCACACAGGGTGTGATTGTTTTTATTGTCTTATTTTTGTCTATTTTTGAACACAAATCTTGTATGGGGGTCCCTGGCACGACATCTTTTCAGATAGGGGTCCGCTGCCAAATACATTTTAATTAGGGGCACCCGTCTGTGTGTCTGTGTGTTTTACCTGACTGTGTAACCGTGTCTTCCTCGATGTCCGTGATTATCCAGTCGTGACCCTCGTCGCCCCCTGTGGGTCGGAGGTGGAAGATGTCGCTCAGCGCTCCCACCAGCTCTGTGACGCTGAAGAAGCCCAGGTCTACGACCAGCAGGTCCTCTCCAAACATTCTCTGCACACAAAGAAACACAGGTTCAAATCCCTCTGAACTACCTCTGTAAACAAAACTCCCCAGGTTCAAGTCCCAATGGGGCCAAAAAAAACTCAACAAAATGAATCCTGGCAGAGTTTGTCCTAACGAGTCTCATGTGGTGAGACTTCAAAGTATTATATTTAACATGTCCATGTTCTTATGTTCCCTATTAAATGTGCTGTGATACTGTTTTGTCGAAACAATAAGGTTTCTTGTTCAAAGGTTTAAGCTCTATATTCTGATAGTTATCATTGTTATAGAGTGTTTGTTCAGTAACGGGGGTCTCCCCAAAATACATTTTGGGTTGCAAATTTCATCCAATCAGGAGAGAGAACCCAATTATCAGCTCTCATTTTGGTGTTCCAATTCTGTCTGCTCATTTTTGTGTCATCACTTCCAATTACACATTTATCATGTATCCTGTATGAGATCTCTCTCCTAATTGGATGAAATTGGTACTGTATCCTTACCTGAAAAATGCATTTTCTGTTTATTAAAGAGCTGGAGAGACTGAGAGACCCCTGTTACTGAACAAACACTCTATAGTAATGAGTACTCTCAATTAGAGAGATTAGATTAAAACCAGGAAAAGACAACACATATGGCATATCATGACATTATGATATATATGAGATCCTATCACGAGAGAGCGAGAGAATATTGCCCAGCCCTAGTACAACATGTAAGCTGAATCCAATGCATTCATGTCAGCTCCTACCTTGTATTCAGCAGGTAGCTCATGTACAGACAATCCCTCTTTTCTCTGTCTCACCACCTAAAGACAAACATGAACATACATTATTATTTATAATTATCAATTAACATAGTCAGATTGTTTCTAACGGTAACATATGGTGCCGTCTAAATTGCCCAAAGTTTCTGTTTGGGGAGAATTCTGGTTATAATAGGCTACTATGTGGTGTTTATGTTGCATTAAAGCCAAATCAATTACACATTTTTAAAGGAAAATATATATTCATACAGACAACATATTATATAGTTTATCACATACCCAGACTTTATCTGTCCTGGGTGTACCAACAAAGGTGGGCCCCACCCCACTTTGGCAATTATGATCGTTTTAACATTTTCAATTTAGGCCCAAAACTGTAGATCTGCTATTTTCCCCATTATTGAAAAAGGCTTAAGTGATTAAACCTTAATCTAATTTGGGGTTCAAGCTAAAAAGGTTTGAAACCCTTGCTATATACATATTAAATTAAAAAACAAATTAATATGCATTTGGCTGCAGACGCCCATCTGAAAGCTTGTAGATCGGCTATTTTCAAATAGTCTATGTATATAGGGTTCAAGTGGTTAAACTGATTTTGATGCTATATTAACAAAGTTTTTGGAGACCCCCTGGAACCCCCTCAAAGACCCAAGCAGTGGTATTAAAAAAAGTCTGACCTGTCGTAGATTATTCTTCAGTTCTGGACTCACGGTACCGGCAACTCCGTTCTCTAGGATTCTCTGACGAAGCTCCGCCTCCAGCTAGATGAACCAATGAGATCGATGCAAAAAAGAAAATAAGCAAGGTTAGCACATACACAGAATGCAGTGACAGTGTAGTACCTCATAATACTAGGATACCAGGTACACAATGAACCAGCATCAGTCTAAAGTTTACAATATACTATAAAAATAGTCATCTGTACATGTAAACTATAAGGATACTAGTTAAATGAACCTGGCATCTCAATAACATGCCATCTAAATTACATTCTTAACATTGTGGTCAAGAAAAACAAGCCTAAGCAACTAAAACATGAGAATGACTGACCAAGATATGGTAGATATGGACCATATCTTGGTCAGTCGTACAGGGAGAGTGCAAACTACACCTCAACAGCATGTGTGACTTTGTGTGAACAAACCTGGATGATAGATTTCTCAAAGGAATCTTCTTGCTGTCTGGGTTGTGGTTGAGGTTCTACTCTGTGCTGTTGGGCTTCAACACGCCTGCTGCCCTCCACAGCCGACTGCTGAGCAACGCCACCACCACCCAGGGCATTGTGGGTGCTGACACCCAGGGCATTGTGGGTGCTGACACCCAGGGCATTGTGGGTGCTGCTGACACCCAGGGCATTGTGGGTGCTGCTGACACCCAGGGCATTGTGGGTGCTGCTGACACCCACGGCATTGTGGGTGCTGCTGACACCCACGGCATTGTGGGTGCTGCTGACATCCACAGCATTGTGGGTGCTGACACCCACGGAGTTGTGGGTGCTGACGGGGCGCTGAGGACTCGCCTCCACTATGGGGTGGGGCAGTCAGACAGTCACACCATTAAAGAGGTAGTTCACCCAAAAAAAACACTTTTTTTCTATCCATTAGTCACCCCATGGAAACTTGAATTCATGGATATTATTTGGTTTTCCTCGCATTCCTAAGCCAACAATTTGATGACCAGTGGACCGGTAGGCAGCGGTTCCGGTAGGAGACACAAAAGGAGACTCTTTGTGTCTCCTACCGGTCATCAAATTATTGGCTTAGAAATGTGACAAAAACTAAAAAATATCCATGAATTCAAGTCTTCATGTGGTGACTAATCGATAGGAAAAAAGTAATTTGGGGTGAACTATCCCTTTAAGATCATCATCATCATCATGTCATATGGTCATTGACGGGTGGAACCCTCGTACAGTAGGCCTATGTCCAAAACGGTTACTTCTCAGGAAATGGAACAACTAAGCTGTCGTTTCAATGGATCCAATGTAGTTATTATTTAGTCACAAGCTTAAATACTTTCCATTGGTTAAATATTTATAAAGCCCACAGACATGTTCCCTGGGGCCCTGGTTCTCAAACATATTCAAGTAAAAGGACCCCCACGTTGAACGTCTGAAAGTATGTTACCAGGGACCCGCATAAGATGTTTGCTAAATGATATTTAGAACAGAATTGTACAACAGTCTGTACTGTAGGTGTAGAGAGTGAAACCTATGTTGTGAATAATCATCCTAATGTATTCTCTCATTGGAGAGAAGCTGCTGAAAATATTGTGAAATTAATCACTTTCAACCTGGTGTCCCTACTGCGTAGGCTAACTTTTTCTTTAATAGTGAAAATAGCAGATCTACAAGCTTACAACGTTGTGAGCTTGTAGATTGACTGCCATAGATTGACTGCACTCGGTGCCACGCAATGAGCTTGTAGATCTATTTTTTAAAGCTTCTACAAATTCTACAAATATCTTCTAAATCCGTTTTTTTTATGTTACTGTGGTTCTCAAACTTTCTTTGTCAAGGACCCCAAAATGATATGTATTTGGCCACGGGACCCCCATCTCAAAATATTTTGTTCCAGGGACCCCCAAAAGCAAAGATTTGAGTTACAAATGTTCGCTTTAAAAATATATATTCAAAAATTTGCAAAGATGTTCATGATTTTTCTAAAATAGCAGATCTACAAGCTCATAGCGCGGCACTCAGTGCCACGCTATGAGCTTGTAGATCTGCTATTTTTGAATAGCCAAAGGAATCTCCTAAATATACCCTCCAGAAGAGGCATGCTAAGTGGTTCAAACTTTGAGAAAAAGGCAAACCTCTCAGGTCTCGGGTGGGCGCTTTGGAAACCGGTTGTGGAGAGCGTGGAGCCGGAGGGACTTGAACCGGCCGCGGCAGCGGCATGAATCGCGGCATGCTGGCAGGCAGGGCTGGGGGCAGGGCCGGGGCCGGGGGCGTGGCCGGTCTGGGCGGCGGCGGTTGCTTCTTCCAGTTCTTCAGGCTGATGACTGAACCCATCCTGCCTTGCTCGACGGTCACCAGGTCCCTGGCCACGTCCAGCATCTCCCCCAGGGAGTAGAAGCCGTAGTCGTTGACCCTCAGAGGGTGGCCGAAACACCGCCTGAAGCTGTTCTCCAGCTCCGACACCCGGAGGGGACCCTGAGAACAGAGACCATATCTATAGCGTCACTGTCGGGCAGAAACCTCATATCTCCATATTCTAACTTTTTTGTGTTTTTTTCCATGAATTGAAATCTCGATGGGGTGAGTAATTGATAGAAAAAAAAACTTTTTGAGGGTGAACTATCCCTTTAATGGAAAACAAGTGCTCCCTTCCCTCACTCAGTTACAGAAACGCTGCATCACTGTAGAAACAAATCACACACCTGTGATAATTAAAGTAATAAAAGTCATTTAAGGAAAGGAGAGAGAAATCAATACAATAACACAGTGAGCAGCTGGGCTCTCAGACAGACAGACAGACACCTGGGTTAACAGCTGGAGGAGCTGGGCTCTCAGACAGACAGACAGACAGACAGGCAGACAGACAGGCAGACAGACAGACAGACAGACAGGCAGACAGACAGACAGGCAGACAGGTACCTGTGTTAACAGCTGGAGGAGCTGGGATCTCAGACAGACAGACAGGCAGACAGACAGGTACCTGTGTTAACAGCTGGAGGAGCTGGGCTCACAGACAGACAGACAGACAGACAGACAGACACACAGACCCCTGTGTTAACAGCTGGAGGAGCTGGGCTCTCAGACAGACAGACAGACAGGCAGGCAGACAGACAGACAGACAGACAGACAGACAGACAGACAGACAGGTACCTGGGTTAACAGCTGGAGGAGCTGGGCTCTCAGATAGACAGACAGACAGACAGGCAGACAGACAGACAGGTACCCCAGTTAACAGCTGGAGGAGCTGGGCTCTCAGACAGACAGACAGACAGACAGACAGACAGACAGACAGACAGACAGGTACCTGTGTTAACAGCTGGAGGAGCTGGGCTCTCAGACAGACAGGCAGACAGACAGACAGACAGACAGACAGGCAGACAGACAGGTACCTGGGTTAACAGCTGGAGGAGCTGGGCTCTCAGCAGAGCGGGCATGGCAGGAGGAGGTCTGCCCCGTCTAGGCAGCACCACTCTGGACTGGGACAGACTGCGAGGGTGGAAGGAGGGGACACCTCCTCGGCCCCCCACCCTGCCCTTAGCCTTCCGCTGCTTAGCTACCAGCTCCTGTATGCCTCTGGTGGTCTCATCAGCTACCGCTGGGGGGAATCAATACAACAACAACATTGGAGGTTACAAAACGTTATCTGATGTTAGGGGTCATGCTGAAGTTTTCAGAAGACACTTTGGCCCTAAATGCATGTCTAATGCAGTGGTTCTGAAAGTGGGGTCCTGGGATTGGGGGTGGGGTACGTTTCCAGCAAACGTAGTTAACCCATTAAAGCCGGGAACACATCTGTGTCATTTTAGATTTCTTTGGGATATTCAAAAATAGCAGATCTACAATCTCAGCACGGCACTCTATTTTTGAAAAATCGTGAAAATGGGTGCAAATCTTTGTATATATAATTTTTTACTCAAATCTTCGCTTCTGGGGGGATTCCACAAATCTTCTAAATATTTTTTTTTTTTAATTGATGTTGCTATAATCAGTGGTTCTCAAACTTTTTCATGTCAAGGACCACCCATAATGATATGCATTTGACCACGAACCCCCAACTCAAAATATTTTCTTCCCCCAGAAGAAAATGTTTGCTTTAAAATATATATATATATTCAAAGATTTGCACACATTTTCAAAAATGTTCGACAAGCTCAGAGCGTGTATATCTGCTATTTTTGAATACCCAAAGAAATCTTAAAATGACACATAGCATCACATCATTTTAAACACTTTATATATTTATGTTGGCTATACCAAAAATAGCAGATCTACGAGCTTGCACATGTGCATGAGCTTGTGCCATTTTTGAACGTTTAAGACGCTTTTAAACACAAATTGTCTCTTCTGGTGGTCCATGGCAAAACCTTTTCAGATGGGGTTGGCGGCCAAATATATATATATGAATTTGGGGGTCCTTGGCATGAAAATGTTTGAGATACATTGGTACTGTATCCATGATATCATGTTATTAAAGCCCAACCAACACCACCTTGAAATAAGTGTCTCCAACTCCATTTGCCTCTTTAACGGCGAAATACATATCATTTTGGGGGTGCTTGAAAAGAAAAGGTTTGAGCACCACTGATATAGAAACATACATTTTTCTGAAAAACAGTTTTTCGAATAGCCAAAGAAATCTTAAAATGACACAGGTTGCTTTCCTGGTCTTAATGGATCAATTAGTGAATGAGAGCTGAAAGAGGGCCAACCTTTCAGAACCAAGGATCCGTCCGGCATGTAGGTGATGTTGACCACGTCAGGCATGTCCTGGGCCATGTCCAGCACGTTTTTGAAGCCCAGGACCCTGCAGAGAGGAACGCATAGAGAGCTTTATTGAGCACACAGGGGACATTCAGCCACTAGGGGTAGGGCTGTCACAATATCAACATTTAAGTTGACGATTCATTGTCATACAAATAATTGTGATTAAAGATTTCATTGTGTTTTTGGCATTGAACACTGAAACCGAAATGAATATACATTTCCTTTCTGTTTGCCTTTTAGGATTCGTAATCAAAAATTGCACAGGGAAGATATGACAAATAACTTAAATATTCAAAGAAATTTAATCATTTTAGACTTTAAAAAAAGATGGTTTGTGACGTGTTGTAAACTTGTAGATCAGCCATTTCTGCTATTTTTGGAAAATGTTTGAAAATGTATAAACATTTTTCAACATGGAAATGATTATGACGATCATGCTAAATAATTGGGATTATCTCAAATAACTAGGGGGGGTATTGATAAATAGTAACTTAAAAGTATACCAAATTAGTTATTGATCAAAACTGGAACACAATCGATTGATTGATCATTTAAATAAAACATTCTCTGAAAACGCACGCGGTCAAACACATCTGACCACTTAACACGGCAACCGATAAGGGGTCAGATGGGTGGGCCGCAAGATTTTCTAGTAGGCCCCGATTCAGAAAATGTTGGGAACCCCTGGTACTACCCAAGATGATGAAAAAAGAAATACATGTCATCTCCGGTTCATTCTATTCATTCCAATGGGAGACTGAGCGTGAACACAGCTTCTGAACGAGTCTTTATCTCATGGTCACTGAACTAAATATTGGACCCAATCGCCACAAGCCACACAATATTCAGACCATTTTGACACTAAAATGCCTTTTTTCAGTGAGACAAATCAACTTTATTATTGACCTTTCTCTATCCCAGCAACACACTCTGGTGGGATCTAGCACCAGTAGTCTCGCGTGGCCAGACTGTTGCCTCCCACAATTTTTCAAAGTTTCCGGGCTTACAGTCTGTGATTCGGAAGCTCTGATCATGATTAAAAAATAAACCTGATATGAAGCCTCCTCCCCACTTCCGTTTCGTCTTTACAGTCACACAAATGTATCCTGATATAAATCAAAACATATATATATAGCTTGCTTCTTAGCAGAAATGGAAATTAAAAAATAAAATGTAAAGATATTTTAAGATATATTTTTGTGAGCGGAAGTGCCAGCTTCCTCTCTTGGATTTGGGGAGGTGTAGTTCCAGACTCTACAGTATATAGCAGGGGTCTTCAACGTTTTCAGGCCAAGGACCCCCTAGCTGAGAGAGATGAAGCAGGGACCCCCATACTGTATAAAATTGTGTTTCAGATTCAACTTTTTTTTTACGTGGTCTTCTCTTTTTTCCCTCTAGTCTACACATATACCTCTTTGCCAAAAATAGCCGATCTACAAGCTCACAACGCCTCGCAGCGCGAGGCGTTGTGAGCTTGTAGATCTGCTATTTTTGGCTAAAGCTCTCCTCAGAAAAGGGATGCTAGGTTTCAAGTGGATATGGTAAAAAAAAAAACGTATCACACAAAGATTTGGCGGACCCCCTGCAGTAACTCTGAGGACCCCCTAGGGGTCCCGGACCCCCTGTTGAAGACCCCTGGTATATAGCATTCGGAGATTGTGGGATAGTTGTCTGGCTACACGAGACTAAGCACCAGTAAACATAGGACGTCCGCGAGAATATGCCCTCAGACGGCGCCCACTCAGGACACCATTTTGTATGCAATTTGTGTGCCATTTCGCCTCTCGTGGCTACAATTGGGATGGAGTATCTTTCTAAATCCATTGTTGGTACTACCCGACTGACCTGAGAGGCACGGGGTGTCCCAGCATGCTGCTGTAGTCCCTCCTCAGGCGGTCTGGTGTCAGACCCTCCTTGGCAGACACCAGAAGAGAGCGGACATCTTTCTTGAGCTTCTCTAAGACTTCCTCCTGGTTCATCGTGTTTCTGAATGACCACACACACACACACACACACACACACACACACACACACACACACACTTTTAGGAAGACAATTTTATGAATTCCATTTTTAAAACATTCTGGCATTTCTAACCGTAAGTCTAAAGCCGGAAAATAGCAGATCTACAGAGATCTCAAAATATGTTGTTCCAGAGATCCCCAGAAGCAAAGATTTGAGATACAAATGTTCGATTTAAAAACACACACACACACACACACACACACACACACACACACACACACACACACATATATATATATATATATATATATATATATATATATTCAAAGATTTGCACAAATCTTCACGATTTAAAAAAAATAGCCAAAGAAATCTTAAAATGACACAGCTGTGTTCCCGGTCTAAAAGGCTTAATAATTGTGCTCTTCCTCAAAGTGGGGTTCAGGGACCCTCAGGGGTCCTTCATTGAGGGGGTTCCAGGGGGTCCCCAAGATAAATGATGGATAGTTGGGAACCAAATGAACCCTTATGGGGCTGTAACTCTGAGAGTGTACAAATGGAACCACATGGACCCTTATGGGGCTGTAACTCTGAGAGTGTACAAATGGAACCACATGGACCCTAATTTACAGGTCTGTAATGGTTATGGTGGTCCGTGGTCTAATGCAAGGGGTTCTCAAAGTGGGGTCCTATAAGCTATTTCCAACAACAACAAAAAACACAAATCTTGCATAGGGTCCTAATCAGTGATGGAAAGTAATTAGTACATGTACTCAAGTACTGTACTTACTGTAGAATTTTGAGGTATTTTTTACTTTTCTCTGGAGCATTTCCAATTTTCAGTACTTTTACTTCTGCTCCACTACATGTCAGAGGCAAATATTATGCCTTTACTCCACTACAATTATTTGAAAACGTAGTAGTTACTTTGCAGATATAAATGATGAAACATACTTAAACCACTTTAGCCCTATTTGATAGGCTGTTTGAAAATAGCCGATCTACAAGCTCAAATCGCCTTGCATAACGATGCATTGTGAGCTTGTAGACCTGCCATTTTCCAAACATTTTAGTAATTTATGTTTGGATACGGTAGTGATTAGCTGCCTGCCTGCCCGCGTGAATGGACGAGGTCCGACGGCCACTATTCTCTTTGGATTTTTTTCACTGCCTGTTTTTCAGTCTTTTACTTTATTTTCTAGGGGAGGCTAGATTTTAGTTGGGCAGGCGGCCGCCTGCCCTGCCTCTATGGTGGGTACGCCACTGATTTTATAGTACATATTTTTTGCTAATACTTTTATTCAAGTAACATTTTGAACACGTGGTATTGCTACTTTTACTTAGGTAAAATATCTGAGTACTTCTTCCACCACTGGTAGCCTAATGAAGTTACAAAGTAGCCAAAATGTTGACATTTTCATTCACACGCACTTTAAATAAGGGCACGTCGTAGCCTGGTCCATAGATTTGTCGCTCCTTTCCCCGCACACCCGCCCTCGCGCAGACTGCGCAGCCTCTCTTCTTTAGTAAAAAGACTAAATAAGACTTTCACTTGTCACCAAAACAAAGACGGGTTTAAGATTTTTAAAGCCTACTTTCCTTAGTGGGAACACTCTGAACCCCCCACCTCATGTCTAAAATACACGTTTTGCCCAGAAAATAAACTTTTACCGGAAGGAAAAACATTTCTTGGTTGCTCCACTGCGCCCCCTACAGATCTGGTCAATGGATTTTTTCTATTGACCAGATCTTTCCTTCAGGTGAAATATCTGATCTTCTGGGCAAAAAGTGTATTTTTGACGTGAGGTGGGGCGCTCAGAGTGTTCCCACTAAGTAGAGTAGGCTTTCAACTACATAAAACCGTCTTTGTTTTGGCGAGTAGCAAAAGTGTATGAATTATTTTAACTAAAGACGAGAGGCTGGACAGCCTGAGGTGCGTGCGCAAAGGCTCGACAGTCCCATAGCGTTAAGGAGAAGTCCTTCTAACGCCATGGACCAGCGCTACAAAGTAGCAGCTTGTTGCCAGGATAATGATGTAACTTTAACAGTAAACAGTTGCCTGCTCGACCACGCTGCTCTATTCAGAACTAGTTTACAGTTTGACATCAACCTTCAGAGATATAGTGAGGTTATATTTATGTTTTTAAATCATTTTCATACCGTCAGGTTTAGGTAGGTTGTTTCTGTAGGATGGTGGTAATCAGATAAATCACGTGCAGCTGGGGTGGATCTAATTGAATGACTGGCTGATGTCATCATGCGTCACGTGGTGGATATGAGTCAAATAAATACACAAAAAAAGTAATGCAACTAATTAAACTACAGTGGTGGAAAAAGTACTGACGTTTTTTTACTGTACTGATTATGCACAATGTCCCATTTCACAAGTTCAATATGTATACAATTCTTTTGAAAATAGTAGATCTACAAGCTCACAACGCATCGCATCGTGGCACGTTGTGCGCTTGTAGATCTGCTTTTTTCAAATAGCCAACATCTACAAAGTAACTAGTAACTAATGTTTTGTGGAGTAAAAGTAAAACACTGGGAAAAAAATGCCTCTGAGATTTAGTGGAGTAGAAGTAAAAGTATTGAAAATGGGTAATACTCAAGTAAAGTAAAAAATATATATTTAACTAAATTGTACTTAAGTACAGTACTTGAGTAAATGTACTAAGTTACCTTCCACCACTGCTAATACATTTCCACATTTGCATTTATGTTGATGTTATTTATGTATTTATGTATTTATTTTATATTTACCAAACCAAAAACTAGTATTTTCTGCATATTTTTTCCATTTATAAAACATATTAAGATATTAAAATGTATGATGATGATGAGGGTTTTTAATTGGTGTACCTTGCTTCATTAGAAACCCAGTCCATATGGGCCTATAAGACATCATACATGAATGATCACCATAACACATTATAGCAGGGGTCTTCAACAGGGGGTCCGGGACCTCTAGGGGGTCCTCAGAGCTACTATAGGGGGTCCGCCAAATCTTTGTGTGATAGGATTTAGTTTTTTTTACATTAACCACTTGAACCCTAGAATTCCTTTTCTGAGGGGAACATTAGCCGAAAATAGCAGATCTACAAGGTCTCAACGCCTCACGCTGTGACATAAAATGTTGAAATATGGAGATACAAGGTTTCAGCAGCGATATATCATACGGTATCTGCCCTTTTCAGTGGCCAGACTGTGGTCACTGGATCAAAGGATCGTAATAATACCAGGAAAGAAATGGCTGACATCAGTGCTTAATGCCAAAGTGAATTTAATGGAGCAATGTTTGGGCCAGAGCCTTCACGTGGGTCTCACTGAAGACACGGAGGCATCGACTGAAACATCGCTCTATTAAATTCCCTTGGCATCTAATACTGGAGTCAGTTTACGATTTATTTGTTTTCCTTACAAGTATTTATGTAGAGTATGTCGTCTTGTTTAGGGACTGAGGACATTCTTATTTGTTTTGGAATTTGGTGTCTTTGACCCCTCCTCTTCTGCTTCTTTCTCATCTAACCTCTCTCTCTCGCTCTCTCTCTCTCTCTCTCTCTCTCTCCTGTGTCTTTGAGTGAACGGGGTGTCAGGCAGTAACATCAATGTAACTGACAGCCACTAGAGGTCAAAGGTTTAATCATCGCTTTCATTAAGAGGGAGTGTGTGTTTACTGTCTGTAAATAGCTATCAGGTTAATTAAGAGGGAGTGTCTACTGTAAATAATAATTATCACTTTAATTAAGAGGGAATGTGTGTGTGTGTGTTAGGGTTGTGTGTGTGTGTGTGTGTGTGTGTGTGTGTGTGTGTGTGTGTGTGTGTGTGTGTGTGTGTGTGTGTGTGTGTGTGTGTGTGTGTGTACAGCTCTGTGTGGAGGAGATGAGCCTGACTCTGCACATACCAACACAACACAACACACCATACCACACTGTTTGCTTTCATTAGGACTCTCATTAATCACTTAAACCTATACTCAGTTGACCAGGGTGCCCCAATGGTCCATACACAGTAAGTAGCCTTGGGAACCAATGGTTCCATAGCCATGTGGCCCATAGGACAGGAGCCTATCTACTGTTTCTGTAGCGTGAGGCGGCTTGATGTACAAGTAAACCCCCTGGACACGATGCTAGTATGTGGCAAGGACTTGGACCCCCAATCCAACAGGGTCCACTCATAATTCCGACCTCCCATTGTTCCGACGTCCCAATAGTCCAACAAACGTTAGGTTATTGTGAGGGAGGCATTGGGTGCCATTTATTTTTTACAGTCTTTTGTATGACTCTGACCTCCCAATCTCAGGGTGGACACTCCAACCACAAGGCCACTGAGCTGGTGGGTCTATAAGGGTCTGTACTATAATAGGTCTGCTAGTATTTTACTCTCCACCAAATCTTTTCACCGAAAATATGCAATCTACAAGCTCTCAACACATCGCAAACATGAGAGCTTGTGGATCGCCTATTTTTGCTGAATGTTTGCCGCCAGAATAGGGATGCTAGGGGTTCATGTGGTTAGCTATCAGTTGTACATTTAGAATGTATTAGCGTTAGAGTATAGTTGAGTCTAGCTGCACAATAATAACATACAAGAATAAGATGAAACAAATAAAAGTATGTATGCCCCCATTCAGTTTATAAACCTTCTGGATTGTCATACAGTTATTCCCCCACACTTTGTATGTCTTTCGTATGTGTGTGAGCGCGTGCGTGCGTGTGTCACTATGAGTTGAGGCACTCCCACTGGCCCTGATGACTTTCCATGCACACACACACACACACACACACACACACACACACACACACACACACACACACACACACACACACACACACACACACACACACACACACACACACACACACACACACACACACACACACACACACACACACACACACACACGCACACACCTTTTAAAACCCAACCCACCTCCACAAAGCGTCCCAGCTTTCTGGGCGGATCTGTCCTCTCCTCAGAGTCTCTCTGGGAGGCATGGAGACGCTGGGGACAGATGGAGAGACCGTCAGAGAGACCATCATCAGACCCGTCTCTCCCAGGGGGACAAAGACAGGGGAAGAGACCGTCAGGGGGCCAAGGACAGGGGGAGAGACCGCCAGACCGGTCTCTCCCAGGGGTCGGCCAACCAGAGCAGGGAAAACACCCAGACGGGAGAGGGCAGCAGGTCATCGCCACCGAGCGTCCAAAAGCAGCCGTGTCCCAGAGACACCCGGGAGGACGGAGACGAAACGGAGGCAGAAAGAGGACGAGGGGACAGAGGGGACAGCAGAGGACAAGCAGGAGGGGACAGCAGAGGACAAGCAGGGGGGGACAGGGAGGTGCACGGTGGTGGACGTGGACTCGGTGAGACAGAAGGCAGAGGAGGACAGAGATGAACTTCACGGGTTGTTGGAGACAAACGCACCAGAAGGTGAGTGTTGCTCTATGGACACTTTGACAGAACACTGATAAACATTATATGTTGTGGGGAATTGAACACAGGACCTATACTGGCAAGGGGGAGGGGATGGGCTTTGTGTGACCACCAGAGGGTTCTGGCAGGTATAGAATGTGTTTCGATTGGTTCTGACAGGTCTGAAGCAGAGGAGTCTGGGAGTGTGTGAGTGGCTGTTGATGGTGGTGGTCCTCAGCTTGGTTCTGCTGTTCCTCCCTCTCTCCATCTGGTTCTGTGTTCAAGTAAGACTTCTACTGTACCTTCCATTCACATATCTGCTATCTTGTTGTTTTCATTGGGGATGCACGATATTGACAATTTGGCCGATCTCCAGTAATCAAATAATTGCATGGTCAAATCTATCTAAGTTTTCAGAAGGGTTTACTTTACACCTGTTATACAGTAACTGTGATACTGAGTGCAGATAAAGACTTTTTTTAAAAACTTTGCATTCTTAATACTTGGTTTATGAGGCCTACTGATGCATATATTAGTGAAAGCAACTTAAATGTAGTAAAGATTGTTTCCTTTTTTTTTTTACATTTTTACAACTTGTTTCTTTTTACTTATTCAACAGCTGTAGATAATATTATATTAAAGAACACTATGCAACTTTTTTTTAATGCATAAAATTAGGGGTGTGCCGATACACTAATTTCACCAAACGATACGATACGATATTTGGCTCACAACTTCGATACGATATCGATACGCACTTTTTTTATTATGAAAATATATGGGGGAGGAAAAAAGTAAATGCAAACAAATAATTCTGTTTTTGCATTATTCAGACATGCAAACAAGCCGTTTTCAATCCAAATAGGGCAATAGTGTGACACCTGACCCGAAAAAACAACATGTTGTCACCCTTTTCACCTCGGGGCTGTTTGCATGCCTGATTATAATGATTGTAAAAAAATAAATAAAAAAAATAAATAAAATCAAAACGATATTTTTTTCCCCCAAAACGATACATATCGTCACGAAAACGTATCGCGATATATCGTGGGACGATATATCGGCACACCCCTACATAAAATGTAATTTTGAGTACAATATCATCTTCATTATCACTTACATGAGCTCCTTCTGCCCTCTGCATCGTTGATTGACAGGTGGTGAGAGAGCACGAGCGAGCTGTGATCTTCAGACTGGGTCACCTGCTGAGAGGAAGGCCCAGGGGACCAGGTCACCACTGGTTATTGTAGTCCTTCTGCTTGTCTGTAGTCCTAATCTAATCTAATCTAATCCAAACAATTTTTGGTGTTTCACATTATGTACAATTTACATCTCAAAAGTAGACTGGTTATTTTAAAGCTGTAACGTTACTGTTGGGGCATTTGAACCCGTGTTTCCTGAGCAAGTGCTGACATTGTTTACCATTGAGTAATAGAGCCTGCCTGCTTGCTAAGGGGAGAAATAGAATTTTGACCTTCAGGCAAAATTTGTGTGAAAGGTCATGTCTAACCAAGACACAGGATCTAAATGAGCAGGGAGACAAAATACAACCACCCCAATTGTATATCGTATTAATATACTCTACCATAAAAATACATAATACAGCTTTCAAGTTTACATGGATGTACATTTTATTACATAATGTCTCAGACTATGCAGGTGTGTTGTCTGTGTACCATGTGTGTCTATGTACTGTGTGTTACTATGTGTGTGTTGTCTCTCTATCTCTCAGGTCTGTTGTTCTATCTACCGTTCTTAGACGTGTGTCAGAAAGTGGACATTCGTCTGAAGATGCTGAAGGTTCCTCCTCACACGGTACGACATGAAATCATAAAAACACAACATAGACAGTAGTACGCTACACCTTGGTCTGTATGGTTATTACCCTAACAACCTAACAACCTAAATGCAAAAAAAGCTGATTTACAAGCTCATAACGTGTCAGAATACGATGCATTGTGACCTTGTAATGTGCTAACTTTGATGTTTTTGAAAACGTGTGTGTGTGTGTGTGTGTGTGTGTGTGTGTGTGTGTGTGTGTGTGTGTGTGTGTGTGTGTGTGTGTGTGTCTTTGTGTGTGTGTGTGTGTGTGTGTCTACTGTAGGTCATGACCAAGGACCTGCTCAGTGCAGATGTGAGCGCGGTGTGTTACTACCGTGTGGAGAACGTGGTCCTGTGCGCCACGTCCGTGTCCGACCTCACCCAGCTGCTGCAGGCGGCGGTGACGCAGGCCGTCAGGGGCGTGCTGAGCAGACACTCCTTCACACACGTCCTGATACACAGGACGGACGTGGGGGGGCAGGTCCGGACGGCCGCGGACGCCCTGGTCTGTCCATGGGGAGTCCGAGTGGAGAGGACGGAATTGTAAGGACCGGGTCTTTCTTTTCTTTGACAGTTGTTGTTTGTTTGGCAGCTGTTGGACAGCTGAGAGAGAGACAGTGTAAGACAATAGGAAAGCTGAGAGGGAGACATTGTACGAGGGACAGACAGTAGGACAGCTGAGAGTGGTTAAGGTCAGAGGTCATCAACGCATCACTTGACTAAACCAAAATAAAATGTCACACAACCTTCCAGTGCTGCCAACACGCTTATTTCACAACATTTCAATAATAAATACAATCTTTCCACAGGAAAGAAACAGACCTATTTGAATGGTTGGTCAAATAGGCGTAAAGTTAAATACTTCAAAAAGTATAAAACATGTGAGAAACATAGTGTAGGTAGTTCTGTGGCCTGCTGGCAACGTGCATAGAATGTTTGGCGCTGATCGCCCTAGCTAGCGCTTTGTGAGATTAGCGCTGGACACACACACACACACACACACACACACACACACACACACACACACACACACACACACACACACACACACACACACACACACACACACACACACACAGTGCATGTGACTCTGTTGCTCTATATAAAACAGTCAGAGCCACGCTGTTAGACAAGTCAAAAGAAAGCAGAGATTTCTGCTAGGCTCGATCAGTGCATCAAAGGCATAACAACCAACGCTAAGATAACAGCTAAACATACAACAAAAACAACAACCTATGAATGTCTTTAGAGGGGTTCCAACTGTCTAGTCAGACCCAGGTTCTTCACAAACACAATCTACAGTACGAGACTTATTGTCATAACAACGGGTAAACAACGAAAATATTCAGTGTCTGACTGTATTATATAGAACATTAAAGTCACGTGCACACTGAGAGGTCATTGTTGTGTGCACGTCATCACATGCACGCTGAGCAGATATTGTTGTGTGTGTGTGTGTGTGTGTGTGTGTGTGTGTGTGTGTATGTGTGCACACACACAGAGAGGACGTGTGTCTACCTGCAGAGCTGCAGCTGTCTCTGTCTGCTGAGGCTGAAGCCAAGAGACAAGCTCACGTCAAAGTAAGACTGATGTCTGTCTGTCTGTCTGTCTGTCTGTCTCAGTGGTTTTCAACCTTTTTTGCGTCAAGGACCCCCAAATTGGCACACATTAGCCCAGGGACCCCCATTTGAAAAGATAAGCCAGGGACCCGCAATAAGAGACGGCTAGCAGTGATTTTCAAGCATTTTAATTTCAAGGACCCTCAGTTTAACATGCATTAGGCTACAGACCCCCATTTAATGGCATCTCTATCTAGCTGGGACCCCAATTTATATTATAAAAACAATGTTAATTTAACTCTGAGAGTGTACAACCATTTGTACACTCTCAGAGTAACAGACCCTTAAGGGTCCATTTGGTTCCTATCCATCATTTAGCTGGGGACCCCCTGGAACTCCCTCAAGGACCACTGGTGGTCCCCGGACCACTGGTTGAAAACCACTGGTCTATCATATCTATCCCTTCATTTATCTAACCTCCTCTCTCCTCTCCAGGTCATAATGGCAGAAGGAGAGAGAGCAGCCTGCCAGGCTCTCCAGTCCTCCCTGGACCTCCTCTCCTCTGCGTCTCCTGCTGCCGCCGTCCATCTGCGCCTCCTGCAGCATCTCCTGTCCTCCCGCCCCTCTGAGCTCCTCCCCTTGACCCCTGACCTCCTCCCGCTGCCCTTCCCCCCACCTCCCCCGCCCGAGTCATTGGAGGGAGAGGCGCTGGACACAGACTCACCTATGATGTAAAAAACCCTGCTTCTCAACGTCCTATTTAAGTACATTTAAGTACTGTACTTGATTACAATTTTGAGGTACTATTAGTTTACTGGAGTATTTCCAATTGTCTATACTTTTACTTCTACTCCACTACATCTCAGAGGGAAATATTGTACTTTTACTCCACTACAATTACAATTAATTAAACTTTAGTTACTAGTTACTTTGCAGATATACGTAAATTATTACGCGCAACACGTTGTGAGCTTGTATATCTACTATTTTCAAACATTTTAGTAGGCCTACTTTTACTTAAGTAAATTTAGAATTCCAGACTTTCACTTGTAACAGAGTACTTCTACATTGCAGTATTGATACTTTTACTTAAGTAAAACATTTGAGTACTTTTTCCACCACTGCGGTCCGGAGACATATGGTCCAAATGGACCCTTACGGGTCTGTAACTCACAGAGTGTACAGATGGAACCAAATGTCCCACATGTGTCACTTTCTGGCAGATGAATTGCGCTGGGAGGCAAACTGGAGCTGGACATTTGATGGAATGCATTGAAGTCAATGAGAGCCTGAGGTGGACAAGCTATATTAATAATTGATTAATGATGGTGATCTTTGTCAAATAATCAGTTCATAAAAGACATACAGTAAGGCATGTTGTTTTCTGCTGCACAGATTTTCGGTGTGCACGTTATATCAATGTTTATCTAAAGAGCGACTACAGTATGTTGTCATCATACGACTGTCAATTATTGTTGTTAACCAATTCTCATGATTAAAGCCATACTGCACGATCAGAAACGTACTCTGTGCTTTTTAGATACCTCAATAAGATGATATAGTGTGCACAGAGAAAAGCAAGAGACCAGAAAACAAAATGTCTTCTTTAGTTTTTCTGAACTGATTATCTGACAAAGGTTGCAATCATTAATAAACATTGTATAATATTCATAACTGGTCCTCTCACATTGAATTCTATGCATTCCATCAAACATCCGGCTCCAGTGTTCCTCCCAGTGTGTCTCTGCTGCATGCTGTGGTCAGTGTTGCCAGATTCTGCGAGAGAAACAAGCAACCAGGTCTAGGAAGACCAGCCCAAAAGAAGCGACTATGAGCCACAGCACTTTAACATAGACATCAGCTATTTGAAAATAGCAGATCTACAAGCTCACAACGCGTCGCATCGCGACGCGTTGTGAGCTTGTAGATCGGCTATTTTCAAGTAAAATCTTGCAGGGAAATTATAATAAGATGTGGCAACCCTGAATGTGGTCTAGAATGTGTCCTTTTCCTTCTTTCCTTGTACTCACAGAGAGTAGACTGCTAGGTAGGTGATCAGTACATATTCAGAACAACAGCACGCCCTGCTGGTAGGCTGTGGTACAATAAGTGGGATAACTGGAGAAAACAGAACATTGAAAAATGTTGATAGTTTACTGGTTTTAGACTGTGAATAATGGGAGGAAAAAAATGAAAACTTACATCCTCTTGTCTTATGTTTATGGTCACATACCTTCATTTGAAAGCACTCATAACAGTTCAAGTTAACATTTTGTGTCCATTGGCACTGTGCATCTTGCTTATACAGTGTGTGAATTAATTAGAGAATATCAACATTCTGAGATGTTTATTTTTTTATTGTGGGGTAATACTTTTTTGGTCAAACATCCTTGGGTTCCTTTTGTCATTATTGTTTGGCTTTGTTTATTTTGAGGATGTGTTTTCTTTAGTGTCTTTTGTGTCAAGTGATTTGGGTGCTTTCATTGTTTGTGTTTTTTTTCCAGTTTAATATTTTTTTATTTTATTTTTAATATAATCAAAACATTTGCTGATAATATTTTGTTCAAACTAAATCCTAATAAAACACATTTATTCATTGTTTGTATTTTCTTGCTGCTGGAAACCCCTCAGAGAAACATTCTGTATTTGAAAGGTGTACAAATAAAGTATGTTTATAATAAACACCACATCCACTCAAATAGTTTGACTGGTGAATGAAATAAGGAATTTATTTTAAGCACCATGTAACATAACATACAGTCATCTGTTCAGTCTAACGTTATGTTGGACAACAAACTTAACGTATTCATCTCAATTTGTTTTAAATATCCTTCAACACCACAGTCACATAACAACACAAAACAACTACAGTAGTTTAACCCAGTGGTTCTCAAAACTTTTCATATCAAGGACCCCCAAATTAATATGTAATTGGCCATGGACCATTATCTGAAAAGATGTTGTGCTAAGGGACCCCCGTGTACAAGATTTGTGTTATTATTTGTTTTAAATATTCCCCCCAAAAAATCCTAAATTCCTTCTAAGATGTTTTGAAAATAGCCGATCTATAAGCTCACATATTGTCTATGTTCAAATAGCCGATGTATATACGGTTAAAGTGGTCTGAAAATGTTTTTGCCGCTGTATTAACTCATTTTGCTGGGTACCCTATGGAACCCACTCAAGAACCGCACTTTGAGAACCACTGATTTAAACACATGAACCGTAACCTCGTTCCCAGCCCTGTCCCATCGTACGAGGAGAAAACACTGGTAAAGAACTAAAGAACTACGGCATTTTCGAAAGGCTCTACGCACAGCAGCCATATTGGAAAGAAATTGGGCCTCTTCCTTACTTTCTTCACAGGTGTTACCAATTACACTAATGAAGGCTCTGTTCCATTTCGTGTAGCACAGTGGTTCTCAAACTATTTAATTTCAAGGACCCCCATAACTCTGAGAGTGTACAAATAGATTTGGTTACACACCCATAAGGGGCCATTTGGAACCCCCTCAAGGAACCATGAGGGTTCCTGGACCGCACTTTGAGAACCAATGGTGTAGCAGAGTGTTTCCAGTGAGACAACATGCACAATATCAGCACCCTATCAGCACCAATCCAGGTGAATGGTTACCAGGTGAATGGTTACCAGGTGAATGGTTACCAGGTGAATGGTTACCAGGTGAATGGTTGCCAGGTGAATGGTTACCAGGTGAATGGTTACCAGGTGAATGGTTGCCAGGTGAATGGTTGCCAGGTTAATGGGTAGCAGGTGAGCAGCAGAGGGCTCAGCGTTTCTTGGGTCTCCTGGTGTTACTTCCTGGTTTGGGTTCAGGGGGGGTGGGGGCGGTCCTTCTGGAGGCAGGAGGTGAGGCTGTGGGCGGGGGTGGAGGTGGGGCTGGGGGCTGCTTGGGACGGGAGGGCGGGGTCTTCTTAACTGCAACATAATAAAATATAAACAAATTAAATGAATCAAAGTGCATCTAAAATGTGTTATTAATATCTATTATGCTTTTTGTTTTAATTATTAATGATTGAATGTTTTGGGAGAATGTTGAACTGGGTTCTAACTGTAGTGAAGCTGGTTCATGGGGAGACCTACAGTACCTTTAGGTTCATGGGGAGACCTACAGTACGGCACCTTTGGGTTCATGGGGAGACCTACGGTACGGTACCTTTGGGTTCCACACGACTTTGTAGTTGTCTCTCCAGGTCCTTGATTTGGACCAGAGCCGCCTGTAGAGCCTCCTCTGCTCCGAGGGCCCGCACCTCAGCACTTTGGGCCCTCATCTCCACATCCCTGAGACACACACACACACACACACACACACACACACACACACACACACACACACACACACACACACACACACACACACACACACACACACACACACACACACACACACACACACACACACTCAGAGCCTGTAGACTGTGCTCAATGCACCAACGTACTGGTTTCATAGTGTCTGCACTATAATCCTGTACTCTAAACTTGGAATTAGCTGGCTGGAATCCCCCAGGGATATATTAGGACCTCTACTGGTTTCACTCTATTACGGACATTTGTCTCAGGTCATCCATTCCTGCATTCCACTCTTGACGGCTCATGGAGGGCAGGGCACCCAGGCCTGTTACCTCCAGGAGCCTAGAACTTGGCCATGATTTGATCATTCTCTAGACAGTGCTTCTAAAACGTTTTCATGCCAAGGACCCCCAAATTCATATGTATTTGGTCGTGGACCTCCATCTGAAAAGGTTTTGTGCCAGGGACCCCCAGAAGAGAGGATTTGTGTAAAAGAAAATGCAAAATTCTTCAGAATTATTCAGATTTTTCGGATATGTTTAAAACTAGCAGATGTACAATCTTGCAGCGAGCTTGTACATCTGCCATTTTTGAATAGCCAATGTATAAAATATGGATAAAGGGGTTAAAATGTATTAACACATTTTGCTGGGGACCCCCTGAAACCACTCAAGGACCCCACTTTGAGAACCAATGCTTTAGAGATGGGGGCGGCAGTGGCTCAGGGGTAGAGTGGCCGGGTAGAGTGAACTGGAAAACCGCAAGGTTCGCAGTTCGATCCCGGGCTGGGGCGCTCCCCTAGAGTTAGTGTCGAAGTGTCCTTGAGCAAGACGCTGAACCCCTAATTGCTCCCGGTGAGCAGGTTGGTGCCTTGCATGGTTTCCTCCGCCATCGGTGTATGAATGTGTGTGTGAATGGGTTAATGGCACAATCAATGTAAAGCGCTTCGGATAGAAGCGCTATATAAATGCACCATTTACCATTTAGAGATGCCATCATGGTTTCTTCAGCTCTCCATTCTGCTCCTTTGTTTGCTGTTATGTTATGCCTTTGATTTCCATGCACACACCCTGCACTACACCATGTTCCACTCATCCACACACCCTGCACTACACCATGTCCCACTCATCCACACAGCTACGCACACTACTGATTATACTGCATGCACATCCCATAGGATCCGATCTGTATGTTTTGCTATTTCAGCTCATCCATGCTTCAGTTAATTGTCTCCGCCAGGAGAGTTTGTTTTCACTTTCTGAAACTGGGACTAACATTGGTCAAGCCTCACGTGACACGTGACAATACGGTGAAATAGTGTGATCTGATTGGCTAGTGACGTATAGCGGCCTATAAATACATGTGTCACTTTGAAAGAGTCTTAGCCTCTTTCAAAGTGAGGTAAGACAGGAATAATCACGAAATGGCTGAGAAATGGCGGATACTGTAACAATTGGATAGGACACTTACACAGACAGGACGGATAGGACACTTACACAGACAGGACGGATAGGACACTTACACAGACAGGACGGATAGGACACTTATACAGACAGGACGGATAGGACACTTACACAGACAGGACGGATAGGACACTTATACAGACAGGACGGATAGGACACTTACACAGACAGGACGGATAGGACACTTATACAGACAGGACGGATAGGACACTTATACAGACAGGACGGATAGGACACTTATACAGACAGGACGGATAGGACACTTATACAGACAGGACGGATAGGACACTTATACAGACAGGACGGATAGGACACTTACACAGACAGGACGGATAGGACACTTATACAGACAGGACGGATAGGACACTTACACAGACAGGACGGATAGGACACTTATACAGACAGGACGGATAGGACACTTATACAGACAGGACGGATAGGACACTTATACAGACAGGACGGATAGGACACTTATACAGACAGGACGGATAGGACAGTTATACAGACGGATAGGACACTTGTGTCATGTTACTATGACACAGTAACATGTTCTATTTTTTGTAAGAATTAGAACATAAGAATTAGAACATTCCCAACATTCCCAACACAAGTCTGCTGGCGGAGACTTGTGCTCCGAGGAGCACTTTTTCTAGTTTATATTATGTTAATTCTTTAAAGTACAGGGCACTGTATAAAAACTATTTTCTTAGTCTCTGTCTAAGGAGTCTTCCTTAAAAGAGAGTGAGTCTTCCTTTAGGTTAATTCTTTAATACAAATGTGATACTTTGTTTTACACCTTGGTCTCCCTGCCCTTTGATAGTCATGGCCCAGAGCCAGTCATGACAGAGACAGACAGATGTGAGACAGACAGACAGACAGACAGACAGACAGACAGACAGACAGACAGACAGACAGACAGACAGACAGACAGACAGACAGACAGACAGACGTGAAACAGACAGAAGTGAACATACTGTAGTTGTGTGTGGAGCAGCTCCATGCTGACAAGAGCATCAAACCCCTGATGACCATCTGCTGTGGTTGGACGCACCACCATGTGATCTGTCTGTCTGACACACACAGAGACAGACACAGAGAGACACGCAGACAGACAGACAGACAGACAGACAGACAGACAGATATAATTCCATAACATCATTAGCATCGGGTTATTGTTCAGGTGTGTAATGTGGTGTAAACAGTCCAGACCCCGTCCAATGGGACGCTGTGCTCTCCCAGGATCCTCTCTGTGATGTTTCCATCGTAGCCAATCAGCTTCATGGTGGAGGCTGGACGTGGCTCCTCCCCCTTCGCAGTTTCCTCTTCATGGACCACCAGCTCCCCCTGCAGGACAACACCAGCAACAGCAACAATGATAAGGATAATGATAATATCACTCATCTAAACACAGAGTAAGTACTTTAGCATCATAGGAATATGGAATATAAAGGAGGAGATCCTAACAGACCATAATGCATATAGATCAAAATATAATATTGTTGCTGTCAGGCAGGAACCTCTTATCTCCATATTTAATTATTTATTTGTGTAAATTGATGGCCTACTCTACTGCATCATACATGAGTGTCACACAAAAGTAGTGAAACTAGCCACAAGGCCTCGCAATGCGAGGCCTTGTGACTTAGTAAATCGGCTAGTTTTAAATGATAAAAAAATGTAATAAAAAATAAACAGTTTACATACAAGGCAGCGACAATATGATAAAACCTGAGTAATAAAGAAAGATGTTATGAGAAACATAAAACTGTATGTTTGTGTACCTCTGTCAGCTGTGCATCACTGCCTTCTCTAACAGGCTCAGGATCAGCTGGTAAATCCACCTATCAGCACACACACACACACACACACACACACACACACACACACACACACACACACACACACACACACACACACACACACACACACACACACACACACACACACACACACACACACACACACACACACACACACACATGTGTTTTTAACCTACCTCTCTTTCCACCACTGTGCTGTCTAACAAAAGCTCTTCATTTAAATTGTATTTTAATCAAATTCAAAACATGGTTACAACTCATATCTATCTATATATATACATTTCTAAACCCAAAACCCCCCAAAAAAACCTGCCACTGTGTGGGACTAAACACAAAAACAACATATCAATGTCACTAACAAGACACGCCACAACGTGCAGAATTACTACGCGCAGTCTGTAGGCCACTTCATACTGCTCAGCACACATCTGCCCCCTCGCAGCATAATTAATTGCGGCCAACACAAACTCACAACATTACTGTCGGCCATGTTGTTCCTTAGCGTCATCGCCGACCACCGCCCAACGAGACCCAAGTGAGGTCAGACAACACACTCCATATTTGGGCATAGCTCCATTGGGAACATCTCCTATTATGGCTTATATTATAGAGACCAACAAACACAAAGCACCGCGCAGCGGCTAGGGGGGAGGGGCGCGCAGCGCCCCGACCCTCTAGTATAATATAATATAATATAATATAATATAATATAATATAATATAATATAATATAATATAATCACCAGAGTTTCCACGCTTTGCGTTGTGGAGGTGATGTCAGTGACGGAGGCGGGGCCAGGCTGATTGTTGACGGAGAGCTCCACGGCAACAGTCCTCGCTTCTAATAGGAGGATCCCACAGGTCTCCATCCAATCACTGCACTCCCTCTGCACAGAGGGACACATGACACAGACAGACAGACAGAGACGCATGTACACGCAAACAAACAGATGCACACACACACACAGACACAGTGGTTAAGTGATGTTAAGACACGTGTAGGTGTCGATGGCGATAGAAGTAGTTAATTTGTTTGGAGCGTAAAAGATGAAAGCAGTCTTTCCTCCTTGTTCACTGTTAATTTGTGGAGTGATACTGTAAGTCTAATGTGTGTCTGTGAGCGTGTTTGATATTGCGTAGTTTTAGATTTAAAGAAAGAAGATAAATACAATGGGAGCTTGCCACACACAGCCTTATAAATAAATAAAAACACCATGTTGCTCTCTACGAATGGTGAGAGAATAAACACTGTTTATGCAAGTCAGTGACAGTGTTCACCTGCAGCGTGTTGTGTTCGTACATCATGTTATCAGCTGTGTCCTGGGAGCCGTTCTTCTGCACCTGCTGTTCTAGGATCAGCTGACAGGAGCTGGAATAACAAACAAACAAAACAACAAGCCTCGCTCAAGGATACGATCAAACCTGTTTTTTTTCTGACAGAGTAGCCAATTATTTTTTACCCCATTTTATGTTGGAAAGAAATTCCTTCACAGGTGTTACCAATTATGCTAATGAAGGTTCTGTCCCATTCTGGTCAAACAGAGTCAGGGTGCTGATATAGAGTACAGAAGTCCTGACGTCACTCGTTCATCCCCCGGTTCGTAAAGTAATAAGTTCTCTATGGAGAATAACATTGAGTCATCTTAGAATCGTCTCATGTAAGAATTGTGGTCCATAATTAAACAAACTGTCTCGGCGATATTGTCAGGGAGGAGGTTCTGTATCGTTTATGATAGTCACTTCAGTCACTTATATTTGATACAGTCTGTTTCTGGCGAAAATGTAACTGATTCGACTGAAGTAACATTAGTGTTTTCTCACCGTCAGTTGATCTTCATATCCATAAGAGTCAAACCGCCGGGGTATTTGTTTATTTTTGTAACACGGTTCTTATTTGACGCGATTTTAAAGACGAGTGTACAAATGGAACCAAATGGACCCATGAGGGTCCATTAGGTTCCATTTGTACACTCTCAGAGTTATGGGGGTCCTTAAATGTTTGAGAACCACTGTGCTAAACTAAATGGAACAGAGCCTTCATTAGTATAAGTGCGTGTTAAGACCTGTGAAGGAAGTAAGGAAGAGGCCCAATTTCTTTCCAATATATGGCTGCTGTGCTTATAGAGCCTATTAGTATAAACCCTCCTGTTGCACCATACTGGCTCGCCTTCCAGTGAGGAGCCTCCACCGGGAGGACACAGCCCCTACAAGACCTCGGATCTGGCTATACAAGTCTATGGAGGGTCTCCTCAGATAAGGTCTACAAGCTCACAACGCATCACGACGCGTTGTGAGCTTGTAGATCTGCTATTTTCAAACATTTTAGTACTTTTATACTTGTGGTACAGATCGACTATTTTCAAATGGCCGAAAGCCTGAAGTGGTTAATGTATGTTTTGTAATAATAATCCAAATCTACAAAGTAACTAAAGATGTAGTGGTGTACAAGTAAAAGTATTGGAAATTGGACATACTCAAGTAAAGTACAAATACCTCAAAATTGTACTTAAGCACAGTACTTGAGTAAATGTACTTTAGTTACTTTCCACCCAGTGCAGACCTGCTGATGTATTTGGAGAACAGCTCCAGCCTCCGGGTCAGACTCTTGGCGTCCTCCTCCAGGTGGTCCAGGGTGACCTCCGTCAGCACCCCGGGGACCCCGGGGCCCAGCGGAGGGGACGGGTGGTCCTGGGGGTCCCTGGGGTCTGGTACCAGGAGGACCAGCAGGTCCACCAGCCAACGGGTCAGCGCTGTGTGGAGGAACCCCACCTGTTAAGACAGACATCAGTGTCAAGGGTGAGACCAGCAGGTATATGAGAGTATCTGTGTCACATTTTCATTAAAAAATAGCAGATATACAAGCTCATAGCACGGCACAGAGTGCCGCGCTACGAGCTTGTTGATCTGCTATTTTTGAAAAATCGTGAAAACGTGTGCAAATCTTTGAATATATTGTTTTAAAACAAACGCTATTGTTCACAATATATTTGTGTCATAACTTCCATTTTCAATTGTTTATTCTGTATCCTGTATGAGTTCTCTCCTGATTGGGTAAAAGTCATATCCTGACCTGAAAATACATTTTAGAAGAATAGAATAGAATAGAATAGAATAGAATAGAATAGAACAGAATACTCACCTCGTCACAAAGTCTGCTGTTCTCACAGTCAAAGTAGTTGGACTGAGTGGATATGAACTCTCTGATGGTGTCAAACACCTGCTCCACCTCAATACTGTACACACACACACACACACACACACACACACACACACACACACACACACACACACACACACACACACACACAAGCATCACTAATGAAAAGTTATCGTGGTCAAGCAGTATTTTCTGTCTGTCTGTCTATCTAATATATCCCTCTCCTCTCCTCTCCTCTCCTCTCCTTACGGGTCATGTGTGATGTTTGGGGTCTTGTCACTCTCTGATTGGGTACTGGAGACGTTCTGCAGAACCTCCTCAGTGGCAGCTTGCAAACCGGACAGTGCCTTCTCCAGTTTCAGCCTATCAGAGTCCTGCATGCCCTCTGACCGGCCAATCGCGCTCTTCATCTTGGTGGCCCAAGATTCCATGACAGCGACCAGTGACATGATCTGTTTATGGACTCCTGATGAACAAATATGACCAGAAATATGAATTAAATATGAATCATTACAAGAAATATGAATTAGAGTTTATCAGAGGGTCTATATCTGTGTCTCAGGGGTGTGTGTCCAGATCTAATCTCGCTGGACAGATCATGAGGCCAAGCTTCGTATGCACACTGCCAGTAGGCTTACTTTTAACATTTAGCGTACTGCTCTACTTTGAAACTGTCAATAAAATATTAAAATTAATCAAATGAGTGTTTTTGATCGATTGATTGAATACTTTATTAACAATTTGCAAACAGTACATCGGTACAATTACACAAATAATGTTAAAAGGATCATTTGCTGATGAAATATATCAGCAAATGATCGACAAATTATATATTGTCGATATATTTAGTCATGGTTTTAGTCGTCATAGCTTAGTTTATATTTAGTTTTCGTCAGTGACAAAAGGTAGTCTACGAACTTGTTGTGAACTTGTTGTTGGCAATGAACACTGATTGACAGACTGATGTATTCTCTCTACCTGCTGCTATCAGGCAGCGATGTGCCGCGGTCCCATCTCCTCGCTCTGCATTCCACCACAAACTCCACACACTACATCTCCATTACCCCACAGCGAGCGCGGCAGACATGCCGTATTTTACTGGGCAAAACTCATTCCACTCAAATGGACCATAAAGCAAGTGGACAGAAAGTTGGCAACGTGTCTCTAACAGATAAAAACCCAGAGGCAGCGTTTCTGGAAAGCACTCATTTGCAATTAGTTTCCCCAATGTTGACAGTAAAATATTTAATTGGTCCTCCTGTCCTTCCCTGTTCCTCCATAAATCAGGCGTCAGAGGGGTTTAGTTTATTGGACAGTGTCCAGGGCACCTTGGACACTCGCCTCCATACATCAAAAAGCCATCGATCCTTGTGGCGCACAGAGGACCAAATATAGCAGCACTGGCTGTCCAACGTTCCTGGGACATTATGACAAATGCCCTCCTTTTTTCTCTACAATGGAATTGGCTCTCTGCTCAAAAGTTCATCACTGTTACGCTGATGACACTCAGATTGAAGAGTGCATCGCTGCATGCAGGGTGGTAGTGTAAAGTAACTAAATACATTTACTCAAGTACTGTACTTAAGTACCATTTTGAGGTATTTTTTACTTTACTGGAGTATTTCCAATTTTCAGTACATTTACTTCTACTCCACTACATCTCAGAGGCAAATATTATACTTTTACTCCACTACAATTCTTTGAAAACTTTAGTTACTAGTTACTTTGCAGATATCAATTATTACATTATAAAACATGCATGAACCGCTTTAGCCCTATTTCATACATAGGCTATTTGAAAATAGCAGATCTACAAGCTCACAACGCGTCGCATCGCGACGCGTTGTGAGCTTGTAGATCGGCTATTTTCAAACATTTTTGTACTTTTACTTTTGGTACTTTAAGTACATTCTGATACCAATACTTTTGTACTTTTACTCAAGTACATTTTGAATTCCGGACTATTACTTGTAACGGAGTACTTCTACGTTGCAGTATTGATACTTTTACTTAAGTAAAACATTTGAGTACTTTTTCCACCACTGAGGGTGGCCAACTACCTGAAAAACATGGCCGGGCCCTCCCTTACTTCCAAGAAAAATAAGGGATGACCTGAAAAAGGTAAAATCTCACAGTATATATATGTACAGTTCTTGTACATTCTTTTATATGATATGATATTATATTATATACGTCAACGAGCGTGTTAATCAACACTTCCACAGCAACTCGGTGACAGACACACTGCATGGCTTTGTAACTTTGTAACTTTGTTAGGGCTGTTAACATTCCTCAGAAATGAAATTCAAATATTGGTCTTAAAAATGGGCTTATATTCGAATATATTCAAATATAATTATTATTAATAATATTATTATTATACTTAAAACATAAATACAATTATTTTTATAACATTTTTTATGTTTATCTGAAAGGGACAATGTATCAAGTGCTCGGATCCAATAAAAATATATATTTTGTTTGTTTTTATAACTTGATACATGTGTTTGTATTGTCCCTGTCAAATAAACATTAAAAAAAATCATAGTAGAATATAAAAAAAAAAAACATATTCGAGGAATATTCGAATATCGAATATTAATTTACCAACCCTAATCTTTGTATCGTTATATCTTTCGTAGTTGCCATTGTGAACCCAGCATAAGTCACTCTGGATAAGAGCATCTGATGATAAATGCCTACGTTGTAATGATATACTATATCATTGCTGTCGGGAAGAAATCTCCATATTCTAACGTTTTGTGTTCTTTCGTAAATTAACGCCCTACTTGATCATACTACAACGTCACACAAAACCGTCAAAAGTAGCAGATCTACAAGCTCGAAACGCGGCGCGAAGCGGCGCGTTTCGAGCTTGTAGATCTGCTACTTTTGCTATTTTTGAATTTGAATCCTGAAAGGTAACAGTTTTAGACATTTCCACCCGACAGAGACGATATGATGAGCTGTTTGAATGTGAGGTCCTCCTCACCGCTCTCTCCGTTGACCCGCACGCCCAGCTGTCTGTGGAGCTCGCGCACGGCTCTGCTCAGCTCCCTCATGGCCTCCTGGCCAGCAGGGGGCTCTCCGTCCGGGCACGGGTGTCTCCTGAAGACCTGCAGACCCACCTCCACCCAGCTCTCCTGCAGGCTCCCCAGAACATCCAGCCTCTCCTGGAACCACAGCAACACCTCGCCTCCGTACCGCTCACACTGCTGGTTCAATGTCTAGTAGAGTAGAACGTATTACACTGTAGTACCAAGTGACTGCAAAACCTTGTAAAAGTGCTGCTGTTTGTTTCAAAAGCTCTATATACCAAGCTCTATATTTCTAACAGCAAATGCATTTTGTGGTTTTGTAAGCTGTTTTTTTGTTGTTGTATTTCTCATTTGCTTTGACAATGTAAACATGTTTTCTCACGCCAATAAAGCTCCTTTGAATTGAGTTGAATTGAGAGAGAGAGAGAGAGAGAGAGAGAGAGAGAGAGAGAGAGAGAGAGAGAGAGAGACAGACAGACAGACAGACAGACAGACAGACAGACAGACAGACAGACAGGCTACCTCCAAATCAACATTAATCAATAGCATTCACACGCATTCATCACACGCACGCACGCACGCACGCACGCACGCACGCACGCACGCACGCACGCACGCACGCACGCACACACACACACACACACACACACACACACACACACACACACACACACACACACACACACACACACACACACACACACACACACACACACACACACACACACACACACAGGGTTGTGTCTTACATGTGACCAGTGTTTGAAGTCAGCATAAAGCTCTTCCACTGAACTCTTCTCGTGCTTCACACCTGGACTCCTGAAAATGACAAATACATAGAAAAACACGACAGAATAAAACCATATGCAATTACACATAGAATAAATAACAATCACAAACACTCTTCCATGTGGATCTTAATGTGGTCAGTCTGTGATGTCAGTCATCTATATGACATCTATGACACATAACTCCATATTTAGCCAAGTTTTCAGGCCTATCTGACCACCACTGACTTCCATTATAAATATAATATATACTTCCTATTAAAAAAAATAAAAAGGATAAAACTAATATAAAAACAGGTTTCAGCTCAATGCAAAGTCCAAATAGACCAGGAGGTACATGGTGGGGCTATGTGTGGCCTGCTGGCCAACTCATAAGCTTCATGTTGGCATCCCTGTGAGCCCTCTTCTGGTTCACAATAGTACTCAAACTCATCATCGTCCCCAAAATACTCGGCCTAAAGCCCATGACCCACCTAATTCTGACACACTTTGCTAGTTTGGGATGGCTCAGGGTGGAAGACAGGGTTAAACAAATATCAATGGGATTGGTATTTAAGATAGTCAGAGAGACAGTGCCCTCAATACCCTCGTACCTGTTTTAACTACTTCTCCAAAGTGAGTGACACTCACATCCACAACACTAGAGGGAGCGACCACGATCTGGTACCACCCAAATGTAGCACAAACATGGGAAAATATTCATTTTACTACTCGTAGAAAATGTGGAATGCCCTGACACCATCCATTAAAGGATGTGAATCACTGGTTTCTTTCAAAACTGGTCTGAAAAAGCATCCATCAGAAAGCTATCAGAAAGCTACAAGGGGAGTTCCTCTTGAAATGAGGGGTCATCTATAGCCACCGTTTTTACTTTTTTCCTTTTCTCCTCTGTAAATATATAGCTATTCGTATTTGTTGATGATATTATATTCAAGTGTTAATATTCTATGCTCTGATGATGAATTGAATACATACGAACACAATGGAAACAAGTCCCCAGGGATGTTTTTGTGTTCTCCTTTTAGCCTATTTTTTTTACTGTACCTCTGTGCTTTTTACATATTTGACTAATAAAGTATTCAATCAATCAATAAAAAATGCTTCCACCATAAATAGTTTTGCTTCATATCCCATGGCCTTCCATTTTAAAACTGGGAAAAGCGGCATGTAGATTTTTGCTATATAGCAACGTACGTTTTTCAGAAAACTCTTAAGATGTCAAACAGCGGTTCTCAAAAATAGCAGATATACAAGCACGCTGCAAGCTTTCATAATGTACGGAAAAATCTTGAAAGTGTTTTTAACACAAATCTTCTCTTCTGAGGGGGTCCCTGGCACAAAACATTTTCAGACGGGGGATCCGGCGGCCAAAACACGCATCATTTTATGGGTCCTTGACAAGAAAGAGTTTGAGAACTAAGTGATTTAGAAGGCATTTGTAGAATCAGCTTAATGGGTTGAACAGGGTAACAGTATAGGATAAAGGTGTGTAGAGTACTTGTTGCGTTTACAGCAGAAGCTCAACCAGGAGGTCATTCCATGGTGGATGGAGGTGAGCTGCTCCCTCTGCTCCTCCTCAGTGTGTGTGAGTCTGTGCATGAAGCTGCTCACATGCTCCTTCCACTGCTCTGTCAGACGCATGATGCTGCTCAGGTCCTCAGTGTCCTACAAACCATCACAATCACATGGACACTTAGTTTAGTTCTAATATCAGTACAGTGTGGGTTGGTCTCATGTAGCCAGACGATCAAAGATCTGGTGACATTTAAATTCAATGTAGGGGCTCCGAGATAACAAATAATAACAGAACCAATGGAAAGACTTCAGGGTGATCCTTCATATTGGGATGGTTTTCAAAGCAGTGGGCGCAGGATTGAAATGCAGAAACTAGAGTACTAACTAGGAAAAGGAAATTCGACCACATCACACCAACACTCATAGCACACGTGCTGCTCCTGACCTATAAAGACTTGCTCCATCCTACATGTCCAGTTTAATAGAACCTTACATCCCTGGACGACCACTACACTCCCAGGATGAAGGTCACCTCACAGTCACAAAATATAATAAAATAACAGTTGGGGGCAGAGAATTCACACATTGTGCCCCCCTGTCTTTGGAATGCTCTCGATCCAGCTGTTAGAGATGCCGACTCATTGGATATTTTTTAATCTACAGTAGGCTAAAAACCCATCTTTTTTCCTTGCATTACGGTTCCCCCTAGTTTTATTGAATTCATTGCTATGATCAGCTCTTCTTGCCCTGTGGTTTTAAACACTGTGTTCTTTTCTTTTTTGCTGATCTGTACAGTACATTTTTCAGCTGTGCACTGCCGCATGGTAATTGTTTGACCATATGTGCTGGGCCTGGCACATTTTACTGTGTTTCTTTGCTACTGTGTTTTTGTTGTATGACTTGTTAGGAAGTGCACAGAGACCCCTTAATGGGGTGATGTTGCACAATAAATCAAAATAAACTGAACTGAAACTGATTGTTTGTTAGCACTGGTTTTCTCTGCCATTCAAGCCCGTTCATTGAATATAGATTTCCCCAGACATACAGTACCAGTAGGCAGAGATCTCTGATGTTCTGGTTATGCAAGACTATGTCTCAGTGTGTGAAGTGACTCAGTGTAGGCCTACAAGCAGTGCAGTAGTATACCTTGGATGTAGGTACAGGGTAAGGTGTTGGATGTTAGGGACAGGGTTAGGGGACAGCAGAGCATGTGAGCGGAGCGGAGCGGTGAACGGAGCGACGCGATTTTGACGTGAGCGCGGAGCTGGTTTATAAAAAGGTTGGAGCGCTACTCAGAGCGAGGACCGCCTCCCGCTCCAAGCCGCCCTCGCGGGGGCCGCGCACCGAATGTTTGAGCATGCCCGGTCGCACGGACTCAGAGACACACAGACATCCAGCAGTGCACAGCGCACCGAGATTTCATCAGAATTTCTACTTTCTTTTATTTATTTTTTACTGTTGAGCGACCCGGTTTGAGCGGAGCATGGAGCGAGATTTGCGCCAATCAACGTGAGCGAGGAGCGACAGGGAGCGGAGCGCGGGGGGAGTCGACGTGAGCGAATAGCGAGCGTGAAACCAGCCCCCTGGAGCGCCGAGCGGCATTTCCACCCGCTCCGCTCCGCTCACGTGCTCTGGGGGACAGTACCTTGGATGTTAGGGACAGTACTTTGGAGGTCAGGGACCGGGTGAGGCATTGGATGTTAGGGACAGGGTTAAGGGACAGTACCTTGGATGTTAGGGACAGGGTTAAGGGACAGTACCTTGGTGGTCAGGGACAGGGTTAAGGGACAGTACCTTGGTGGTCAGGGACAGGGTTAAGGGACAGTACCTTGGTGGTCAGGGACAGGGTTAAGGGACAGTACCTTGGCGGTCAGGGACAAGGTGAGGTGTTGGGCCGTGGTGGACCAGGTCTGTTCACTCACATGGAGCCTGCTGGCCAGCTGCAGTTTGTTCACACTGATCACCTACAGTCACAATACAGCAACACAACAGCACCATTTACATACTAAAGATGTGTAGAGCAGGCATTATAACCATTTGATAAGCCCTGGGTTTTTAGCAAAGACTAGTCATTTGTGTAGTGATAGGAGTTGTTGATACTTTCAACCACAAGAGGGCAACAACGACTAGCCTGTATCTGTCACACAGCTACAGTGATTAGAATAAGAAAGACAAGTTTGAGAGCTGCTAAGTTGTACTAATACATTTGTTGTTTATTGAAATAAGTTTTGGACAATTTGTTTCATTTTTTCTATATTTTGTTATGATAATTATGTTTGCTTGCTTCTTTGTCTTCCACTTGTGGGCAAATATACTAAAGTAAAAACATTGTATTGAGATTTCTAAAGTCTGCTAAATCTCCATTCATCCATATGTATAATAAGTTCATACAGTACAGTGCTGGATAGACCCTTTCTGTGTGTGTGTGTGTGTGTGTGTGTGTGTGTGTGTGTGTGTGTGTGTGTGTGTGTGTGTGTGTGTGTGTGTGTGTGTGTGTGTGTGTGTGTGTTGTTGACCTTGACAGCCAGGTTGTAGGTCACTGTGCTCCAGAGGTCTCTCTCCTGGGTCAGTCGGACCACCTGACCCTCCAGACGCCTCCGCTGCAGCTCATACAGATCATGATACTCATGGACCACACTGTGTGTACACACACACACACACACACACACACACACACACACACACACACACACACACACACACACACACACACACACACACACACACACACACACACACACACACACACACACACACACACACACACACACACACACACAGCTCTACCACTTGAATTGACCCCATGAACCCTAGTGTCTCTATTCTGGGATGAACATTTGGCAAAAATAGCAGATCTATAATCTCATGTCGCAATGTGACATCGTTTGAAGAGACCTTGTAGGTGTAGAGCGAAAATACTAGGGGCCTAGTATAAAGCCCTGGGGGACTCCGGCCCAACAAGTATACAGTGTTTACGGTCTGTTACAACAGTGTGTACATACAGTACCTGTTTTCACAAGCTTTAGGTTAGGTTCAAAGTGTATGGTTATCTTATCCTTTTGTTTCAGTGTTACATTCTTATCTTATGTTCTTGTTTTTATGTTTTATGTTTTATGTAATAACTTCCATGTATTTCATGTTTAATTCTTGCCTATTTTTGTTTTATTTTGAAGCAAATTATGTCTACACCTGCATGAAATGTTCTATATACATGAATTTGAATTTGCCACACAATTTAACATATTTGGCAAAAGATGATGAAGCAGGACAGAATCAAACAGGACAGCACAGGACAGTGGTCGTCTTACATTACATTACAGTCATTTAGCAGACGCGTTTATCCAAAGCGACTTACAATAAGTGCATTCATCATAGGTAGGGAACGAAACTACTAATCACCAGAAGTATTAAGTGCATTCTCTTCTAAAACAAGCAACTAAGAGTATACCTAGCGCTAAGGTAAAAGTGCAAAATATCAGCTACCTTCTTTCATAAACAGATGAGACAAAATAGTCTTACTCAGAGTTCTTCTGGCACTGGTCCAGAGCTCTGGCTAACTCCAACTGGGTTTTCTCTGCCTGCGTTGACACAAACTCATCATGGTCTCTCACTGCAGACAGCTCCCTGAGGACACACACACACACACACACACACACACACACACACACACACACACACACACACACACACACACACACACACACACACACACACACACACACACACACACACACACACACACACACACACACACACAGTCACTAATCAGTTATAACCTCAATCAAGAGAATGTATTTGTCACCACCACTCATACAGGTACAAGCAGCGACATGCTAGTGGTCCACATAACACAAGAACAATAATATTTTGGATAAAATATGAACTAGAAGACTAAAGTTACAACACTAGAGTGTACAATTGAAAGTTAATTGACCCTAAACTTAACCCATTAAGACCTGAGACCGATTCTACAAATGTCTTCTAAATCCTAGCAGTTTTCTGAAATAAACGTATGTTGCTATAAGTGGTGCTCAAAAATTTTCAAGGACCCCCAAAATCAGATGCATTGGCCTCCGAGCCCCCATCTCAAAATATTTTGTTCCAGGGAGGGACCCCCAGAAGCAAAGATTTAAGTAAAAAAAAAAACGAGAAAAGACCTACGTGTTGATCTCCTGGATGTTGGTCTTGAAGCAGATGATCTCTTCAGTCATCCTGCGGTCCAGAGCTCTCTGAGCCAGAGTCTCTGTGTGTAGACCCTTCAACTGTCTGGGAATGTGGTCTAATAATGACACGTAGCGCTGCCTGGAACACATAAACATAGGAATATTATTTTTTTCCGTTTCCTACATTAAAAAATATACATATATAGTATTTAAAAAGATTTTCATTTTCATTTTTTTTATCCCATGATTTTTGTAACCCATTTTTTCACCCAGTGCCAATTGCCTATGTAATCCTGGTCGCTACTCTCCCTCTGCCAGCCTAGGGAGAGCCCAGAACTGAGCTCATGCCTCCTTCAATGCATGAGGAGCTAGCAGGCCAATTCTTATCACCGTAAGCCAGCGGTGTCAAACTCGCGGCCCGCGGGCGTTTTGCGGCCCACGGAAAGGTCCGTGGCGGCCCAGGAAATACTTTTAAAAATAGTAAATTGATACTACATCTAACAGACAGAGTCGCATTTTGCACTCACTTGCTGTGCGCGGCCAAGCAGCTCTCCCCCACATGCTGCTACTTGGCTGAGTACCTCTGATGGCCCTGCCATTGTCTCCCCAGCTGTGGAATGTTGTGGCTGATTGGCTCGTTAAGAGTCTATTCAACTACTAGTCGAGTAGTAATGGCTATAGGCTACTCTTTGATCCTCACACAGGAGTCAGCACAGCACGGACATGTATTCTCTCTCTCACACACACACACACACACACACACACACACACACACACACACACACACACGTAGTGCAGTGCTATGAAAACTGAGTTTGTTCAAGCAAAGAGATGTCAGGTGTCTGGGAGCAGCAAGTGATTTAGATGAATTTTCATGCTGGCTACACCATGTAAATTTGATATTTTTGAAAATATAATAATGGTAATAGCCTAGGTAGTTTAAATGTATCAAAGCTGCTTCTTTTATTTCTCAGGAGCTTGCCCAGTGAAATCCTCATCAGTATTAATTGAACTCAGAGCGTATTTAAATTCAATCTGGGAAAGCATCTGTGTCATTTTAAGATTTATTTGGCTATTCAAAAATAGCAGATATACAAGCTCATAGTGCGGCACTATGAGCTTGTATATCTGCTATTTTTGTAAATGTAAATAATTAAAGTAGCTAATCTTCATAAAACATTTTTTAAAGTGATATACTGTAGATAGCAGTGACTGAGATGTAGTGGAGTAGAAAGTTCTGGAAATTGGAAATACTCTAGTAAAGTAAAACTACATCAAATCTGTACTTAGGTACAGTACTTGAGTAAATGTAATTAGTTACTTTACACCACTGTTCTATAAATGTAATTATTTAACCACCCACACACATTACCAGGTATTGTTTAACTTCAAATTTAATTATTCTACTTAAAATGGTTTATAATAATAATAATAATAATAATAATAATAATAATAATAATAATAATAATAATAATAATAAGGGTAATTATTATTATTATTATTATTACCCTTATTATTATTATTATTGTTGTTACAAATTGCATTGTTTGTTTTCTGAGACAAGACAACAGATTGAAAAACAATGCTGTATAACTGAATGCGTGTGAGCGCGCATGTGCATCCGCAACTGGTTCCTGCCCACCTCAAGTCACCATTTGACCAATCTTGCCCGGACACCAAAATGAGTTTGACACCCCTGCCGTAAGCAGTGTTCCAATTCAGCATTGCATCACTGCTTACGGGTGTGTAACTCTGAGAGTGTACACATGGAACCACTTATGGGTCCATTTGGTTTCATTTAAACACTCTCAGAGGTCCTTGAAATAAAAAACGATGAGAACCACTCTGTGCTATACTAAAAGGAACAGAGCCTTCTTCAGTATAATTGGTAAGACCTGTGAAGGAAGTAAGGAAGCGGTCTTATTTCTTTCCAATATGGCTGCTGTGCATAGAGCCTATCAGCTGGAGAATCCTCCTGGAACACCTCCAAGGACCCCGTTTGGAGCCAGTGCTCTAGTGCTGACTATGTTAGTAGTGAAGTTAACAGTAACACAGACATCTCATCTTATTGTGTGTGGAGGTGCACTACCTGAGTTTGGCCAGCAGGTGTCCCCTCTCAGCACATTCCACACTGACCTGTCTGATCAGCTCATGAAACACAATGTTGTAAATGTTCTGCTCCACACGAACCAGTTCCAGCAGGTTCTGCATCTGCATGCATGCACACGCACACGCACACGCACACGCACACGCACACACACACACACACACACACACACACACACACACACACACACACACGTATTTGATAACAAACAAGGGTATGGTAAACATAGTTGACAAATTGTGCATTACACAACCACACTGTATATTTGTACATCTGTCAAAATGATAAAACACAAAAAAGCTTGAGAGCTTTCCATTGTGGTCCTTTGAGTGCAAATGCGTGTAAAGTGAGTGCCATTTGTGGGGATACAGTAAAATATAATCCATAATGAGTACATTGAATACAATTCCAACGTACTGGACAAGTAAAATAGCAAAGAACAACAAATGTACAGTAAAAATAACCTGTTACAACTCAACTCATTGATGGTTATAATTAGTTCCAGCTGCTATTCAGCTTTATGGAGGAATTGAAGTTAACAATGGAGCTAATGTGATAGCGTCACACACTTTCTGCTCGTCTTATCTCATTAATTCATCATATGTCATGTGTTTACCTGTGACAGGTGTGTGAGCTCCTCAGGGCTCTGATTGGCTCCTGCCTTCTCCAGCATGTCATCCATCACTCTCATCAACTGCACCGCCTCCAGCCTGCCACTGGGCTTCCTGCACACACACACACACACGCGCACGCACGCATGCACGCACGCACACGCACACACACACACACACACACACACACACACACACACACACACACACACACACACACACACACACACACACACACACATATATAATCCATTACATCCATGAACTGTTGAAACCCTACTATATATTAAAGCTGGACTCTGTAACTTTCATGTTCTACCCTGGATTTGAAGTTACGTAATATAGCTTTACTACTCACAGTGAAGGGAAGAGCCTCAGGCGTTGCTCTTCATCTTTAAGCTGCATGGTGAATTTACTGTGAGGAGAGGAAGAGGAGACACAACACTGTTAACATTAAACTACCTTTATGGCTTCATGAACAGAAGAGACACTGCTTAGAAGTTCAAAACAGTCCATTTTGTAGTGATTTCAGGACCTGCATGACTTCAAGGTCAGCAGGTTGTGCTGAGAAGGTTCTATCATGATGAACTCACTCATTGTAGAACTCCAGACCCTGGACCCCTCTGTTCTTCACTATGTGATACTCCTCTGGGATCAGAGTGTCTGTCACACTCACTTCCTGGAGAGACAGACAGACAGGCAGGCAGACAGACAGACAGACAGACAGACAGACAGACAGACAGACAGACAGACAGACAGACAGACAGACAGGGACATTGCCATGGCGTCAGACAGACAGCCTGAAAACTCTTGAAGACGCAATAGTTTTCTTTGTACTCTATTCATATGACCATTAACTCTGCCGTTTGTTGACTAGGACTCATGTCATTTAATCTGATCTCTCACTTTGTAAGTCACTCTGAATAAGAGCTAAGCGTCCTAATAGTAATTGTAGGTTAGGTTAATGATAATAATAACTAGAGATAACAGTCTTGCCTTCAGGTTGTCACTGCTCCTGGCGCTCAGAGGTGGGAGGGTCATCTTTCTCTTTGAGGTTACCATGGAGTCACATAGGAAGGAGATGTCCCTGTACACACACACACACACACACACACACACACACACACACACACACACACACACACACACACACACACACACACACACACACACACACACACACACACACACACACACACACACACACACACACACACACACACACACACACACACACACACAATGTACACATCCTGTTAAGCACAACCTGAGCTATACAAAAGTGCTGATTGCACAGTGTAGGAGAGACAGACTGTATAGCTGAGAGTCAGACAGTGTAGGAGAGACAGACAGTAGGACAGCTGAGAGGGAGACAGTGTAGGAGAGACAGACAGTAGGACAGCTGAGAGGGAGACAGTGTAGGAGAGACAGACAGTAGGACAGCTGAGAGGGAGACAGTGTAGGAGAGACAGACAGTAGGACAGCTGAGAGGGAGACAGTGTAGGAGAGACAGACAGTAGGACAGCTGAGAGGGAGACAGTGTAGGAGAGACAGACAGTAGGACAGCTGAGAGGGAGACAGTGTAGGAGAGACAGACAGTAGGACAGCTGAGAGTCAGACAGTGTAGGAGAGACAGACAGTAGGACAGCTGAGAGGGAGACAGTGTAGGAGAGATAGACAGTAGGACAGCTGAGATACAGACAGTGTAGGAGAGACAGACAGTAGGACAGCTGAGAAACAGACAGTGTAGGAGAGACAGACAGTAGGACAGCTGAGATACAGACAGTGTAGGAGAGACAGACTGTAGGACAGCTGAGAGGGAGACAGTGTAGGAGAGACAGACACACTGACCTTCCAGCTCCAGTCATGGACGGTGGTTGGTTCAGGAAGTGCTGGTATTTCTTACGTCCACGTGGGTGATTCCACACAGGGTCTGGTCGTCTGACTCCATGGGCCTTTACAACACAAACTATACTCTATTAGTATACTGGCTAAATTATAAAGAAAAACTGCTCTACTTAAAACTAATACATTGAAGAAGAAAAAAAAACGTATCTTAAAACCCATTTAGACCTGAGGATGATTCTAAAAACGCCTTCTAAATCCTGACCTAAGGTTTCTGAAAAACTTGAAATACTTATTCAAAAATTACAACAAATGTATGTTGCCATATGCTGTACATAGCAACAAGAACCCCAAAAGGGGTTCCTGGTCTAAATTGGTTAAAAATAGCAGTTTAAATCATAAAGAAAAACAGCTCATGTAACTTTCCTCTAATACCCTGGATTTGCTGAAATGTTTACCATTGATCTAATAGAGCCGTTGAATCTTGACCATCGGGTCAAAATTCATGTCAGATCCATGTGTCTAGGTGAGACATGACCTTTGATCTAAATGTCTCAATAGAAGAGCAGCGAGACAAAATACAACCACCCCAAGTTATATTGTGTTAACATACTCTACCATACAGACTGGACAAAATTACATTTTATTCATTAAAACAAGTTGCATAGTGCCGCTTTAACTTAGGTTACTGATCAAAATCAAGACAAACAGCTCAACTTTAAATGATAAATAACTGTAAAGAAATACTAACTTAACTTAAATCTACTAGTTCATATTGTAAAGAGAAACAGCAGACATAATGGAGATACATTAAAAACAGACTACATGAAGAGAATAGAGCTCCTGTCACAGCTCCTGTTATAAATTCGGTTTAAAGCAGTTAAAGCTGAAATGAATTGATCAATCAATAAGCAAATAGACTGATGAATGAGTACCAGTGTTGAGCAGTAATAGAAACATTAGCCAGTAGCTTGTATCTTTGCTACTTTCAGAATGAGGCACTCATGTAACTTTCAACAACGTATTTGTTCCACCATGCATCAAAAGCTACACCAGTACATTTTCAGTGGCACATCAACATAAAATAACAAAACATATGAGTTTTGAGTGCAGTTTGTTCATCACATCAAAGAGAGAATACTCCATCTGCATCCATCTGTAGCTTTTACACAGTCATGTGTGTTTCTTAACCACTCAATGCCGTAACTTATCCTCAATCCCTTTACCAATCACTTTAGGTACAAACTAAAGTAGCTTTAATTCAGCTACACACTCTCACCAAGTAACTTAGTGACTTAGTGTAGCTTCATAGCTTGCTACTTATTTTGGAAGAGCTTTAGAAGAGTAGTACTTAAAGCTACATCTGTAAAGTAGCTACAACACTAATTAGCACACACAACAATAGATAGATACACTGATAGTGATGGATGTGCTGAATCATTCATCCATCATCAGGGTGCACTACACCTGTGTGTGTGTGTGTGTGTGTGTGTGTGTGTGTGTGTGTGTGTGTGTGTGTGTGTGTGTGTGTGTGTGTCAGTGTGTGTGTGTGTGTGTGTGTGTGCGCGCGTGTGTGCGTGCATACCTTGTTGTGTGTGTGGCAGGTGGAGGTCAGAGTATCTAACAGCTGGTCAGGGATCAGTTCAGTGTGGACAGGAAACACATGTTGGTCCTTCAGTACAGGAAGCTCCACTGATCAGGAAATACAGTTCATCACTTTTTAAAGAGAACAGGATCTCCAAATGATTGCTGACTTATTTCTATCAATTGCTCAGCCCACAAAGCCTTGAATTCATGGAGATTTTGTTGTTTTTGTCGCAGTAAAGTAGGTAAAGTAAAGTAATTACTGGAGGCCAAGGCAAAACTAGATCAAAATAATGTATAAACTCCAAAACTGGAGTACTGGACTACTTACTGTCCAGAATCATGAGCGAATGTTTTTATTTAGGTTGGCTCTTGTTAAGATTGGCCTCCTATTTACTTCAATGATGCAATAATGGATATTAGATCAGGAATGCAACAAAAACTTAAACATCTCCATGAATTCAAGGCTTCATGGGGTGAGTAGCTAATAAAGTTGTAGAAATGTAGAAATACTCTGTTACAGGAAAAAGTCAAAATTAAAAAATTACTTGAGCAAAAGTACAAAAGTATTGGAATCAAAATGTACTTAAAGTACCAAAAGTAGAAAGTACTCATTATGCAGGATGTCCCATTTCAAATGTATAAAATGTATACAAATCATTTGAAAATAGCCTATCTACAAGCTCACAATGGGTCGCTTGTAGATCGGCTATTTTCAAATGGCCGAAATATCTAAAGAGCTGAAGTGGGTAATATATGTTTTGTAATAATCAAAATAATCAAAATCTACAAAGTAACTAGTAGTAACTAAAGATTTCAAATAATTGTAGTGGAGGAAAAGTACAATACTTGCCTCTGATGTAGTGGAGTAGAAGTAAAAGTACAGAAAATTGGAAATACTCCACTAAAGTAAAAAATACCTAAAAATTGTACAGTAGGCCTACTTGAGTAAATGTACTTAGTTTCCACCACTGGGCTAAATATGAACTAGCCTACACTGTGTAGATGTTTTTTTTATTATATTTCATGTATATTTACCTGCATTGAGTTCTGAGGCTGTTGGATGTGTGGGCTCTATCTTCTGTGTGACGTTCATTCTGACGGTCAACTTTATATCTGAATATGACTATTTTCCTCTTTAATACCTGCTTAACGCCAATCAGGTGAGAAATAGGCTACTAGAACACAAGAACAAGTTGCCTGTGGTGAACTACATCATTTAGATTCAGTTACTAACAACCTAATCACTACAATATTTGATAAAAATCGAGTCATTTCTGTTTTTCATACTGTATAGATAGGTCCAGGTTACCATGGACGCGTTGTGTGTAACTACGGAGGAATATTGCGAGTCTCTATCCCATCGTCCGGAGGGACGGTCGGTCGCGCTGATTGGCTGGTTGGTTGTCAGAGAAACTGAAGGTAGAAAGTCTGTGAAGCAGCTAGCTATAGACATAGATATAGAAACCTAGATACCTCATTGGCCTCTGCAGTACATTGGAGCAACCTGTATCGCAATACTTGTATCACTTCCGCCCTTAGTCCACTCATAGTGACTGCTGGCCAATCACAGCGCTCACAGCACTTTGACTACTGGCCAATCACAGTGCGTCTTTTCCGGGACTTGTCAGTGCAGTGGTTCTCTGCTGGGTTAAGAAGTAACCTCGCATCACCAGTCTTTCCACCTCGGAGGAAAGCCTGGTCTGCGTTCCAGAAGACAACATATGATCCGGTGTAGACCACGCCTACTGAAAAAAAAAAAGAAAAAAAAATCCTCTTTCCGGTTCTGCCTATCCGGTTTTGCGGTTTAAATGGAATAGAATTTCCCCGTGGGATAATACCGACGCTAAATAGTCTCCGGATAGTGCACGCACATTTACATTTAAAAAATAAGCTAAACAATGCCGTATCAAGGATTTTATTAGCACGGACCTATTTTGGGGTGAGACGTCTTTCCGGTTCTGCCTATCCGGCCACTTTTTCTTTTTTTACACCGGATCATATACCCGAAAATGGAATGCTGCCCAGGCTAGTTAAGAAGAGACCCACCCCGACCTGCCTCTGATTGGCCTACCGAACGTCCCCTTCTGTGACGCACGAGACTAAGGGCGGAAGCTGGTGCGCGCCCGAGATACAGACGCCTCAGAGCCGAAGGAGGCGTCTACCTTTATATGTCTATGGCTATAGACCCCTTAACAGACGACGTCATACTGGCTGCGTGCAGCCAGTATGCGCGCAACGAAACCCATTATATCAGGTCTCGTTAGGACGCGTCTCACTAGCCAACACACACAAGAGGGGGTTGGGGTGTGCTGAAACCAGTGCACCCCGAAACAGGTTGGGAATTGATTGCGTGAAACAATCACCTGTGCGTCCAGGCTCAATGTTAGTAAACAAATAATTGGTCAAATGACTTAAAACCAATTAAACCCGATATTGTAGGCCTATTACAATAATACATTAATGTATTGTCGATAATAGCCCACATTGTATTTTGTTTTAAATGTAGCTCAAGCTAGTTTCTTCACTTTCTTGGAAACCTTAACTACATGACACATTTCAAATCCAAGACACACACACACACGCGCACGCGCACGCGCACGCACGCACACACACACACACACACACACACACACACACACACACACACACACACACACACACACACAGCCAAGATAAGGGTTCATCAATAAGACAAGTATTTATTGAGATCAAATTCATTAACATAACAGGGCTTAGCTAAGACAAAGGTGAAATTTAACAAACATAACCTTTTACTCCATGTTGATGACTATTTAAAAATCTGAAAATGGTTTCATGTAGCCTACTTAAAGTCAGTAAATAGGCCTATACTGTATAAACGTCAACAGCTTTTACACAAACTCAGTCATGTGACCGACATAAAACATGTGCCTCTAAAAATGCTTGAATTGAAAAAAAAAAAAAAGACCATTTGCACTGAGTACTACAACATGGCATCATCTTTGGTTACAGATCAAAGTAATATCAACATATTTACAATAAACCAACTACAGGTCTACAATATAAACATGACCCAAATGTTTGACTTCTGCATGTATTTTCTTGTAAACATTCCTGCAGACACACATTCATACAGAGTTAGTATCAGATTTACAGAAGTGTTCATCTATCCATCAGGTACCCTTATCTCTGTACATTAGTGCAAGTAACGAGCATGTTTCTTTACAGATGAAAGCAGTAAGCACCTTGTCTTCTTTTTTCTTTTTTAGATTTTTGGTTCTTTTGTTTTTGTTTTCTGTCCTAATCCTCGTTCAAGGTTCTGACAGCGGCAAGGGGGAAAACTCTTGCTGAGTCTTGAGTTCCGGGCTTTGAGAGCTTTGTGAATTGTCACAAACAGTCTATTACTGGGGTGGTGTCTGTCCTTCCTTTTTGCCGTACTCAAACACCTGCTCTCGTGTGTGTCCTGCAGACATATTTTAGGGAGCGCCCGCGGTGTGCTCAACCGACCAAACCTCCTTTTTTAGAACTCGCAGATCCTGGGAGCGCCTTTTCCCATACCATACATTACATGTTACAATTTCTCATGTTAATGTGTAATATGTCTACTCTAAATCAATAATCCAGTTAATCTCGCTACATCCCACTAACTGAACAGTCAGTTTTCATACTGGATATCGTACGCAAGTGGTCCATTAATAGCAAATCCTAAGTAAAAGGACACTTTTTCTGTGCTGAAACCCCTTCGTATTCCTGCATAGGCTGGATACACTGGGATTTTATTTTTCCCATAAATGGCATAAACCACACCTGCATCAAGAACTCCATTGACCCTCTGGAGGCGATCTTGGATTTCTTTCTCTTTAAAGATGTCTCCATTTAACCAAAGTTGTGCTAGGCCTTTGTATCCTATGCCAGAAAAACATCTGTCCAATTGGGATTTAGAGGTAACACGTCCTTTACCTTTTCTTCGACCAAGGTAAAAATGTGCAACTGTGCGCCTTTTTCTCAACAAGTGAGACAGCTGCTTTTGAGATGATTTGCAAAGTGAGTCAACATATGACACTATATTTGTGTCTTCAGCATCTGTAGTTGGCCACAGTAACAGCAGTGCTACATAGTATGGCTCTGGGAAGGGGTGTTGCAGGCCAATACCTTGCAGAAGGGTCAGGAGGACATCAGTAGGTCCTTGTTATTCTTCATAAGTGTGGAATTGGGCATCAAACAATGAAGAATTATATTTGCCAAAATGAAACATGTAGTTTCTTTTAAATTTTTCTGAGAATATTGGTGTAAGAATGCGTAGCTTTCTGCAATTGTCTTAAAGTCTTCAGGGCTCTTATCTAGAAACTGGAGTACTCCTGGAAATGTGTCTGCATTCCTCTGTTCAAGAAGCATTCTGTGCGTTTCAAGAGCTGAGTTTAATCTCAGTGCTGAATTGCTTGTTTGTTCTTGAGAAATTTCCTCTGGTGTAGAACACATTAACTCTATGTAGCGGTCAAAGTGTTCTGAGATCTTCTTCTGATTGCGTAAAAGATTGTCTCCTGCATCACTTTCAGCCTTCATGTACGTAAAATAGCAGTTAAAGAATTCAAATATCTTTCTCATGTGTGTTTTCAAATCCTGGAGAAATCGCAAATACTCCTGAATGACATGAAAGTACTTAACATTAACTTCAGATTCAATGTCTGGTACAGATTGAATGCGTGTCACTCCCTTGAGAAAACTCTGCATGTATTTCTTCTTCTGAGGGTCAGTTTCATCAAAGAATGGGAGGTTGCTGATCATTTCAAGCACTGTCAGAACAGTTTCCATTTCTCCCAGATGGCCAGAAGTATTGTAACGTTTTGAGGGATGTATTTCATAATCTTCATCAGGTTCAGCTTGTCTTTTTGCCAGATGCTGAGCCCTTTGAAAAGCCTTTACAGCCTTTTCTGCTAATATAAGATTTTCTCTGAAGTCCTCAGGATTGCATATTTTCTTCTTGTTATTCATTTTGTGTTTGAGGTTAATTTTGTAAACTTGTCCTATTGTATCAACTGTGAAGATGTTTTCAGTGATTCTCTTTGCATCTTCAGCATATTTCAGTGCCTTGGGAAAATCAATCTCATTTTGGTAGAGATATCTTGCCAAAGCTTGAGGAATAGAGGCACGGTCTTGAAATCGCTGTGATGCTTTGATAAAGATACGTTCAATCCTTTCCCCTCCTTCCTGCTTGTGAATGTCCTCTATCAATGGAGCAAATTGAGTGTTTCCATAACCCCAGGTTCTAGGCTGTCGTTCAACCAGCATGCGAAGAACTGATTTCATGAAGGTGTCTTTTACCACAGCCGTTTTGAAGAAGAGGTCACAGTGAAGCAGGTCTAAGACTATATCACTTCGCTTGATGTCGTGGTATGTGCCTAATTCTTCAAGACATGCGGTGGCAATGCAAGGGTGAAGGATCCTAATGGCTTTTAAGTCTCCCCAATCCTCTATGCTGTCTTCAATGAGGAAGTTTGCATAAGGCTCCATTCTGTCAAGCACAGCATCGTGCCAGCGAACCAATTTCATCTGAAAAAAATCTTCACAGAGAGAAAGAGATATGTGTGACTCTGCAACATATGTGTTCACCAGTGCTAGGAAAGTAAGTAGTTGAGCCTTTTTGGTGTTTATATCCAGATTCTCAAGAGTGTTTCTCACAAGTCCAGTGACATACTTCTCATCAAAATTACTCTTCATGATCATGAAACTGTAGAAATTCTCTGGCATTTTGTGAGTTTCTTTTAGTTCCTCAAGTTTGTCTTCAAAGTCTTCTTGTTCCTTTTTGGTCAGTTTGGCTGTGATAAACTGGCATGGTGTAGGACAATTCTTATACTGCATCCGAGGGGAAGGAGAGCGAATACAACTCAGAATGATGACTTGAGGAGCATCTGGAAAGTCCTGTACAGTCCTGCATGCATATTCCTCTTCGATAGTTTTGCGAACGCAGTTCACAAGACTTTGTGTGTTTTCTTCCTTTGAATCGTCTGCCAAGAGCAGAACTTTTGTGGGCTTTTCACTTTTTCCACATTTTGCCAATTTCTTCACTTGATAAGCCACTTCCACTGGTTCAGATGAGCCAGCCTTCAAAATGGCACATCTGAACTCTCGACGAAGGTCCCACATCATATGCATCGCTAAAGAGGTGGCACCACAGCCTGGATGATGAAACAGATTGACTGAAATGCATGTGCCTGTCTGAGTTTTAATCAACTTCATGAGGTTGTCATACTTGTCTCTTTTAATAAAAGGCTTTAATCTGAGCTTCTCACAAAAATAGAAGTTCCACCACTTCACTTTGCTCCCTCTGTAGAACTCCTCCTCAACTTTGATTTTCAAGGCTTTGAATTCATCACTGTTCTCATCATAGACATTTTCACATTCATTCTGACACAAAATATCCAGAGCAGGCATGTAGTCTTCATCTTTCTTCGTAAGAACAACAGCGCTGGAGTCAGAGGATGGGAGAAGTCTTCCAGAAGGCTGGTTGTGAGGTCCGAGTTCCATCACTTTGCCATTGATTTGACCGAGGTTAAGCTCATATACAGAGCGTCTGGTGATATCACACATATATCGGTTCAATACTACTTCCTTCCAATTCTCAAATATTTCTTGTGAAGCACATATGCTAATAATGTTTGCCTCCCCAATGTGTGAATAGAAGGACTGAAAAGTATCAAAAATTGGACCTTTATCACCTTGAATTGGTGAGAGAAGAAGAAATATGACCAAAGTTTTGTCATTTGTCTCAGGTTTGCAAATGAATGACACCAAGTTTTCAATGTCTTTCCGTTTTGTTATCAACCAGTTTTTGTAGTCTAACTCTTTATCAGTTTCACTGTCAAGGTCATGCCTGCCATTGCAAAACACCCAGCTGGTTTGCTGGTAAAGGTTGAGTTTTTTAATTACAGCATTTGCTTCACTTTGAAACAGTGATGGTGTATGAAGGTTTGCTGCTCTCAGGGATCTGTAAGAACAGCAAACTCCTTCCTGAGCTGAACAAGGATCAAAGTCCAGCACACAAAATAGTTTTTCCAATTTGCTGAGAAATGTTAAGTGTTTGTGTTGTTCTACCTGACTCTTGTTCACTACAACAACAAATTGTTGGTAATAGTCCAGACTATTTCCTCCACATGTTAACAAGTTCTTCAGCTTTTCACCATGGTCAGCTTCTCTTCTCAAATCCTCATTTGTGTTCAGTGGAACCTGTTGATGATCTGAAGGATAAAAAAATCTTTATGAATGGAAAAAACATTTGTATGTGTGTTAAAGACCAGCTAAAATGGCTTTACACAACCATATCATGATGTAATTCCTGCCTGGGTGTGTCTCAGCCAATCACACTCATGGTGCAGGTGAAATGAAATCCACTTGGGCTATGAGATCCTACAGTTGCACATTGCCGTTGCACACCTACAGTATGGTCGCCCACTGCAACAAGGCACTGCTGAACCAAGTACTGCATTGTCTATTTCTTTCTATAATTTTTGTCCCTTGATTTTAGTATGCTGATTAACTTTAAAAATTAGATAATTTCTAAAGCATATCCACCATCTTCATTCACATTCAACAGAGTGGCACCGCCCTCTAGCATATATATCATTATAAATCGGCTCTGTGTGGTATGTGTTTGTTTGTAAGGAAGTTACAAACAGAGGCTTTTCTGTCTTTATTTATAGTGTGTAGTGGAGATGGAGATGTCATTTATTTTGGCATCTATTGTTATTAACTATGTCCCCATTATGATCACGGACATGCTATAAAAGTGTGAAAATATATTTTTTCATTTCAGCTGGTCTCACTTTAATATTGCAAGTCTTAGACTGGACAGTATAACCATTTCTCTTACCTATATCTTTCTTCAGGTGTAAAACAAGGTCAGCACGTGACATTTTATCAAGGACTTGTAATGTGACATCTAGGGCTGTATCCATCCCATAGTGTTTTGTCATTAAGTCAACAAGTTGAACAATGCTTTTGTCCTCCACATGGCTACGTTTTATTGCCGGAAACCAAGGCACTCTAGATATTAGCAGATAGAAGATAAATGTCTCCATTTCTTCTTTCCCCAGGTCTTCTAAGGTTTTCTGGAGAAGGATTGTCTTCCATGGCATGTTAACCTATAATGTAAGAAGTTAAGTCATATTTATTTGTAGGCCAATATGTAGCTCTTAATTACTGTCTCAAGTGGATTTAAATGCCCACATGATCTTGAAGAAGGCTGGAAAAAAGTGCTATAAGATATAAAGAAAACTAGAAAAAGTGCTCCTCGGAGCACAGGTCTCCATCAGGTCAGGTAGGTTATTGTGGGCCAGCAATGTTCGGAATTCAGTCTCTGAATTCCGAACAAAATTCAAAATGTGTTTTGCTTAAATTGGCCTGCTGGTGGCACTATAACAGGACAATGTGAAAATTTGGTTTAGCTCTTTGTTCAAAATGGACCATTCCTGCAAACTTTGGATCAGGATGGATTATGAAAATCGGACAGATCCGTGTTGATCAAATGACTATGATACTGTTTTACTATACTATATTTGCGTGATGTTTGGGCAAAATCTGTAGGAGTAATACAAAATAAAAGAATAATAAGTCAAATAAAATAATGTTTCACAGGCCCATGTGAAACATTTGGGACAGAGGTTGCTCTGGCATCCAAGGAGTGTGCGTGCACAGTTTCACGGTGATCGAGCAAACAGTGTCAGAGATGATTTGTTCACAGACGGACAGACGGACGAACGGACTGACGGGGGACAAAACATAGTCTCGGCCACACCTTCGGCCTGGTGGAGACCATTACACATGGATCTGGAGTGTGTAACACATGTTGTGTCCTTTGCTACTAAGATGAAGAAATATTGTAAAAGTAACTTACGTTTACTTCACTTGATTTTGCAGCAGGTGGTTTGGGTTCTTTCTTTTGTGAAGCGTGTTGCTTCGGTGGCTGACGTCTGTCCTCAACTTTGACTGGTTCTTCAGCACTGACGGGTACCAGTTCACTGGCAGACAGGTCCGGTTGTCTTTCAACATGTTTTGGTGAAACTGTTGGTTCACTGCTTACATGTGTGCTGGGTTGTAGTGAAGGTTCACGTTTTCTGTCCAATTTACGAAGCTCAGTTTTCAGAATCTTCACTGCAGGACCACTTTTTACACCTAGATCCATAAGATCTTGCTTTGTGAAGCAAACCAGGCAGTCTCCTGACACCTCTTCCTCTTGGAGACGTTCTGCACATTTAGAGTACAGCTCCACGTAATTCACCAGCCACTGGTACACTTGCTCCTTTGTCCATTTTTCCACATATGCTGGCCATTGTGATTCATGTTTCGATCCACTTTTCAGACGTTCTAAAAAAGATATGATTTTGACAGCAGGTCCATGTTTTATTCCCATGTCCAGCACATCTTTCTTCTCAAAGTCAAGCAGACATTCCCCCTGTACGCCATCTTCACAGAATGTGTCTGCGTATGTGTGATTAACTTTGACCTGTGTCGTTAACCACCGATGAACTTCTTCCACGGTCCATTTTTCTACCTCAGGTGGCAGATCACCTCTTGAATGGCTCATGTTGGATCAACTAAACAATAAAAAACAGAACATGGATCATAATAAGCATCACTTGACCCTTTCAATTCATGAGCAAAAACAAGAGACAGAGAGACAGGAAAGAGTCCATTTTAACCATGACAGAATAATCAAGAACACCGTCCTTGGTTCTGATGACTCATATCGCCCTCCTAATACGTGAGCCATGTTTTTTCGATTACTTTTTTCATTTATTTTATATATATTTTTCATTGTTTTAAAATCTTTTATTTTCCAAATCTTCCTAATTTAGAACTGAACTAGGTAGGTTAACTAGGTAGGTTGCACTTTCAACCGGTCATGTGTAATGCTACCCTCGACAGGCGATTGGTTAATATATCTCATTTGGAGCAAATTATTATTACTAGTCCATACCCGTGGGGGGATATGCGCCCACCCCCAGCACCCCACCCCCCCCGCCCCCCGCACGCGTCCGAGCAGCTCATAGTCACTAAGCGTATACCATAGCAATGGAAAAGGACTCATCTTAAAGCAGCACTATGTAACTTTCCTCTTCTACCCCGGATTTGAACCCGGTTGCGCCAGTGCTGAAATCTTTACCATTGAGCTATTCAATTTATCCCCTGCTTGCTCAGGGGATAAATTGAATCTTGACCATCAGGTCAAAATTTGTGTCAGATCTAGGTGAGTCATGACCTTTGACACGATCTAAATGTAGCAGGGAGACAAAATACAACCATTATATTATATTTTATTAACATACTCTACCATACAGATGGGACAAAGTTACATTTTATTCATAAAAAGTGACATAGATTTTTAGCCGCTAGCTGAAAGCGCGGCTCTACAAACTGCATCAGACATCATCATCCGCGACATGTTCGCGACACCTATTTGTCTATTGGCTGTCCTGGCTGTCCTTCACCACTTTACAGCCAATGGGGAGACACTACTTTAAAGCCAATGGACGGCCAATGGACGGCCGTCCTTTGCAGCACCCGCCTCCCCTCGCAGCACCGCGGCGCAGGGGAGGCGCCCCCTTACCTCTGACTGCAAAGGTCTAATAGTGGCCAAACAACGGATGCACGCTTAAACAGTACTTGAGTAAATGTACTTAGTTACTTCACATCGCCCGACTTCACACCGACTTCACATCGCCCGCCCCCGCAGGGAACGGGGTTCCCTGGCTCAAAATAGATGGGGGGGGGGGGGGGGGCTGTTGACAAATACATATTAATCTGGGGGTCCATGAACATGTTTGAGGCGTTTTCCGACGGCGTTTTCCTTTCGCCTCCGAGGGACCCAAACCAGAAGAGACGTGAAAGGAGTTGGGGAGAGCCTGGCTGTGTTGTTGACTGACAACAGATGCACGCTTTTATGCGAAACAACAACAATACAACCTGGCGCAACAGTTGCGTGCATTAGCGCAAGATGAGGACAAAGGAAACGTATGAAAAGGCTACTACAGTCAAGTAAGTTGGACTGAATGACTATGCCCGTGCCGTGGGTTTCAATCACCGTCACACAGAGTACTCACACACGCACATACTGTCTGAAATACTCTGAAAACAGCCGATCTACAAGCTCACAATCATTGTACAGTACTGGAGTAAATGTACTTAGTTACTTTACACCTCTTAACACTTAACAGACAAACATACGTGTTGAGGCTCCGAAGTTCCGAACATCTCTACGAGCCACAACTCACTATCTCTCGCCCCTAAACACGGTCGCCCCTGATCGAAACGGTCTGGGGTGAGCGATCAGTGCCGTTCTGCCTCGCCCCTAAACACGGTCGCACCGGATCGCAAAGAACGGTCTGGAGTGAGTGATCTGCTCTGCCCTTCAGTGCATATTTGCATGCACATAATGATATTGTTGTTGTGGTTAAGTTGAAATAAAAGTTGCACAAGTTGTAACAATAGTGCTGTAGGCCTATCATTACTTTGTTGCAGTAATCAATTCATTATAATACGTACAATGACTGACAGAATATATATATATATATATATATATATATATATATATATATATATATATATATATATATAATACATGTATATATAAATATATACATATAAAATATATATTCCAAATATTATTTAACTTCTTCTTTTCAAGATCTTTTTGAAAATAGCCGATCTACAAGCTCAAAAAGCGTCGTGCATGCAACACTTTGCGAGCATGTAGATCTGCTATTTTCAAATAGCCAATGTACTAGTCTGTGCTACTGCTCGTATGTATGTATGTATGTATGTTTATATGTATATATATATATATATATATATATATATATATATATATATATATATATATATATATATATGTATATATATGTATATGTATATATATATATATATATATATATATATATATATATATATATATATATATATGTATATATATATATATATATATATATATATATATATATATATATATATATATATGTATATATATATATATATATATATATATATGTATATGTATATTCCAAATATTATTTAACTTTTTCTTTTCAAGATCTTTTTGAAAATAGACGATCTACAAGCTCAAAAAGCGTCGTGAATGCAACACTTTGCGAGCATGTAGATATGCTATTTTCAAATAGCCAATGTACTGGTCTGTGCTACTGCTCATGTAGCCTAGTCGCTTCTTTTGGCCTTGTTTTCATAGAACTGACTGCTTATAATTATTTCACTCATGCAAGAGAGCCTAGTCAGCCTACGTGAAACATAACATCACACTTTTGCGGATTCCCCTGTATTGCACGTTTAGATGGAGAAGCGAGGCTGCGCCATTTTCACCCTGAAAGGCGGTTTCACTTAGGATTAGGGTTGCACTTAACTTTCATAGCCTAAGCATAAGTAGGCTAGGCTAACTATTTTTGTTGTTGATACAAATTGTATTTACTTCTACTCAACTACATCTCAGAGGCAAATATTGTACATTACATTATAAAACATACATTTACCACTTTAGCCCTATTTTACACCTACAAGTATAATACCTACTTGTAGATCTGCTATTTTCAAACATTTTAGTACTTTCACTTTTGGAACTTTACGTACATTTTGATACCAATACTATTGTACTTTCACACAAGTACATTGACACACACACACACACACACACACACACACACACACACACACACACACACACACACACACACACACACACACACACACACACACACACACACACACACATCCTTTATATTGGTAGCCAACCGATGAACCTCTCTGTGGAGTTATTTTGGTTGCATTGGAATGGCTGAGATTTCATTTTAAAGACCACTTTTACATTTTGTGCTGCAGATTGGGGCAAAAAAAGCCTGCCGCTAGCGGCTATATCATGACTTTAGTCATTTCTTGTTTTTAAATCTACAAGCTCACAATGTATGTGAGCTTCTTGTATTTTCAAGGATATGAATAGGGTTCAAGAGTTAAAATAGATTTTGATGCTATATCAACACATTTTGCTGGGGACCCCTGAGTGTGTATTCATGGGGCCTAATCGCTTTTTTGGGCTTCTCTCTTCAAATATGGCAACACTGATGCCAGCCATAAACCGTGTAGATACAGTATAGCTGCCATGCAGGTGACAGAAATGTAATGATTACAGATTCACTGCTGAATGATAGCAGAGAGCCAAACAAACATATTTGATCCTAGAAAACAAATTAATGTGCTCCAGTTTCCAGCACAATTTCTTCATGTATTCATTGCATACTGTATGTATACTCTCTGGCACATTTTATTCGTCCACTTTCAGTATGTACAAAAGAGTTTATATGTAACTTCTTTTGTGTGAATACAATGTAATTCAGTCCAATCTGTATGGTAGAGTATGTTAACACATATTATACAATTGAGGTGGTTGTATATTGTCTCCCTGCTCTTCTATTGAGGCATTTAGATCGTGTCAAAGGTCATGTCTCACCTAGACACATGGAATCAGACAGAAATGTTGACCTGATGGTCAAGATTCAATGCAAGCAGGGGCCCTATTTCACGAAAGGTGAATTAGAGCTAAAGCCTGGCTTTAACACCTATCCTGCCTTCATTTAGCCAGGATTAGGGATGAATCGGTTTCATGAAAGCTGAATTATCTTGAAGATTAGTTTAGCCAGTTCACCCTGGCTATGTTTAGCCATGACTAGATTTCACGAAAGAGAATTGAAGCAAGCCTACTTTAGTTACCATGGCAATTTAGCTGTGAAGTTAGCCTGGTCAGAAGCAGGCTAACAGCCAAGCTTACTTAAGCCAGTGTTCTTCAAGTTTTTCCACAGTTAATTCAACACATGTGTTTGTATATGGACTCATTTTAATGACCCTGCATTCAAATAAAATGAAATAAATAAAATAAGATATAATCAAATGAATTATATTACTGAAATAGTGTGTGACCATGAATCATAATTGTTTCACAATGACTCATGTGATATGTCATTGTCACTCTGTTAACACTATAGTTCATATTGTTGTTAGATGTTTGATAATATATTACAGATTTTTTTAATATTATAAAAAATGTCTGACATGATGCCCCCGTGCGTCCCGTCACGGCCCCCGTTGCGGTCCCGTCACGGCCCCCCACACACTCTGTGTGTGCTTGCAATACTTTGCCACGCTTTCTCCCTGGATCTATTTATTGCATTTTATTACATTTTACTTCCTTGTATGATTTCATGAGCTGCTGCAGTGCTGCTATTCAGCCACAGAGAAGAACGCCGCTCTGGTTTTGGACTCCATGATTGGTCAAGTTCTGCTATCGACTTTCATGGTCTTTTATAGAAATACGTGAAGCCTGGCTTCATTATCCTGGCTCGGCACAGCCTGGCTTGACAAGGCCTAGCTCGACAAAGTCGCTCCTTTTCAGCCTGGCTTGGCGCATGGAACGGAAGGCTATACGGACCCGACTTTGTCAAGCCTGGATTTGACTTAAGGCCAGGCTTATTTAATTCAGCCTGGCTTTAACACCTATCCTGGCTTAATTTAGCCAGGATTAGGGATGAATCGGTTTCATGAAAGCTGAATTATCTTGAAGATTAGTTTAGCCAGTTCACCCTGGCTAAGTTTAGCCATGACTAGATTTCACGAAAGAGAATTGAAGCAAGCTTTCGTGAAATAGGGCCCAGGCAGGCTCTATTAGCTCAATGGTAAAAATCATCACAAGTCAGCACTTGCGCAGGAAACCGGGTTAAAATCCTATGGGGAGAGATTTGTCTCAAAAGTATTTGTGAATCCAATACCAAGATGCACAAATATTCTTTGATTTACAAATATGTTTCCATGATTTACAAATGTGTTTCCATGATTACATACAAATGTATTTTGCAATCTACAAACACAAATTATTTATTTGTGACTTTTGTCAATTTGAATTTGTAATTTTTACAAAAAAATATTATACTTGTGTGTGCATTTATCATAAAATATCATTTGTAAATCATCTATTCTGTGTGTGAATTGTTGGATCTTATTTGTGAGTAGACCAACACACGCATACATTCCTTTTTCCTGTTACATCATTTTGAGACATCACGACATCACGCTTTTTTAAGAGAATTGTTACAAATGTATTTTCCTATGCACAAACTTACTTGTAACTTGTAAGTTTGCATTTAAATACATGTGCTAAGTTTCACACAGTGTTGGAGAGATTCACTCTCACTTTGTGCAGATCTGTGTGTTGGTGAGATTCATACTTTGTGCAGATCCGTGTGTTGGTGAGATTCATACTCTCTGCAGATCTGTGTGTTGGTGAGATTCATACTCTCTGCAGATCTGTGTGTTGGTGAGATTCATACTTTGTGCAGATCTGTGTGTTGGTGAGATTCATACTTTGTGCAGATCTGTGTGTTGGTGAGATTCATACTTTGTGCAGATCTGTGTGTTGGTGAGATTCATACTTTGTGCAGATCGGTGTGTTAGTGAGATTCATACTCTCTGCAGATCCGTGTGTTGGTGAGATTCATACTTTCTGCAGATCCGTGCAGATCCGTTAAGTTTTGAGACAGGCTTAACATTCTTTTGGTGAGATTCACTCACAAATACCTGCAGATTCAAATGTGTGTTTGGACTGCCCCATCCCCACCCCATGGCAATTACAGCCAGGTGGGCACTGCCACTAATCAGGAGGGATCAGTTAGACAGGAGGGATTTCAGAAAAAAATGGTATTTGGGGGTAAACGTTAGGAAGTTTGCACACATGTGGCACTACATTGCAGCAGCGTTATAGCAGTGTCAAATATTTCAAATGGCCATTGCTCTGATCAGCGCGATAGGACTCGATTTGAGCGCCACATAGCAGGCTGAAAATCGAGTCATCTATATTTTCCAATGCTGAATGGTTTGGTCAAGCGCTGACATTTTTTTTTACCATTGAGCTAATAGAACCTGCCTGCTTGCTCAGGGGATAAATGTAATCTTGACTAGCAGGTCAAAATTCGTGTCAGATCCTGTGTCTAGGTGAGCCATGACCTTTTGTCTCAATAGAAGAGCAGGGAGACAAAATACAACCACCCCAATTGTATAAGTTATATTTATTAACATACTCTACCATACAGATTGGACAAAATGACTCTCTTCTCTTCATTAAAAAAGTTGCATAGTGCCGCTTTAACATACAGTACAAACTGCTAGCCAGCTACCTAGATTGTAAGGTGAGCTGTGTAATAGACATCACAACCTTACTAACATCTATGAAATCCACAATTTTACAGTGTTACGTTAGGAAACGTGCAACATCATTTGTTCATGCAAGAGACTTGAATAATATCACCCTCTCCAACCCCCCAAAATAAAGCTGTAATCCCACGTTTTATGTCCTCTCCTGATGTGGAAACAACTTAAACCATATACTTATTTGACCAATTTCCAATATAATTGGCCCTCCGGTTTTCTCTGAACACCAAATAACCGAAAATGGACTATCTACAATTTCACAACATGCATGATAACGTTACTTGTGACACGTTGAGACACGTTGTGAGCTTGTAGATCAGATGTTCACTATTTGCCCTGAATAGGAATGCTAAGATTCAAGTGGTTGTGTAAGACCCAGGATTTGAACCTGGGTCTTCCGCATGGGAGCCAAGAGGGAATCCCCACTTGGCAGGGGAGATATTGGGCGTAGGAGCTTCAGGAAAGGCTACTTGTCAACCTGTTAGTTGTCCTACCTAACACCAGGGAGAAGACACTAGTATAAAGCCCCAAGGGCCTCCGGTCAACCATGTAGAGTTTAAGTGGTTAAATATAGTTCACTTTATATAGAATATCCGTTCCCATTATGTGTCGAAAGACATGGCTTTCAGATCTACTGTAGTACATGAGCCAGACAAGATTTCATTATCGAAAGAGTGGGCAAAACCAAACCTATATTAAATTGTTCATAGGGTCAATACGAGTAAATAAATATATGATAACCTCTCCACAGAAGTAGCTTTTTCATGGTTATCACACATTTTGTTATTTTCCCCATACGTACATGACAGGTGAAAAAATGACAAAATTTAAAAAAGAGTTATCATAATGAAACTTCCTGAGTTGATTACTTACATGAAGACGATGATTTATCGTATTACAAGTTTTCTGAAATTGTACATTTAAATATGCAAATTAGGCATTTAGTCCATGAGCCTGAGCCCCAAAATTGAGCCAGATATTGAATATTCCATCGTTAAAAACCTTTCACTCCAACATCTTAACAAAATGAAATAAGTATGTTGACTCTGGCTTTGTCCAATGTTCCAATGTTGATTCAGGAAAGGTATGCAAATTTGGGCATATTTTCCTAATGCCTAATTTGCATATTTAAATATACAATTTCAGAAAACTTGTAATACGAAAAATCATCGTCTTCATGTAAGTAATCAACTCAGGAAGTTTCATTATGAAAACTCTTCTTTAAATTTTGTCATTTTTTCACCTGTCATGTACGTATGGGGAAAATTACAAAATGTGTGATAACCATGAAAAAGCTACTTCTGTGGAAAGGTTATCATACATTTATTTACTCGTATTGACCCTATGAACAATTTAATATAGGTTTGGTTTTGCCCACTCTTTCGATAATCATTGCTCAATTTTGGGGCTCTGGCTCATGTACTAATCAGTCTTTCAACCGTGGGTACCTTGGATCCCAGGCCAGGGCAGGTGATAATGGTCTCCATGTCTGCCTATTAGGCCTACTAAACCATGGTCAAAGAAGAGAAGAATTAATAGGAAAGAGTAAAGCACAGCACAGCGGGGATCATAAACCTTGCTTATAAGCTTACACTAATGAAGAATGAATCAAATTACTTTACTGAATAATGCTGTGTGAGTAAAGCTCCCCAAACATCTTGGGGACAGGATGTTACTGCAATACAACACACAAAGAGTTACTGGTTACTGGACGCGAAGGTTACCTCGTATGACTGATGCTTATCATATGAGTGATGGAATTAATTGTTTATTATAATAGAAACAAATCCACAGTGAGGCCTTTTAGGAGTAACCTGAAGAAGAAGCCTGCGTCACATTCAATACTTTCCCCATCTGGCGGATTCAGGTTATTTTAGCAGTTGCATCCATTTGATGTTTTCTTTATAGAAATGTGGAATTAATCATGACTGATTGTTTTATGTTAACAAAGGACATCTGCATTTCAGTTTGGTTGAAACATTACCCTTTAAAGTGATGATGGGAGATAACTAGACTAAAGGTCACCTGGACATGGGGTCAGCCCAAAAAGTTTGACAAACAACAATTGAGGAACCAAACTCATATTAACTGATATACTGATTTGTAACTTATGTATTAGTGAGCAGACACACCCTATTACATGGGCACATTTCCTAATAATGATAACTAAGGCAATCTGCTACACTTCCCCTTCTTGAGATTCTATTCCCTTTTCTGTGGAAGTTCTTGATCTCTTACTTCCCAGTAACTGCTGTCAACTACATCGACGTGTCATCTTAGGTCACCAAGTCATTGAGTGAACTGTTTTTCATGGCATGATTACGGGTGGTCCATGTCTCTCTCTTCTTGGCTAATGTGGAGTTTCATGTCTCATGTCATTTTCTGGCTCGAACCTTGCCCTGTACATATTCTTCAGGTATGCCAGCATGAAAATACTACTGTCACAAAGACACATAGTTACAAAAGGTAAAATACATTGGGGGCCCCTGGTGTGACTATTGTCATGGCAGGCCCCTGAACAGTGTTTGTGCCAAGTTTGGTGCAGATTGGTGGCAACGGTGCACCTGTGGAACCCCGGGGGCCCCTGATGTGGCCCCTGAGAGCCACACGTGGCCCCTGGTGTGGCTATTCTGATGGCAGACCCCTGACTAGTGTCTGTGCCAAGTTTGGTGCTGATCGTATCATGTGTGTGTGTATGTATGTATGTATGTATGTATGTATGTATGTATGTATGTATGTACTGTATGTATTGTACAGTACGCATGTATGTATGTAGCATGAACACCTGCAACTGATTAAATTAACATTAAATGTCTAAATATGTAATCAAGCAACTGTCTGAAGTGCACACAAAAATACAGATAAGTAGAAAATAAAATAAAATAAGGGGGTGCATATGGATCACTTCTTTTAGTAAACAGTTTTCTGTAATGGTGGCCTCTATTTGCATATTTAGGAGTAGGCTTACCACTAATTACATAACAAATACCGTACACACATTGTCTGACCCTCAGAACATAGATATAGACACTTTATTTTTCAGTTCTGCTTGCCTTGTTGAAATTGTTCAACATTGGCAGCCATTTTTTAATGCAAATTAGAAGGTTAAAAACAATCAAATTTGTATGGGAACCATATTATTCAGATTCAGCAACCTTGAATTATGTAAAATAGTCAGCTTCCCAACTTTTACCCCCAAATACATTTTTTTCTGAAATCCCCGTCTAACTGATTAGTGGCAGTGCCCACCTGGCTGTAATTGCCATGGGGTGGGGGTGGGGCAGTACAAGCACACGTGTGGATCTGCAGGTATGTGTGAGTGAATCTCACCAAAAGAGGGTTCAAGCTTGTCTCAAAACTAAATACACGTGATGGTGTACTCTCAAATGTATATTCAATAGCACATGTATTTAAATGGCAAGTTACAAGTTACAAGTAAGTTTGCAGATAGGAAAATACATTTGTAAAAATGTTCTTAAAAAGCGTGATGTTTGTCTCAAAATGATGTAGCAGGGAAAAGGAATGTATGCGTGTGTTGGTCTACTCACAAATGCAGACTCAACAATTGACACACAGAATTGATGATTTGCAAATGATATTTTATGATAAATGCACACACAAGTATAATACATTTTTGTAAAAATTACAAATTCATATTTACAAAAGTCACAAATAAACAATTTGTGTTTGCAGATTGCAAAACACATTTGTGAATCATGGAAACACATTTGTGAATCGAATCATGGAAACATATTTGTGAATCATGGAAACACATTTGTAAATCATGGAATATGTGTGCATCTTGGTATTGGATTCACAAATACTTTTGAGACAAATCTCTCCCCATAAAATCCGGGGTAGAAGAGGAAAGTTACATAGTACAGCTTTAAAAGGATCCCTGGCTAATAAGCCAAATATGTCTTAATACATTATAATTGCCCTCTATAACTAAAATGTCATTTGTCCATAATGACATCATCAACTTGCCACGGGCATTGCCCCTATTGAGTAAAAGATGAACTATTTCTAAAATAAATGTAATATTTAAGGTGTTTTTAATTTTACATTTAGTTATAGAGGACAATTATAATGTATTAAGGCATATTTGAATATGCATATATTCTCAGGAAGAGGTGATGTTGGGGTGTTGTTTGTTTGCATATTTAAAAGGGATCCTTTTAAAGTCAAACTTACAAAAATGTTGATTGATTCCTTACCTGCAGTACTGATGATGCAGATCCAACAGAAAAACACTGTTTTATCCACCTTTCATCTCCTGTAAGGCAAGACAAGTTTATTGGTATTGCACATTTCAACAAGGCAATTCAAAATGTAAGGAAAGACACTATAGGGATGAACGACAAGATTTTCTATACAATCCAAATAATACCAAGGCTTGTATCCCGTTATACCTATACTTTTAAAAGTGTTCTTGTACTTAAAACAAGGGGTGACTTCAATAGCACATTGATTAAAACATTGATTAATGTGGACATAAAAGATTATACTGCATATACTGATAGCCTGCATTAGTGTTACTGAAAACGGCCAGTGAGACTTCTCTCTTTGTTTTCTGTTTAAGAGCAGCAAAAACAATAATAATTGTTTTGACTTTTTACACACACACACACACACACACACACACACACACACACACACACACACACACACACCCACACACACACACACACACACACACACACACACACACACACACACACACACACACACACACACACACACACACACACACACACACACACACACACACACACACACACACACACCATGTTGTTTGTTGGAGTGGAATAACTCCAAGGAATATCTCTGCCATATCCGCATTCCCTATCTCCGCTCATTGTGTTACTGACTGCATTTGATGTAGTGTGCGTGTCTGTGTGTGTGTGTGTGTGTGTGTGTGTGTGTGTGTGTGTGTGTGTGTGTGTGTGTGTGTGTGTGTGTGTGTGTGTGTGTGTGTGTGTGTGTGTGTGTGTGTGTGTTGTTCTGTATGAGGAACTGAGGGAGAGGGCAGAAGGAGAAGTAGCTCTGATCCGTTGCATGTGTGTCTGTGTGCATCTGTGCGTCTCTGTGCGTGTGTGCGTGTGTGCGTGTGTGTGTGTGTGTGTGTGTGTGTATATGAGGAGCTGAGGGAGAGGGCAGATGGAGAAGTACTATAGTTTTGATCCAAAGCTACTACATTTTATTTCTTTCACAGCATTAGATACACATTCTGTTTCTCATTTGTTCTTAATTTAAAAAAAAAAATCCTTGGTATCAATATTAGAGAGCATTAAGACAGAGTAAAAATATATTTGAATACAATTAAAAACAAGACGTTGAAAAAGTAAAATGGAGCAGCGAACAGAAAGGTAGCGCTTTAGTATCAACAGATGTGCACAGCACTGTCATACTGCACACGGCAGTCACTGATTGGCTATGATATAAATACTAGTAAACCAATCACAGCTTCATTGTGACATGAATTAACTGCTGACTCATGAGACAGAACTTCACCAGTTCCTGCATGGCTGCCTCTCTACACCATACACACTCCTATACACCAGCACACAATGTACCACAAACGCTCCAAAATACACTCTAGAACTTTTAAACAACACACGTAAACCTTAGTAAACACAACAAATACTCTAGTACTGATATGTACATATTTTATTTGTAGGCTACCTAGATGTGTAATTCTTCCCATTATTTAAGGGCCTTGTTTAATCTTTATAAAGATTAAACATTAAAGCATAAAGATAAGGAAAACTTAAAATAATTCTAACTTTCATTATTTTCTTTCTTTTTAACTTCATATTCACCATAAAAATATTGCCATGACATACACTATTGGTAAACATACAATACAAGAAAGATGGATGAGTGTATATAATTTGCTTTTGTTTATGGTAAGCAATTAAAAGCATTGCATGTCCATGTGTACTGTATGAAAAGTCTTCTTTTAGTAGTGTGCAAATAACATGTTAAGGAATCGAGTGATTACTCACTGATTGTTTTATATGTGTTTAAATGTTTACTTTGACTCACCCCCACATAACTGCACAGAAGTATCTAAGATTGTGGACACCATTCTATGTATGTAGTGTTTACATAACAGTAAAGTGAACAGCAGAAGAGAAGAGGGAGTTCAATGCTATAAAGTTTACTTTCATTCATTTAATATCAAACTACACAAAAAAAATGATTATGATAAATGAATTACTCACCTAGTGAAACATGATGTGTCTTTCTGCTCCAGTCGAGTGTAGCTTTGTGCGCAGTTTTCTGTTCTGCAGAAACGAAACTTTGCAGCTCCCCACATCCTGCTTGCCTCACATGTTCACATAACTGTGAGGTCAGTCTTAAAGTGGAATGTCACGATCACAGCAATGAGACACTTTTAACAACAATACATCTGCAATACACATGTAGTTACAAGAACAGAAGGAAGGGAATGGACAAACTGTAACCGTAAAAAAAAAATAGACTATAGTTGAAATGGCTGCAGAAAATGTATCCACGAGCCCTGACAGGGGATAAGACCCACACCAAGGGGTTTTGTGTCTTGTGTTCTTGTTGGAGATACCCTCTTATGAGAAGCACGGTCGTCTGAAAAAAATCCCAGTACTCCCTGAATTTGGAGTATGGCGTTGGCACCCCTGGGACCCATAAATTACAACTCCCCTCCCTCGCAGATACCTACCCTTCACAGCATTAGAACCCACCCAGCTCCCAAGTGCAGGCCCTTCTCCTTTCCACCACTGGGGCAAGGAATACCAGTCTAAAACTCAGGGATAAATATATTCCAAAACAGCCTGACAACGCGACGCGGGTTCGAGTCCCGATCCCAACACTGCATGTCACTCCATTTCCTGTCAGCCTATATTATCCTATCAATAAAGTCATAAAATAAAATAAAAAAACATCTCAAAAACAACAGGTCAAGGAATTATTATTATTACGGTGCTATTAAAAAAATGACATTATGAGGCATACCTTCAAATTGAAAAATGTCCACAAACAGTGATAATTGAAAAATAATTTTCATTTTGGCATAACATTCTCAAACCCAGGACGTCACGTGACAAGGAGGAGAAAACCAAAGGTGAATAAGCTACAGATGGATTTAATAAATATGTACATAATATTAAACAGTTGAGAACGTGTCAGCAGTTCAGTGGTTATGTTGTTTAGGGTGGAAAACACTGTCTGTACAGTCATAATTATATTGCTTCTCAATGGGTGGGTCGAGACCCCAGACATCCAAATAGAACTAGGCCTTTCAGTACAATACAGTAGGAATGTCATATTAGTAGATATGTTGGTTAATGTAAGTGATATTTTTCTTGTTAAAATATGTTTTAAATGGCTCTATATTCCCATATTCCAGTGAGCGCATCTAAACTAGAGCTTTAATCAGGCCTGACAACAGTGACCAGGCAGAGTCCGACAAAACCTTGTCCGAACCAGACCCGAGGACCGACCTGGATCACCTTTTATTAAGATCCAAACCCCATTACAGCCCCAGATTGCACTGTTTTGATGTGCCGAGGAGGTGTGCTCACTGCACTTACTGCATTTACAGTCAATATTAGCTGCAATATTAACGTTAACTTTATCTTGTTGGATTCCAAAATATGCATCATATAATATTAACCCATTCACTGCGGGAAAGCATCCGTGTCATCTGGGACGTATCATCAGTGTTGTAGCCTGGGATCAACAGGTGTTTCGGGTCTCGCAACAACATACACTCTCGCCCAGGTGACCCAGTCGGGGTTGATCAAGCCCCGACTTACGTCCCAGTAGCTACCCACGGTCAGTCCTCTTAGGGAAAGACAGGGCCACTCAGTCCGCTTCTCCGGAACTACTCTTGCCGGGACTGGGGGAGGTTGGCACGTGGAGGGACTAGGCTCTGTGGATGGCCTCCTGTCCGGGCCCCTCCTTCGTCTCACCAGGTCCAGGACCTGAGCGTTGCACCAGACTTCCCCCGATCCAAACATTTCCTTCTGGCGTGATGGTTTCTTGGCCCGTGGTGGTACTGCAGGTTCCACTTGCGGCTTGCTTGAATGGCCCTCCTAAAGGCCTCACCGTGGATTTGTTGGGCTTCTTCCTCACGGAAGACACAGGCTGTGGCGCCAACCCATACTGCCCTGCCAAGCTAAAGAGCAGTAACTACGAAAACAAAAAACACTGAAAAATGGGTTTAAAAGTGATTCAACTGGTCAGCCAAATGAGATATCGGCATACAAGTGATATTACACTAATTATACATCTGTTCTTGAGGTAATTGTTCATCCCCTAAAATCACGAAGGCTAATTTGCCCTTTGGGATACACAAATAAGTCGGTGTGTCCAAAAACATAGTTACTGCACTTTGGCTTGGCAGGGCAGCATACTGCTCCCAGATGCTGTCTACATTCCGGCTGTCAACCGTCTCTCCGGTGGTCACCAAACTATTCCTGGTTGTCACGTAGTCTAATCCAATTCCTATGAGCCACGTATCAGTGTTGTAGCCTGGGGTCATCTGGTGTTTCGCCCCAATTTACGACCCACAGTCAGTCCTCTTAGGGAAAGACAGGGCCACTCAATCCGCTTATCCGGAACTACTCTGCCGGGACTGGGGGAGGCTGGCACGTGAAGGGACTAGGCTCTGTGGGTGGCCTATGTGCTATATATAGCACATTGGTTCTCAAAGTCCTTGGGGGGGTAACAGGGGGTCCCAAGTAAAAGTAAATAATATAGCGCCACAATCATTTTAACCACTTTAACCATTATTTTATACTTATGGCTATTCAAAAATAGCAGCTACTGTATACAAGCTCAAAGCTTCATCGTCAGGCATGTTGTTTTTTAGCGGCGCTAAATCCTGCTCTATACCTTGACTTTGTCAGTGTTCACCGTCAACGCTCTGATTGGTCAGACCCGTCAACGCTCTGATTGGTCAGACCCGTCAACACACACACACACACACACACACACACACACACACACACACACACACACACACACACACACACACACACACACACACACACACACACACACACACACACACACACACACACACACACACACACACACACACACACACACACACACACACACACACACACACGAAACCCAGCCGTAGTGTATAGAAACAAATCCGGAACCAGTGAAATATATTTCACGGCATGGATCACTTGGTTCTTGTAGTGTAAAAGAGCCACAAATAGAGTCACCAGGGGGCAGAGGAGAATGTCAACTCTGTCAGAGTTTCTTTGACACCGTGGCAGGAAGACTATACAGGTTTGAAACTAATACAGAAAATACTAATACTGAATTGTGTGGATTTAGTCGTTTCCTAACAAAACACTGTCAGTTTCCACACTTATGAAATGCATGATACATTTTAGACTTCACGAAACATGACTTGAGTTGACAGCACTGTATGTCTACTCTGGCAAAACAAGAAAAAACACAATGTAGTTTTACACAAACAAATGTGTGTGTCAAACAATTTGATACACAGTCAAATTAACAACTGAGGATTTGTGTGTGAAGTTTATCATCTGAGCTCATCTCTGTTTAAACCAGGGGTGTCTGCACTTATTTCAAAAGGGGCCATATTTGAAAATATGAAAGTACCTTAGGGGCTGACAACAGTGTAATATCAATAGTTTGGCAGTGTATTTTCCCCCACATGCATGCACTGCATTGCTATTAAATATACAGTCCAATAAAATGTATTTTGTTCAAATGACAGTGTAGTCTGTGGACATACATGTCTGGTTTAAACTTTGAGAAGCTTAAAGTTCTGTCTCACAGGAGGAGCTTGTTGCAAAACACTACTGAAACCAGGCACATCATCAGTTCCTGTGTACAGTTTCCTCCTCTTAAAAAAAACAACCACCAAAAAATAACTTGTTTCATAGACCACCCAGAGGTATTCACCACACCCACACAGTGAACAACGATCAGCGGAGAAGAGACAGACAAGATGGCTTCTCCTACAGGCCTGTAAGAACACCAGTCTTCATCTAACATGGATAAATACTTCATCTTCGAAGCTTCATCGCTTTGGAAGGTTCTGCTCGTTGCAGCTCAGATTCTACTCACTGGTAAGCCTGCCTTTTCCTGACCTGCTAATTATCTTATTAGTTATTACATGCACATAAGAGCCACCCAGAACAGTTGGTACGATATTTAGTAGGTCGGCTGCAGTACATGTTATTTTTTATTCTGAATACATATAAACACAAAGTTAAAAAATGATACAGGAATTGTTCTGGGTGGAAATAGAAATGCATTAAAGGCTGACATTACAGTATGTACTTATGACACACACAGTGCACTGCAAGAACAACATGACATCACTACATAAACACAAGTACAGTGAAAGACAACAGCCTGTTCATATTTTGTATAAAATGTACAATTTATTACAAAGTGCAAAGCTGGAGTAAATATCGCTCTTAGCCCACACCACATCCACCACCCACAACCGCTCTACCTTAGGTGGTACAGCACCCTGTTTCCTGTTTATGTCTTCATAGTTAAATCTGTGTCTGATTTTTCTGAAAACATTTTTTCTTAAAGGCTTTCTTCTCAATGCAGATTTGTATGCCATTCTTGTTCATAATTAATCTTCTCTGTGTATGACGTTTTTATTTCTCTCTTTTCACTTGCTGCACATTATCTTGATTGATCTTGTTTGATGATATGTAAAGTGCTTTGTAACTTTGTTTTAAAAGGTTCTATAAAATACAATTATTATTTAACACTGTGTTGTCTCCTACTGTACATACAGGCTGCAGCGGGGCAGATAGCTTGAACGAAATGCAGGGCAAAGACATCACCCTTAGATTCCCATTGGGGAGCAATAGAACCATATCTATAAGTTCTGTTGCACTGTATACTGGACCTGGACCATTAGACAACAAAAAGCTCCATGAATGTCCGTTCCTAAGACAGTGCACAACAGACCATGCCTGTGTCTTCAACAACGCATCTATGTCTGCCTTATTCTGCATCACAAACCTGACATTCAACCATACTGGAGTATACTGGGTTGCTTTGTACAAAGCAAACAGTATTGACTTGCTGGAGGAGAGCATGAAAATATCTCTGACGGTCCAAAGCGACAACAGAGACCAAGGTATGAGCATGGGCATAGACATGTAATTTAGATTTTTACACATTGTTTCTTTTAAATGCATTAAGATAGATAGAGTGTGGGTGTGTGCACTGCACTGCACATGCATGAGTGTGTGCATGCGTGCACATGCATGAAACTGTGCGTGTGTGTGTGTGTTTCCATACCATGTGCATTTTAAATGTAGTCGAATCAGAGCTAGCAAAAGTCATCACAGTATTTTGAGTATACTACTCAAATAGTACGTCACATTCCTCTACTCCAGAAAGCCCATACAGACACTGTGACTTTACTCTGAATGTCAACAACACTGTAGGCATTTACATTGTATCACACTTCATTATTATCATCAAAACTACAACAGCTTCTGAATGTCATCCTATACAGGTCTAACGGATGCACCAACTCTGACTACGACTCTCATCACACAGAATGACAGCTCTGCAGCAGAGGCAGAGCCTGTCATGATGATCCTCATCCTCATGGGGGCGCTAGCCATAGCCAAGACAGCTGGACTGCTGTCCTGGCTCACCTGGAGCCAGTGTACATCCGGGGCTGGTATTCATGTTACTAATAGTGTGCCCATCAAGACCATAGACATATAAAGGTAGATGCCTCCTCTGGCTCTGAAGCGTCTGTATGGCGGACGCGCTTCCGCTTCTGGGGGGGCAGCTGGAATTTTCTGCGTGTGTCACAGAAGGGGCCGTTCAGTAGGCCAATCAGAGGCAGGTGGGGGCGGGACAACTAAATTCTGACAAATCCTGGAAAAGACGCGCTGTGGTTGGCCAGTAGTCAACACGCTGTGATTGGCCAGTGCCCGTTCCCCCCGGAAATATGGCGGTCGATCACCATACCAAACAGATCACTCCAACGAACTGCAGAGGCCAATGAGGTATCTAGGTTTCTATATCTATGATCAAAACCATCTGAGCAGTCACCAGCTGGGTGACGCTGAAACTAAATTTCCCCCATGGGATTAACAAAGGTCTCCCTTCCTCCCTCCTACCACTGAGGGATGACTGGGAAAAGTGTGCCGAATACATCATTTTGGGAGGTCCTTGACATGAAAAGGTTTGAGAAACACTTATAGCAACAAACGGTTTTTTTTTCTTCAAAAAGCTGTTAGGATTTAGAAGACATTTGTAGAATCCGCAGAAGCAATAAGATTTTAGTTACAAATGTTTGTTTAAAAAAAAATCTGAAAATGACTTTTTTTCTATCGCTTAGTCACCCCATGGAGACTTGAATTCATGGACATATTTTTGTTTTTGTCGCATTCCTAAGCCAATCATTTGATGACCGGTAGCAGTTCCGGTAGGAGACACAAAGAGTCTCCTTTGTGTCTCCTCTGTGCTGCCTACCGGTCTGCTGCTCATCAAATTATTGGCTCAGGAATTCAACAAAAACAAAAGAATATCCATGAATTCAAGTCTCCATGGGGTGACTAATCGATAGAAAAAAAGTATTTTTTTGGGTGAACTATCCCTTTTACGGCCTTATCAACAGAGAGGGTCTGGTCACAGCTCTCAAACTCAAACGGGGGCGGCCATAGCTGAGTGGTTAGTGAGCCCGCCTGGGGAGCCAGAGGCCCTGGTTGTCCCAAGTACGATTCCAGGCCAGGTCAGCAATGTGTTGATGTGTGTCCCTGAGCAAGACTCAGCCGCTCACTGCTCCTACTTGTTATAGAATGGGTAAAATGCAGAGGACAAATTTCAAGTATGTGCATATATACTGTGACAAAAAAATCCCCAAGGAGTGGGGCCTATATTATATTATATTATATTATATCAAACTAGCGACACAAACTAATCAATGCTAAGCAATATAATATAATAATATAAATTGGCTTCATCAGGACGTAGGCTAGAGTCCTACTCCTACTGCCGACAGCAGACAGCTGACACCCTGAGCCTGTAGGAATACATGCAGTGATATCACCCTCCCCCGAACACGGGCCAATTGTGTTTGTATAGACCAAATTATTTTGGGGGGTCCCCAGATGATTAGCTTAACATGCAACATTGTTTTCTCACTCAGCAGTAAACAAACCAACATACAGTATAAGTGTAAACAGCGTATCTGTACATTTCTAAATTGACAATTTAATGACCTTTAAGACCTTTTTAATACCAAATTGGCCAAATAGTCAAATATTACGTAAGAAAGAGGCAAACATTGTGAGAATAGCCGATCTACAAGCTCACAACACCTCGCAGCGAGGTTGTGAGCTTGTAGTTCGGCTATTTTCACAATATTTATCTGTGGAACCGAGTCAAACTAAATGCCTACAATTCTAAGTGCTTGTCAGGGTAGGGGGTCCCCAGTTCAAATATGATTCTTTTCGGGAGTCGTGGCCTGAAAAGTTTGGGAACCCTTTGTATAGACGCTCGACAAAGCCAAATGCTTTGTTGGAGCGGATTTGAACCCACAGCCTATACGATACTTTATTATTTTTCACAGATTTAATCTACTGGAGGCAGTTCCACTTATGAAAGGTCACAAATATCATGTACATACAGTAGATCATAATGTTTCAATGCGTACAGAGGTGATACACAGATATGTGTAGGAGGTGTGAACCAAGGTGTGAATGTTTGAACGGATTTGGTTAGTTGATAACGTAAGAGCGGAAACATTGAAGATGGGTGTTGCAGGGGTTTCTAAGTTCAACAGAAATACGTGTTCATTTTTCCATTTAACTATAAGGATAAGGATAACTGACAGTTAACAACGCTGATACCACACTGTTTAACTGCAGTTTTACACTGTGTGAATAGATCCAACTTCTCTTCTGACAAATGTTCAATAGACAAACTTTACATTACTAAATGTATTAGTTACACCTGTTTTATGCCAGATACAGTCTTTTAGAATCCATTTTAAAGTCCTCCTGATATTATTTAAGTGAAGTCCCTGTATGGTTTGGTTCCTCTTTACATCACTTACTGTCTTTCATTTAATATTCTCTCACGTACCTTAATGCAGTGGTTCTCAAACCTTTTCATGTCAAGGACCCCCAAATTGACACTTATTAGCCCGCGGACCCCCATTTCAAAAGATATGCCAGGGACCCCCATAAGAGAATTTTTTTTTTTTACGGCTCTAGCAGTGATTCCCAACCATTTTAATTTCAAGGAACCCCAGTTTGACATGCATTAGGGCTACAGACCCCCATTTAATGGAATTTCTATCACTTGGACCGCAATATATATTGTAAAATCTATGTTAATTTAACTCTGAGAGTGTACAAATGGAACCAAATGGACCCGTTAGGGTCCATTTGGTTCCATTTGTACACTCTCAGAGTTACAGACCCATAAGGGTCCATTTGGTGCCTACTGCCTAATCTATCATTTAGCTGGGGACCCCCTGGAACTCCCTCAAGGACCCCTGGGGGTCCCCAGACCCCACTTTTGAGAACCAATGCCTTAATGTACCAAAACGCCTCAATTGTAAATTGTATCTGGCTAAGTTTGTGTGTGTATGATTGACAATATAGTTTGTCATCATACTAATACAGTATCTACACTTGGGAGTGGTTTCTTCAGGGATAGAGACTTGGGGAAGAAGACAATGGTCTTGTTTTACCAGAGTCAGCTAGCTGACCACACTTGGTGGTTTTGTAACTTTGTTGCCGCTAGTGGGAACGCAGCAGTTCCCTGTTTTATTTTTTAATTCTTTACAACTTTGTAAATACATCGTTTTGTAAAGCAACTTTGGGTACTAAGAAAAGCGCTATATAAGTCTGATGTATTATTATCTTTTCAAAAATATACTGTACATATTGGTTGCAGTTAATTGTATTACCATATTCATGATGACACACAAACAGTTATTACTTGTTAATTATTGAATAAACATTTTAGAATATCATTGCTTCACTTCATCAAATGATGAATGAATTATCTATCATTTCATCCATGTTATCTGAGCTTTGTTGTGCAAAAGCGTACTTACCACCAACAGCTCCATCAGAGTGTGCTCCCTCAGATTATTCAGTCATGACTGCAATGAACACACACACACACACACACACACACACACACACACACACACACACACACACACACACACACACACACACACACACACACACACACACACACACACACACACACACACACACACACACACACACACACACACACACACACACACACAAAATCTGCTGTCAGACAGAAACCTTTTATATCCATGTCAACCTTCTTTTTAAATCATAAAATAATGCCCTACTTCGTCGTATAAGAGTGGCAAAAAAGTAGGTAAATAGACAATCTACATTGTAGATTGTCTATTTTCGCTACTTTTCTGCCACTCTTATGGATTCTACAAGCTCTGAGGGTTTTATCAATATCAAACCAATGAAAAGTATTAACTAGAGCTTACTTTTTTGTGTTAAACAGGAACTTTCCTTCCGGGTGCTTCTGTATTTATTACTACTATCAACAACATTACATGTTTAAGGCAGTAGTGATGAGCAAAATCTGTCTTGAGAGACTACCTTTCATTAAGCCAGAAACTGATTAAAGCCTGATATTTTTGCAACAGGAGCATCTAAGTCTACCAGTACACCAGGCTCTAAACCTGGTAATACATATCTAACCCAGTAGACGTAGTGGTGGTACACATTAATAGTACACTACACATCATTAGTACAGTGGTGACCCCCCACCCTGACAAGCACTTGGAATTGTAGGAGTTGAGGCATGACATTTAGTTTGACTCAGTTCCACAGATGAATATTGGGAAAATATATATTTTCCTAATTTTAGGCTCTTTCTTTAGCCTGGTAAACCGCCCCGGTCACGGAAATCGCATCGCATTTCATGTCCGCTGATATCAAATGAAATGCGATATCCGCGACCGGGTGGTTTACCAGGCTACTCTTTCTTATAGGTAACATTTGACAATTGTACCAATGCTAGAACATTATTTATTAGTATAGTCATGGTGTTATTCTTTTCCCCCCTTTTTTTCTCCTTCATTTTAGACGTATTAAAAAGGTCTTAAAAGTCCTTAAATTGTCACTATAGAAATGTGCAGTTATACTGTGTTACTGTGTTATATGTTGGTTTGTTTACTGTTGAGTGAGAAAACAATGTTGCACATTAAGCAAGGTGACCCTCCCCCCAAAATTATTTGGGGACTCCCCTAGGTGTCCCGAACCCACAGTTTGAGAACCAGTGCAGTAGCACTAATCATCAGTACCAGGTAGTACACACCTGCTTGACTTTACACATGTGATGTTTCTGAGGAAGCTCCACCACCCGGAACAGCACAGGGACCTCTACTGACAGAGGCTGGTACTGCAGCTTACTGCAACCAGGAGGAAAACAGCATGAGAGTTGCACATGAAAACGTTTGTTTACAAAACACAAATGACATTCAATATCTTAAAAAGTTATGAATTACATAATTATTGTTACATATATTTTTGGACCTACAGTAAGTGTGTAAATCCACCTTTTAAAGTACAGAAGTTCATAATTATTTAATTGTATCTATATACTAGTGCAGTGGTTCTCAAACTGTGGGTCATTTTAGATTTTAGTGCCAAAATAGCAGATATACAAGCTCACAGCGCATCATGGTTGTACATCTGCTATTTTTGACCATTTTAGAAAAAAAAAAAAAAAATTGCATTTCTTAACGTAAATCTTCTCTTTAGGGGGTCCCTGGCACAAAATAAATTCAGATGGGGGTCTGCCGGCAATTACATATCAATGTGAGGGTCCTTGACACGATTAGAATTGATGTAGATGTTATGACTAGTTGACAGCATAACTCACTTGCCCAATCGCTCTGGTTTGATGAGGATGTTGAAGTAGGTTTTCTTCAGCTGCTCAGCGAACATGGTGAACACTCCAGGGTCCGCCGTGAAGTCTGCCAGATGGTCCACGATCAGCTTCTCCTCTCCTCTCCAGAGCCCGGGATCCCAGCTGAGTCGTGGCAGCCAGTGGAGCCCACACCCTTCATCTACCCCTTCTTGTTAACCCTTGGTTTATAAACTCGCCCTTGTGGGCTTTAACTCTTCCCTTAAACTGTACGCCTGGGTCACAAACACACGAGTCCTAACACAGTGGTTTCTCAACCTTTTCAGGCCGTGACCCCCTAAGTAATCATATTTGAACTGGGGACCCCCCCAAATAATCATATTTGAACTGGGGACCCCCCAAAATAATAAGCCAATGTTTGACCAGTTTTTATAGAATAGTTTGATGATTACTGTTGATGCAAACGTCTTTTTTCTTTTTAGGTATTTAAAAAAAATAATAATAATAATTAATATATATATATATATATATATATATATATATATATATATATATATATAATAACCATAATATGGTCCATATTATACACACACACACACACACACACACACACACACACACACACACACACACACACACACACACACACACACACACACACACACACACACACACACACACACACACACACACACACACACAGAGTATTTCCAGCAGGCCTCTCCATGAACATAGGTCAAAAGTATAATGCTAAGCCAGGGTGGAATGATCACGTCCAAGAGCTTCATGCAGTGGCTAGAATAGCTTTTAAAATATGGGCTGAGTCTGGCAAAAGTAGACATGGCCCACTGTTTGAGCATAAAAAACACACTCGCTAATTTTAAATATGCCCTTCGGTTTATTAAAAGAAATGAAAATATAACAAGGTCAGATTCACTGGCAAAGATGCTGCAAACGAATAATGTGAATGATTTCTGGAAGGAAATATAAATTATCAATAATTGTAAAACATCTCTTCCATCAAAAACAGTATTCTGAGCTGTTCAACTGTGTAAAAAGTAGCCTAATCTGTTTGTAGTGGAAAATGGAGATTTTAATGATGAGGTGATTGTCCTGCTGAAGTTCATGAAGCAGTTTTGAAGCTGGGAGATAATAAGGCCTGTGGTCTGTACAATATAACAGCTGAACATCTTAAACTAGCCAGTAAGAAACTGTGTCCTATGTGTTTTACAGTTTTGTTTTGTTCTTGGGTTTTTACCTGTTTCCATGCTCTCTGTTGTGTTAGTGCCGGGCATTAAAGACAAAGTGGGTAAGCTAAACAGCTCAGATAATTATAGGCCAATAGCCGTGGTACGAAAACATGGCACTGATTTGTGTATTTTTGCTCTTAAAGAGATTTTAGATAAATACAGTAGGCAGAATTCTACTATGATTGTATCTTTTATTGATGCTTCTAGGGTGTTTGACCGCATTAATCATGAAAGGTTATTTTAAAAACTGACAAAGAGGGGTCCCTAGTTTCTTAGTCAGAATCTTGGTGTTCTGGTATGCTCACCAGACGATGAGAGTAAAATGGGGGAAGTCAATATCTGCTCCTTTTCATGTGACCAATGGGGTCCGTCAGGGCGGAATTCTTTCTCCTTTTCTTTTTAATGTTTATGTTTAATGCATGTGGGACAGGGTGTAGAGTTGATGACTCGTTAATTAATTACCTGATGTATGCGGATGATTTGGTCATCTTTAGTCAATATAGTGCTGGTCTCCAACAGCTACTGAGGATATGCTCACAGAACATCGAACATGCTGTGTCGCAGTAAATTACATAATTGCTGTCATCATTTTATTTTTCCTTTCTGTTATTTTATTGTGTTATGTTGTATAATTGTGATATGGATCTCCCTGTGTCTGAAATAAAGTTGAGTTGATTGAATTGAATTGAAATCCTCAGTCAGCGTATGTGTTTTAGGCTATGTATGTTGTAATAATTGGATTCCTGAAGACACAAGAATCAAAGATCAAGAGGTTTTATTTGTCACTCACTCATACAGAGTTATTATCAGATTTACAGAAGGCACAGTATGTACATCTATCCATCAAGTACCCTTATCTCTGTACATTCGTGCAAGTAATAGTGAGCAAAACAAGCATGTTTATACGATAAAAGATAAAAGCACCTTCTTTTTTCTTTTCTTTAATTTTTGTTTATTTGTTTTTGTTTTCTGTCCTAATCCTTGTTCAAGTCTCTGACAGCGACAAGGGGAAAAAAACTCTTCCCAAGTATTGAGTCCCGGGCTTTGAGAACCCTCAAACGCTTGCCAGTCCACATTGTCACAAAAGGTCTGTTACTGGGGTGGTGTGAGTCTGTCCTTCCTTCTTGCCCTACTCAAACACCTGCTCTCGTATGTGTCCTGCAGGCATGGTAGGGAGCTCCCTGAGGTGCACTCAGCCGACCGCACCTCCTTTTTTAGAACTTGCAGATCCTGGGAGTGGCTATTCCCATACCATACTGTACATTACATGTCACAATTTCTCATGTTAATGTAGGCTGTGGAATATGTTGATTAGTCTACTCTAAATCAATGATCCAGTTAATCTCGCTACATCCCACTAACTGAATCAGGACCATATGAACAGTCAGCCATACTGGATATCGTATGCAAGTGGTCCATTAATAGCAAAGCCTAAGTAAAAGGACACTTCTGTGCTGAAACCACTTTGCATTCCTGCATAGGCTGGATACACTGGGATTTTATTTTCCCCATAAATGGCATAAACCACACCTGCATCAAGAACTCATTTCACCCTCTGGAGGCGATCTTTGATTTCTTCCTCTTTAAAGATGTCTCCATTGGACCAAAGCTGTGCCAGGGCTTTGTATTCCATGTCAGAAAAACATTGGTCCAATTGGGATTTAGAAATAACACTTCCTTTACCATTTCTTCGACCGAGGTAAAAATGTGAAACTGTGCGGCTTTTTCTCAACAAGTGAGACAGCTGCTTTTGAGATGATTCGCGAAGTGAGTTAACATAATGACACTATATTTGTGTCTTCGTCGTTTCTACTTGGCCACAGTAACAGCAGTGCTACATAGTATGGCTCTGGGAAGGGGTGTTGCAGGCCAATATGTTGCAGAAGGGCCAGGAGGAGATCAGTAAGGTCCTTGATATTCTTCATAAGTGTGGATTTTGGCATTAAACAATGGAGAATTATATTTGCCAAAACAAAACATGTTTTTTCTTTTATGTTTTGTTGAGAATTTTGGTCTAAGAATGTGTAGCTTTGTGCGACTTTCTCAAAATCTGCAGGACTCTTGTCTCGGGACTGAAGTAGTCCTGGAAACGTATCTGCATTCCTCTGTTCAAGAAGCATTCTGTGCGTTTCAAGAGCAGAGTTTAATCTCAGCGCTGACTTGCTTGCTTGTTCTTGAGAGATTTCCTCTGGTGTAGAGCACATTAACTCTATGTAGCGGTCAAAGTTTTCTGAGATCTTCTTCCGGATGTGTGTCTGAATGTCTATTGCATCACTTCCTTTTATGTACGTAAAATAGCATTCAAAGAATTCATAAACCTTTTTCATGTTTGTGTTCAGATCCTGGAGAAATTGCAAATACTTCTGAATCACAGGAAAGTACTTAACATTATCTTGAGATTCATTGTCTGGTACAGATGCAATGCGTGTCACTCCCTTGAGAAAATTCTGCATGTATTTCTTCTTCTGAGGGTCAGCTTCATCAAAGAATGGGAGTTTGCTGATCATTTCAAGTACTGTCAGTATAGTTTCCATTTCTCCCAGATGGCCAGAGGTATTGTAGCGTTTGAATGGATTTATTTCATAATCTTCATCAGGTTCAGTTTGTCTTTTTGCGAGATGTTGAGCCCTTTGAAAAGCCTTGATGGCCTTTTCTGCTAATTCAAGATTTTCTCTGAAGTCCTCAGGATTGCATATTTTCTTCTTGTTATTCATTTTGTGCTTGAGGTTACTTTTGTAAACCTGTCCAATTGTATCAACGGTGTAACTATTTTCAGTGATTCTCTTCGCATCTTCTGCACATTTCAGTGCCTTGGGAAAATCATTCTTATTTAGGTAGAGATATCTTGCCAATGCTTGAGGAATAGAGGCAGAGTCTTCAAATCGCTGTGATGCTTTGATGAAGATATCTTCAATCCTTTCCCCTCTCTCTTGCTTGCGGATGTCGTCTATCAGTGGAGCAAATTGAGTGTTTCTTTCATCACCCCAAGTTCTACGCTGCCGTTCAACCAGCATCCGAAGAACTGATTTCAAGAAGGTGTTTTTTACCACAGTTGTTTTGAAGAAGAGGTCACAGTGAAGCATGTCTAAGGCTATACCACTTCGCTTGATGTTGTGAGGTGTGCGTAATAATTCTTCAATACATTTGGTGGCAATGCGAGGGTGAAGGATCCTAATGGCTTTTAAGCCTTCCAAATCCTCTATGTTGTCTTCAATGAGGAAGTTTGCATATGGCTCCATTTTGTCAAGCACACCATCGTGCCAGCGAACCAATTGCAACTGGAAAAAATCTTCACAGAGCGAAAGAGATATGTGGGACTCGGCCACATATGTGTTCACCAGTGCCAGGAAAGTAAGTAGTTTAGCCTTTTTGCTGCTTATATCCAGATTCTTAAGAGTGTTTCTCACAAGTTCAGTGACATACTTGTCATCAAAATTACTCTTCATGATCATGAAACTGTAGAAATTCTCTGGTATTTTGTGAGTTTCTTTTAGTTCCTCAAGTTTGTCTTCAAAGTCTTCTTGTTCCTTTTTGGTCAGTTTGGCTGTGATAAACTGGCATGGTGTAGGACAATTCTGATACTTCATCTGAGGGTAAGTAGAGCGAATGCAACGCAGAATGGTGACTTGAGGAGCATCTGGAAAGTCCTGTACAGGCCTGCATGCATATTCCTCTTTAATATTTTTGCGAACATAGTTCACAAGACTTTGCGTGTTTTCTTCCTTCCTTCTCGTAGAATCGTCTACCAAGAGCAGAACTCTTGTGGGCTTTTCACTTTTTCCACATTTTGCCAATTTCTTCACTTGATAAGCCACTTCCACTGGTTCAGTTGAGCCAGCCTTCAAAATAGCACATCTGAACTCTCGACAAAGGTCCCACATCATATGCATCGCTAAAGAGGTGGCACCACAGCCTGGATCATGAAACAGATTGACTGAAATGCATGTGCCTGTCTGAGTTTTAATCAACTTCATGAGGTTGTCATACTTGTCTCTTTTAATGAAAGGCTTTGCTCTGAGCTTCTCACAAAAATAGAAGTTCCACCATTTCACTTTGCTCCCTCTGTAGAACTCCTCCTCAACTTTGATTTTCAAGGCTTTGAATTCATCACTGCTCTCATCATAGACATTTTCACATTCATTCTGACACAAAATATCCAGAGCAGGCATGTAGTCTTCATCTCTCTTCGTAAGAACAACAGCGCTGGAGTCAGAGGATGGGAGAAGTCTTCCAGAAGGCTGGTTGTGAGGTCCGAGTTCCATCACTTTGCCATTGATTTGACTCAGGTTAAGCTCATATACAGAGCGTCTGGTGATGTCGCACTCATATCGGTTCCATACTGCTTCCTTCCAATTCTCAAATATTTCTTGTGATGCACAGATGCTAATAATGTTTGCCTCCCCAATGTGTGAATAGAAGGACAGAAAAGTATCTAAAACTGGATCTTTATCACCTTGAATTGGTGAGAGAAGAAGAAATATGACCAGAGTTTTACCATTTGGTAGCACCTCAGGTTTGCAAATGAATGACACCAAGTTTTCAATGTCTTTACGTTTTCTTATCAACCAGTTTTTGTAGTCCAACTCTTCATCAAATTCACTCTCTAGGTCATGCCTACCATTGCAAAACACCCAGCTGGTTTGTTTGTAAAGGTTAAGGTCTTTAATTACAGTATTTGCTTCACCTTGAAACCGTGATGGTTTATGAAGGTTTGCTGCTCTCAGGGATCTGTAAGAACAGCAAACTCCTTCCTGAGCTGAACAAGGATCAAAGTCCAGCACACAAAACAGTTTCTCCAATTTGCTGAGAAACTGTAAGTGCTCGCGTTGTTCTATCTGACTCTTGTTCACTACAACAACAAATTGTTTGTAATAGTCCAGATAATTTCCTCCACATGTTAACAAGTTCTTCAGCTTTTCACCATGTTCAACTTCTCTTCTCAAATCCTCCTTTGTGTTCAGTGGAACCTGTTGGTGATCTGAAGGATAAAAAAACTTTATGAATGGAAAAAACATTTGTATGTGTGTTAAAGACCAGCTGAAATGGCTTTATACGACCATATCATGATGTCATTCCTAGTGAGCCGGCCTGGGTGTGTCTCAGCCAATCACACTCATGGTGCAGGTGAAATTAAATCCACTTGGGCTATGAGATCCTACAGTTGCACATTGCCGTTGCACACCTAAAGTATGGTCGCCCACTGCAACAAGGCAGTGCTGAACCAAGTACTGCATGGCCTATTTCTCACCTCAAACGTTTTTGAAAATATATTTTAGTGTGCTGATTAACTTAAAAATTAGATCATTTCTAAAGCATATCCACCATCTTCGTTCACATTCAACAGAGTGGCCCTAGCATATATCATTATGAATCGGCTCTGTGTGGTATGTGTTTGTTTGTAAGGAAGTTACAAACAGAGGCTTTTCTGTCTTTATTTATAGTGTATAGTGGAGATGGAGATGCCATTTATTTTGGCATATATTGTTATTAACTATGTCCCCATTATGATCATGGACATGCTATAAAAAAATAAAATAAAAACCTTTCAGCTGGTCTGACTTTAATATTGCAAGTCTTAGACTGGACAGTATAACCATTTCTCTTCTATCTCTTTCTTCAGGTGTAAAACAAGGTCAGCACGTGGAATTTTATCAAGGACTTGTAATGTGACATCTAGGGCTGTATCCATCCCATAGTGTTTTGTCATTAAGTCAACAAGTTGAACAATGCTTTTGTCCTCCACATGGCTACGTTTTATTGCCGGAAATCCAGGCACACCAGACATTCGCAGATAGAAAATAAATCTCTCCATTTCTTCTTTCCCCAGGTCTTCTAAGGTTTTTTGGAGAAGGATTGTCTTCCATGGCATGTTAACCTATAATGTAAGAAGTTAAGTCATATTTATTTGTAGGCAAATATGTAGCTCTTAATTACTGTCTCAATTGGATTTAAATGCCCACATGATCTTGAAGAAGGCTGGAAAAAATGCTATAAGATAAAGAAAACTAGAAAAAGTGCTCCTCGGAGCACAGGTCTCCATCAGGTCAGGTAGGTTATTGTGGGCCAGCAATGTTCGGAATTCAGTCTCTGTGTTTTGCTTAAATCGGCCTGCTGGTGGCACTATAACAGGACAATGTGTAAATTTGGTTTAGCTCTTTGTTCAAAATGGACCATTCCTGCAAACTTTGGATCAGGATGGAATATGAAAATCGGACAGATAGTGACTATAGAGATACTGTTTTACTATACTATATTTGCGTGATGTTTGGGCAAAATCTGTAGGAGTAATACAAAATAAAAGAATAATAAATCAAATAAAATAAAATGTGTCACAGGCCCATGTGAAACATTTGGGGCAGAGGTTGCTCTGGCATCCAAGGAGTGTGCGTGCACAGTTTCACGGTGATCGAGCGAACAGTGTCAGAGATGATTTGTTCACAGACGCATGCAAAACATAGTCTCGGCCACGCCTTCGGCCTGGCGGAGACCATTACACATGGATCTGGAGTGTGTGAGACATGTTGTGTCCTTTGCAACTAAGATGAAGAAATATCGTAAAAGTAACTTACGTTTACTTCACTTGATTTTGCAGCATGTGGTTTGGGTTCTTTCCTTTGTGAAGCGTGTTGCTTTGGTGGCTGACGTCTGTCCTCAACTTTGACTGGTTCTTCAGGTTTTTGAAAATAATGCCGTTCTAAAAGATTTTTTGTATGCTATTTAGCATGCCCAATAGCAACAGAATCCATTGACAAATCTTTGTATACATTTTATGGGGTTCAACATTGGAGTTTTTGCATACCAACCACTAGGGGGCCAGCCCAACTTTGTTGCGATGAACTGTTAATCAACTTTAAACAGCACTGACCTGAGACAGATGCAGCTGCTCCTTTGGGTTGTGTTGCGCTGAGTGATGGAGGGGAATGCACTGCAGGAGTGTACCTGCAGTGAGATGCAAAAACTTTTACTAACTATAAATCTACCAATTCAAATTAATGTTTGGTGTAAATACCAAACATTTGTCAGTAGCTCAAATAATAACTAGAAATAACTAAAAAAAAAGTGCTCCTCGGAGCACAGGTCTCCGCCAGGTCAGGTACGTTATTCTGGCCTCCTGGTGGCGCTATAATAGGCCAATGTGAAAAGGGTGCCATTTATTCTTGGGTCTTTCACGGCAATCAGACACAGCATTCATGATTTGAGGCATTTTGTTCCCAAGATGTGTTTTGCTAAATTAGACCTGCTGGCGGCGCTATAACAGGCCAATGTGAAAAGGGTGGCATTTCTTCCTCGGCCTAGTGGGAATGTGCGTGTGAAATTTCACGGAAATGGCAAGCTGTGTTCATGGTTTGAGGCAGTTTGTTCAAAACGGACCAATCCTGCAAACTTTGGATGGCAACCTTAACCAATGAGGATGGAATATGGGAAATCGGACAGATCAGGGTTGATCACATGACTATAGAGATACTGTGTACCAATTTGCATGACGTTTGGTTAAAAACTGTAGGAGTAATGTGAAAAAATGGGTTTTGCACAAATCGGCCTCCTGGTGGCGCTATAACAGGCCCATGTGAAAAGTTTGAGGCAGAGGTTCTGAATTGGCATCCAGGGAGTGTGTGTGCACAGTTTCGCAGCGACCGGGCCAACGGTGCCGGAGATTTGGTGGTAACACACGGACAGGACGGACGGACACACGGACACACACGCGGACGGACGGAGGGTAAAACATACTCTCTCGCCATGCCTTCGGCCTGGCGGAGACAATGAGAATGCATGGCCTGAAAAAGGTGTATTCTCATGTACTAATATAATGTTTAGCCTAAACATGAATTTAAATGTGCATTACTTACAGATCATCAAGAAGAAACACCTCATATTCCTTAAGACCTTTGTAGAAAATGTCTTTGGCCTTTCTTGAGTTCAGGAGTCTATAGAGTTCCCTCATCTTCTCCTGATTGGTGGCCTTAGATGTCACATTATCATAGCCCTCTTGGGTGATGACATCGTCCTGAAGGAGCACATCCAGGATGGACTTGACATTGGTCACTTTCTCAATCAGGATACTCCGGTGTTGATCAACAAAGTGTTTTGCTGAAGCTAGGTGGAATGAACATTGAGTTATGAGACTACGTGAGCAAAACATATTTAAACACGTTTCTGAACATTCTATGTGTGAGGGGTAGGACCCTAGGCCTATCTCAGGTTTTCGGAAATGTAAATGGGCTATTACAGTAGCAGCCTACTAGTTGTTTTTCCATACAAGTTTCATAAGAAAAATATATGGATGTCAGTTGGAATGTTATCAAAATGGAATGTTAGATTTTAACACAGTATGTGAAGCATATAATAGAAGACATCTATTCATAGAGTCTTTTACAACTATTGTGTCAGAAAAGACAACAGACTTGTATAAGAAACCCAGTAATAACCAGCAGTAATTATCATAGTATTAAATTGATTACATTTGTGTTTAACAAGGTAATTAATTGTTTAATTTAACAAATTTAAGTCTACAGCAGGAAAGACCAGGCACTCAAATTAGTAAAAGGTCTCTGCACAAAATATAATAATGTCTGGTGCTCTTCTAACAATGGTAACGGACATATGTATCTGGACAGAAGAATATGAATATTCACTTGGTTTTGCAGCATGTGGTTTGGGTTCTTTCTTTTGTGAAACGTGTTGCTTCGGACGTCTGTCCTCATCTTTGACTGTTTTTTCAGCACTGACTGGTACCAGTTCACTGGCAGACGGGTCCGGTTGTCTTTCAACATGTTTTGGTGAAACTGTTGGTTCACTGCTTACATGTGTGCTGGGTTGTAACGTAGGTTCATGTTTTCTGTCTAACTTATCTAGCTCGGCCAAAATCTTCACCGCAGGACCACCTTTTACACCTAGATCCAGAAGATCTTGCTTTGTGAAGCAAACGAGGCAGTCTCCTGACACGTCTTCCTCTTGAAGGCATTTTGCATATTTAGGGTACAGCTTCACGTAATCCACCAGCCACTGGTACACTTGCTCCTTTGTCCATTTTTCCACATATGCTGGACATTGTGATTCATGTTCCGATCCCTTTTTCAAATGTTCTACAAAAGATATGATTTTTACTGCAGGTCCATGTTTTATTCCAAAGTCCAACACATCTTTCTTCTTAAAGTCAACCAGATATTCCCCCAGTACGTCCTCCTCACGGAATTTGTCTGCATATGTGTGATGAACTTTGACCTGTGTTGTTAACCACAGATGAACTTCTTCCACGGTCCATTTTTCAACTTCAAGCGGCAGCTCACTTCCTGTGTGGCTCATTTTGGATCAACTAAAAACAGCAACATTGATCATTAAGCACCACTTCATCTACTTTTCCACAAGGAATCCAATGCATCACATCTCATCTTAGACTCTTCATTGCTGAGATATGACTGAATGTTTCATTTTGACCCTTTCAAAAAGCTGAATGAATTGAAAAGGACACTCCACCGAGCCCATATCTCCACCAGGCTGGGTGGCCTACCCATGGCTGTGTAAGTTGTGGGTTTCAGAGAAAACCATAAGGGGGGAAATAACATTACATGAAATGGTTCAACGTTTTGCATTTGTGCTGCCCCTATGGTCAGAAGTGAAAGAACTTTTGGACGTGCGCTCTGTAGAGGCCCCATCAACATTGTTTTTTTTTTTTTCAAAATTAGCCCCTCCCACAAATTTTAAAACCATTCACAGGCAAACAGTATGGAATATCAAAAAGCTGTTTGATGCTCGTTGTCACATGACCATCGAGATCTTGTGTAGCTCATTTGGTGAAGACTGGTAAAAATAAGACTGACATTAAATCTCATTTGAAGAAGGCTACCCATTTAAATTTGCTGTTGTGAGAAGTCATACAGTAATCAAGTGAAATTGGATGATACAAATTAAATTAGCAGACAACAACGGAATGGGAACAATATGAAACTAGAAAAAGTGCTCCTCGGAGCACAGGTCATCGCCAGGTCAGGTAGGTTATTGTGGCCTCCTGGTGGCGCTATAATAGGCCAATGTTTAAAGGGTGCCATTTATTCTTAGGCCTTTCACGGCAATCGGACACTGCATTCATGGTTTGAGGCATTTTGTGCAAAAAAATGTTTTGCTAAATTAGACCTGCTGGTGGCGTTATAACAGGCCAATGTTAAAAGGGTGGCATTTGCTCCTCAACATAGTGTGAATGTGCGTGCAAAGTTTGACCGCAATCGGACGGTGGGTTCATGATTTGCAGAATTTTGTTCAAAACAAGCCACTACTGCAAACTTTAGATGTCAATTTTAGCCAATGAGGATGGAATATGAAAAATCAAACACATCCGTCTTGATCACATGACTATGGAGATCATGTGTACCGATTTGCGTGAAATTTGGATAAAATCGGAAGCAGTAATATTAAAAAAATGTGTTTTACATAAGTCTGGAGGCGCTATAAAAAGCAAATGTGAAAAATGCAGGGCAAAGGTTTTTCCTTGACCTCTAGGAAGTGCGTATACAAAGTTTTACACAGATCGGTGCAGTTATAGGTAAAAACATGAATCTGCCTGTTATAGCGCCACCATGAGGCTGATTTGAAAATTTTCAAGTGACATTTCTTTCTCGGTATAGTGGAAATATGCGTGCAAAATTTCACGGAAATTGCATGCTGTGTTCATGATTTGAGGCATTTTGTTGAAAACGGAGCACTCCTGCAAACTTTGGAAGCCATTTTAGCCAATCAGGATGGAATATGAAACATCTGAAAGACCCGTTTTGTATAATGACTATAGAGATACTGTGTACCGATTTGCGAAATTTTTGGACAAAATCTCCTGGTGGTGCTATAAAAGGCCCATGTGAAAAAATTGGGGCAAAAGTTTGGAATTGGCAACCAGGGAGTGTGTGTGCACAGTTTCGCTGCGATCAAGCCAACGGTGGTGGAGATTAGCTGGTCACAGACAGACACACACACACACACACACGGACGGACGGACGGACGGACGGAGGGTAAAACATACTCTCTCGCCATGCATTTCGGCCTGGCGGAGACAATTAAAGCATTAAAAGTGCTGTTAAATGTGAAAGCACATGATAGCTGAAAAACCTGAGTGTGTTTGTAATAATGTTCAGTACGATGAGTCCTCATGATGGTATGTTGCAAGGGTTTTACTACCGTAATAACATTATAAATGTTTTGTACAATGTGTATAAAGGTTAATTTGGAATAAATTGCACACATAAAAGAGCATTATGCAATGGTTGCGTGCAACCACTGGACACTTATGGGCCAATTTGAGAGAGGGCAACAGGATGGGTCTCCTCAGAGGTGTAGCGGGACGGTGCTGCATGTGGATGTGGTTAGATTTTGATTACAAGCAGAGAACTCGCCTATATACTGTAGGTCAATCTACTATCTAATGCACTCTACTGTATAAATAGCACGGAAATACTGCGCTGGGGACTGCACTAGACTTTAGACCAGGTCAGAGCTGGTCTGACTTTTCCTCACTCCACCAAGGTAGCAATGCACACCACATTGCGTACACAAATGGGTGCCGGTAGGCTATATTTGGTACTTACTGTACACAACATGGGTGCAACAATGACAACTGCAGTGGTTGCTGTGAACAAGCAGTGACAATCGCGATGCACTTTGCCTTGGGTGTAATATAGGGCCGGTAATCTAAGTCCCCGGCCTTCGGCCTGGCAGAGATAATAAAGATTAAACATTATACAAAGGAAAAGGACATGTGGAACATGGCCATGTTATCGGTTTTATATCAAGTGTAATGCAAGTGGTGTTATGGTGGTTTTCCCTTTTCATGAAACCCCCCTTTTCAGTCCAGTATTCCACTGCTGTGTGTTAAACTAATGAACACATAAATTGTGCTGCTGATAAATATTAAGTTATCACATTCAATCGAGTCTCTGGAGTTCTAGAGACATGATGTTTATTATGGAATCCTTTGCTTATGGTCAGTTAGTCAAACTCATAGCAGTGGTAGAGAACTCATCTGAATCAGTATTAGGGATTAACCATGTTTATTTGTTAAATTCTTATGTGGGAACTCAATTTAGTTTATATTGAAAAAATAAACAGTCCAATTCAATCTATGGTCAGACAATGTAGGCTGAAAATACACTCTAGTACCCATGGCACGTACATATTATACATATTTTTATAGGCTAACTAGTATGGTGCCTGTCTGTGTGTGTATGTGTATGTGTATGTGTTAGTCTGTCTGTCTGTCTGTCTGCGACTGTGTGACAGTGAACAGCTCATCTCGGACAATGCTGGACTGATAGGCATGAGCCTTTGCATGCACACTCTGATAAGGCCACGGAAGAACTTCCACCACAAAGTTTTCCAATTGGCCTCATGGTAGCGCTATAATAGGCCACTTCATATTTGGGCCTATAAGTCTTGAACTTGGGGTAAGCACTTTTTGCTACTACTCCTACATATTTGATCAAAAACTTACGCAAATCGGTACTTTATCTCTGCGGCACGTGATAAAAAAGAACATATTATTCCGATTTTTCATATTCCATTCTGATGGGCTATGGTTGGCTTCTAACGTTTGTGGGAAGGGGCCTTTATCAAAAAAGAGAAGCCAAAAATCATGAACGATCTACGCTACATCAATTGCACCCATAAGGCCAGAAATGTCACTGTTTGTTGCAGAACCCCCCCCACACACACACACACCAAATTAGGTACCAATGATCTCATGACTCATGACATGAATTATAGTGCTGACTCATGAGGTGTGGTGGACAAAGTAAACAAACCATTACTTGAGTCAAATATGTTTTTCCCCACTAAATTAGGTACAAATGATCTCAATGACGGTAAAAACAGGGGTTTGATGACCCATACCTTAATTGCCTTCAAAAGTTAGTGGGTGGGCCCTTTTTCTTAAAAAAAACATACAGTACATCATGAACGCAACATATCCTATCATACCCAAATTGGAATCACATGTTGAGGGGCCTCTATACAGCACACCTCTAAAAGCACTTCAACAAATGTTCATAGGAGCCACCACAAACGTGAACTGTCCCTGATGACTTCACTTACTTTACTTTGAAGTAAATATTTGGTTAATATTAACTTATATTCCCTTCAAAGAAGTAACCATGATTGTGGACCTGATTCTATTAAAGTAGTGTGTAAATAATGATATAAAGATACTTATACTTAAAGAAATATCTTTGTTGTGTCTTTGTTAATGATGTTAATGATTACTCACCTACTGAAGCATAATGTGTTTTTCTGCTCCAGTTGGATGTGGTTTTGTGCGTTGTCTCCTGTAGAGCAGTAAAGAAAGTGTTTAAATGACATACAGCTACACACATCCCATTTGTCTCAGACTATCATGTATGTCAGTCTTAAAGGGTCTACACCATGAATTTTAACTTTTTCTTCATTTTTGTGTGTTTTTGGTCTCCCCCACCTCTCTTCTGTTCCAACAAATACCCGACTTCGAGCATGCAGGCTTTCATAGGCTATCTGTGGTTTTCATGTAAATTGGTCTGAAAACAGTCCGTCAGATTTGTTCCCCCACCCTACGTCACGTCTGGGAACAATTCCTCCCGTTTTTCAGTTCTAACCAACAAAAAAAAAATCAAAAAAAAAAAAAAAAACATTTTTTTTTTCATTTTTATTTTTTTATAATTTTTTTCTTATTTGTTTTTTTTACTTTTTCCACACAGAACCAGGACATGACATGCATACAAACTGGCTCAATAGCGCCCTGTGCCAAACAGGACAATGTGGTATTGCAGGTGAAAGTGCTTTATAAGCCAGAGAGAAGTTAGTTGGAATGAGTATATCTGAGGCTTGATTTAGGCTCAAACCTTTTGAAAAACGTTTGAGGGACATAAACAATATGATATCAAATATTATTATTATTTTTTAAATTCATGGTGTAGCTCCTTTAACTCTAAACCAGTGGTGGACAGTAACGGAGTAAATGTACTTGAGTACTGTACTTAAGTACAGATTCTGAGGATATGTACTTTACTTGAGTATTAGATTAGATCGTGTCAAAGGTCATGTCTCACACAGGATCTGACATGAATTTTGACCAAATGTGTTAGTATAGGAAATCAAAGGTTGTATGGAGACCAAGCAAGTCGACTTGTCTCTGTGCCATCTTGTTTTGACAGGGTGAAGTTCGCCGCTGTGCATGTCGGCGTCATCTTGTTTTGTTAACGGTTGTGCGTGTGGGTACATATGAAAATGCAGTCAACAGCTTCCTAAATTTGTGACCACAAAGAGGAAGGCTGTAAAGTACAGAGTACTTTTAGGTTGGCTGTTTCTTTTTTCTTCCCTAAAATGCAATTGGTCACACTTCTGCTCTCACACTAGCTGTGTTTCTGGCTTCCCCCTCCGCTCGCCTCTTTGTTACATCTTGTATGGGTGTAGGCTATAGGAGTAAAAGTTCTGGTTCCTTAGTAATTTCTATTTTCGTTTTTTATGCATACAGTGCAGGTGGTTTCAGAGAGTTACTTATCTGAAACAAGAGTTACAAGGTCCTATAAATTCATTGTGAAAACATTACAGCAATTCATTGATATAAAAATTAAGAAATGTACTTTTTAATTTTTATATCAATGAATTAAGAAATGTACTTCTTCCCCGTGTCTCCTAGGGTACGTACGCTCACAAAAAACATGCAGTAATCCTGGTCACTATACTGCCTCCCCCTGGCCAGCCGGGGCGCCTGATGGAGGGGAAGGGAACTGGTTGGAATAACGTGTTCCTTCCACGCGCTACGTCCAACCAGGGAAACTCTCCCCTGTCAGGTGACAAGAAGGTCAGTTGGCTCTCATGCATTGAAGGAAGCATGAGCTCGGCCCTGGGCTCCCTAGGTTGGCAGAGGGAAGGTAGTGCCCAGGATTACACGCTTAGGCATTGGCACCAGGGTGAAAAAATAGGGTTACAAAATCGTGGGATAAAAAATTTTGAAAAAAAAGAAAAGAAATTTACTTCTACTTTTACTGTCTCACACAGGTGAGATGTGTTAGTATAGGAAATCAAAGGTTCTATGAGACCAAGCAAGTCGACTTGTCTCTGTGCCATCTTGTTTTGACAGGGTGAAGTTCGCCACCGTGCATGTCGGCGTCATCTTGTTTTGGTGAAGTTAACGGTTGTGCGTGTGGGTACATATGAAAATGCAGACAACAGCTTCCTCTTTGTGACCACATCCTCTTTACTTATGAGCTGGTGAAAAAATATGTGTAATCACTGTAATCAAAACGCCAAACAGTTACTCTATGCATTTATTCTTTATTTTTTATTTTTTAGAACAGACGGTCTCAGTTTAAAGTTAGCTCCATGTCCTAATCGTTGAAGCTGAATATTATTGTATCTTGCCAAAAAGGTCACAGTTGGTGTCCCTGGATCTGAGAATTTGTACCTATAGATTTTCTTTATCAGATTATCACCAAAGTACATTAAGAACTGGAATATAATTAATGTGATCTGAGTGCAGCTTTGTCAGCGATGCGTCACTCATGTGTGACTCCTGTTATTTCCTCATTAGAAATGAATAATCTTTTGAGGCACTGGGGTTCACGCTGGTCCCCATGAAGACTAAGTTGACCGCGCTTTTGTGGTGGCGGCCCCAGAGCTGTGGAACAATCTCCCCCCACATCAGATCTGACATCAGATCCCCACATCAAGATGTTTAAGTCCTTACTAAAAACCGACCTTTTCTCTCTGTTTTTTAACAACATCCACTCCTAAAAAATCCTATTTTAACTCCTATCTAACGTTTCCTACCTTCTGTGTACATAGGTGTAAATACAATTTCGTTCTGTGTCTCCTATACAGACGGTGTGGCTATTCTGATGGCAGACCCCTGACTAGTGTCTGTGCCAAGTTTGGTGCTGATCGTATCATGTGTGTGTGTATGTATGTATGTATGTATGTATGTATGTATGTATGTATGTATGTATGTATGTACTGTATGTATTGTACAGTACGCATGTATGTATGTAGCATGAACACCTGCAACTGATTAAATTAACATTAAATGTCTAAATATGTAATCAAGCAACTGTCTGAAGTGCACACAAAAATACAGATAAGTAGAAAATAAAATAAAATAAGGGGGTGCATATGGATCACTTCTTTTAGTAAACAGTTTTCTGTAATGGTGGCCTCTATTTGCATATTTAGGAGTAGGCTTACCACTAATTACATAACAAATACCGTACACACATTGTCTGACCCTCAGAACATAGATATAGACACTTTATTTTTCAGTTCTGCTTGCCTTGTTGAAATTGTTCAACATTGGCAGCCATTTTTTAATGCAAATTAGAAGGTTAAAAACAATCAAATTTGTATGGGAACCATATTATTCAGATTCAGCAACCTTGAATTATGTAAAATAGTCAGCTTCCCAACTTTTACCCCCAAATACATTTTTTTCTGAAATCCCCGTCTAACTGATTAGTGGCAGTGCCCACCTGGCTGTAATTGCCATGGGGTGGGGGTGGGGCAGTACAAGCACACGTGTGGATCTGCAGGTATGTGTGAGTGAATCTCACCAAAAGAGGGTTCAAGCTTGTCTCAAAACTAAATACACGTGATGGTGTACTCTCAAATGTATATTCAATAGCACATGTATTTAAATGGCAAGTTACAAGTTACAAGTAAGTTTGCAGATAGGAAAATACATTTGTAAAAATGTTCTTAAAAAGCGTGATGTTTGTCTCAAAATGATGTAGCAGGGAAAAGGAATGTATGCGTGTGTTGGTCTACTCACAAATGCAGACTCAACAATTGACACACAGAATTGATGATTTGCAAATGATATTTTATGATAAATGCACACACAAGTATAATACATTTTTGTAAAAATTACAAATTCATATTTACAAAAGTCACAAATAAACAATTTGTGTTTGCAGATTGCAAAACACATTTGTGAATCATGGAAACACATTTGTGAATCGAATCATGGAAACATATTTGTGAATCATGGAAACACATTTGTAAATCATGGAATATGTGTGCATCTTGGTATTGGATTCACAAATACTTTTGAGACAAATCTCTCCCCATAAAATCCGGGGTAGAAGAGGAAAGTTACATAGTACAGCTTTAAAAGGATCCCTGGCTAATAAGCCAAATATGTCTTAATACATTATAATTGCCCTCTATAACTAAAATGTCATTTGTCCATAATGACATCATCAACTTGCCACGGGCATTGCCCCTATTGAGTAAAAGATGAACTATTTCTAAAATAAATGTAATATTTAAGGTGTTTTTAATTTTACATTTAGTTATAGAGGACAATTATAATGTATTAAGGCATATTTGAATATGCATATATTCTCAGGAAGAGGTGATGTTGGGGTGTTGTTTGTTTGCATATTTAAAAGGGATCCTTTTAAAGTCAAACTTACAAAAATGTTGATTGATTCCTTACCTGCAGTACTGATGATGCAGATCCAACAGAAAAACACTGTTTTATCCACCTTTCATCTCCTGTAAGGCAAGACAAGTTTATTGGTATTGCACATTTCAACAAGGCAATTCAAAATGTAAGGAAAGACACTATAGGGATGAACGACAAGATTTTCTATACAATCCAAATAATACCAAGGCTTGTATCCCGTTATACCTATACTTTTAAAAGTGTTCTTGTACTTAAAACAAGGGGTGACTTCAATAGCACATTGATTAAAACATTGATTAATGTGGACATAAAAGATTATACTGCATATACTGATAGCCTGCATTAGTGTTACTGAAAACGGCCAGTGAGACTTCTCTCTTTGTTTTCTGTTTAAGAGCAGCAAAAACAATAATAATTGTTTTGACTTTTTACACACACACACACACACACACCCACACCCACACACACACACACACACACACACACACACACACACACACACACACACACACACACACACACACACACACACACACACCATGTTGTTTGTTGGAGTGGAATAACTCCAAGGAATATCTCTGCCATATCCGCATTCCCTATCTCCGCTCATTGTGTTACTGACTGCATTTGATGTAGTGTGCGTGTCTGTGTGTGTGTGTGTGTGTGTGTGTGTGTGTGTGTGTGTGTGTGTGTGTGTGCGTGTGTGCGCGCGTGTGTGTGTGTGTGTGTGTGTGTGTGTTTTTGTTCTGTATGAGGAACTGAGGGAGAGCTGGCAGAAGGAGAAGTAGCTCTGATTCGTTGCATGTGTGTCTGTGTGCGTCTGTGTGCCTCTCTGTGCGTGTGTGGCGGTGTGTGTGTGTGTGTGTGTGTGTGCGTGTGCGTGTGCGTGTGCGTGTGCGTGTGCGTGTGCGTGTGCGTGTGTGTGTGTGTGCGTGTGTGTGTGTATATGAGGAGCTGAGGGAGAGGGCAGATGGAGAAGTACTATAGTTTTGATCCAAAGCTACTACATTTCATTTCTTTCACAGCATTAGATACACATTCTGTTTCTCATTTTTTCTTAATTAAAAAAAAAAATCCTTGGTATCAATATTAGAGAGCATTAAGACAGAGTAAAAATATATTTGAATACAATTAAAAACAAGACGTTGAAAAAGTAAAATGGAGCAGCGAACAGAAAGGTGGCGCTTTAGTATCAACAGATGTGCACAGCACTGTCATACTGCACACGGCAGTCACTGATTGGCTATGATATAAATACTAGTAAACCAATCACAGCTTCATTCTGACATGAATGAACTGCTGACTCATGAGACAGAACTTCACAGATTTCAGCCACTCCCTGCATGGCTGCCTCTCTACACCACACACACACACACACACACACACACACACACACACACACACACACACACACACACACACACACACACACACACACACACACACACACACACACAGTACCACAAACGCTCCCAAATACACTCTAGAACTTTTAAACAACACACGTAAACCTTAGTAAACACAACAAATACACTCTAGTACTGATATACATATTTTATTTTATTTATAGGTTACCTAGATGTGTAATTCTTCCCATTATTTAAGGGCCTTGTTTAATCTTTATAAAGATTAAACATTAAAGCATAAAGATAAGGAAAACTCATTATTTTCTTTCTTTTTGACTTCATATTCACCATAAAAAATATTGCCATGACATACACTATTGGTAACAATACAATACAAGAAAGACGGATGAGTGTATATAATTTGCTTTTGTTTATGGTAAGCAATTAAACGCATTGCATGTCCATGTGTACTGTATGAAAAGTCTTCTTTTAGTAGTGTGCAAATAACATGTTAAGGAATCGAGTGATTACTCACTGATTGTTTTATATGTGTTTAAATGTTTACTTTGACTCACCCCCACATAACTGCACAGAAGTATCTAAGATTGTGGACACCATTCTATGTATGTAGTGTTTACATAACAGTAAAGTGAACAGCAGAAGAGAAGAGGGAGTTCAATGTTATAAAGTTTACTTTCATTCATTTAATATCAAACTACATAAAAAAAATGATTATGATAAATGAATTACTCACCTAGTGAAACATGATGTGTCTTTCTGCTCCAGTCGAGTGTAGCTTTGTGCGCAGTTTTCTGTTCTTCAGAAACGAAACTTTGCAGCTCCCCACATCCTGTTTGCCTCACAGGGGTTCACGTGAGGTCAGTCTTAAAGTGGAATGTCACGATCACAGCAATGAGACACTTTTAACAACAATACATCTGCCATAGACATGTAGTTACAAGAACAGAAGGAATGGAATGGACAAACTGTAACCGTAAAAAAAAATAGACTATAGTTGAAATGGCTGCAGGAAATGTATCCACGAGCCCTGACAGGGGATAAGACCCACACCAAGGGGTTTTGTGACTTGTGTTCTTGTTGGAGATACCCTCTTATGAGAAGCACGGTCGTCTGAAAAAAATCCCAGTACTCCCTGAATTTGGAGTCTGACGTTGGCACCCCTGGGAACCATGAATTACAACTCCCCTCCCTCGCAGATACCTACCCTTCACAGCATTAGAACCCACCCAGCCCCCAAGTGCAGGCCCTTCTCCCCCTTGCAGCGCCGGACCCCCTTTCCACCACTAGGGCAAGGAATACCAGTCTAAAACTCAGGGATAAAGATTTGGAGACGGATTGACTCTTTTACATGTGCTGGCACCACAGGGGTCAGCACGAGCGGTGGAGAAAAGAGGACTGATGTCTGGACATTATGACAGATAACGCTTTACATGCGAAGGCTCCATAAAGGCATACTGTACACAAGTGTTGTTAATTTCTGAATAGCTATACCAACATGTCCTGTGACCCACACTTAGTTCCCCTCTCCCATACACAATGTATGTGTACGTACGTACACACACACACACACACACACACACACACACACACACACACACACACACACACACACACACACACACACACACACACACACACACACACACACACACACACACACACACACACACACACACACACACACACACACACACACACCAGATTCTCTCCGCCCCCTTTTTTTTCTCATGTCAGGGGAAAGGATAAGAAGTATGTCATAGTGAACATGTATACCAATATGTTATTATTAATGGTATAAGCCCCTTGTAGGCAGGGATAACTTTATCTATATATCCTCTCCTTCTCGAAGATATGGCACTCCCCCTCTGTTTTTCTGCCAACGACCTGAGGATAACGGACATTAAAGTTGAGTCCGTCCCAAAAGGGGCAGTCTGGGGTGGGTGGGGGAGTATATTGTTTCTCCAGAGGATGCACAGGGAGAGAAGAGTTTGGATCTCCTACCCGGAGAAACCTCTGTGAACTTTCGGTATATCGGCACATCCCTACTACAAAGTATTTTTAGGATTGCAATTGTTGCTGGTATTTAAAAAGTTTCTGTAATCAATTATTCTGTATTTTCTAGTAAAATCTATATTTATTCTTTATCAAGAATCTACTTGCCTTCTTTTCAGCCCATGTTTGTTAATATGGACGGGTGTGTGATATGTAAATATTCACACAAGGTACAACCAAAATCAAATTAAGTTTAATAGGTCAGGCCTGGACCACTGGCGTATAGCGGTTCAGGCACCTAGATTCCAAAGCAGCCTGACAACGAGGCGCGGGTTCGAGTCCCGATCCCAACACTGCATGTCACTCCCCGTTTCCTGTCAGCCTATATTATCCTATCAATAAAGGCATAAAATAAAATAAAAAAAACATCTAAAAAACAACAGGTCAAGGAATTATTATTATTACGGTGCTATTAAAAAAATGACATTATGAGGCATACCTTGAAATTGAAAAATGTCCACAAACAGTGATAATTGAAAAATAATTTTCATTTTGGCATAACATTCTCAAACCCAGGACGTCACGTGACAAGGAGGAGAAAACCAAAGGTGAATAAGCTACAGATGGTTTTAATAAATATGTACATAATATTAAACAGTTGAGAACATGTCAGCAGTTCAGTGGTTATGTTGTTTAGGGTGGAAAACACTGTCTGTACAGTCATAATTATATTGCTTCTCAACGGGTGGGTCGAGACCCCAGACATCCAAATAGAACTAGGCCTTTCAGTACAATACAGTAGGAATATCATATTAGTAGATATGTTGGTTAATGTAAGTGATATTTTTCTTGTTAAAATATGTTTTAAATGGCTCTATATTCCCATAGCGATCATTGCTTTAGAGTATTTCTTCAGTAGGTGCTCTTAGTAAACAGAAAATTGTGGGGAAAATTCAGGTCTAGATACCAACTTTGTCCAATCAGGAGAGAGAACCGATACAGGATAAACAAGTGAAATTGGACTTGATGACGCAAATAAATGAGCAGACAAGATTGGAACTGGAATACAAGCTAATAAATGATCTTTGTGGGGTTCTCTCTCCTGATTGGATTTTTTTCTGTTTATTAAAGAGCAGAGAGATAAGCAGAGAGACGGGGAAACCCCTCTTACTAAACAAACACTCTATATAGCAAAGATTACTATCAGAATGTAGAGGCCCTATACGGTATACGTATGCAAATCCTGAAATGATACAATATTAATGTTATGAACAGCGACCATTATCAGGAAATACACTGGCAAAAACACAGGATCTCTCCTCCGATTCCTTCAGTTTGACCAAACTACAGTGGTTCATTTTGATGCCGTCGGGCACAAAACCTTGCATCTCCATATTTCAACCTTTTTATGTTTGTTTTTCTCTTCCGTAAATCATTGGTTCTCAAAGTGGGGTCCGGGGACCACCAGGGGTCCTTGAGGGGGTACCAGGGGGTCCCAAGAAAAATTGGTTAATATAGCGTCACAATCATTTTAACCACTTTAACCATATTTTATACTTTGGCTACCATATTTGAAAAAATCATGAAAATGTGTGCAAATCTTTCAATATTTGTTTTTAAAGCAAACATGTTTAAGCCAAATCTTTGCTTCTGAAGGTCCCTGGCACAAAACATTTTCAAATAGGCCTACATATCAATTTGGGGGTCTTTAAAATGAAAAAGTTTGAGAATCACTGGCGTAAATGAATGTCCTATACTTAGTCCTATGACAGTGTGCCGCATAAGTAGCGAAAATAGCTGATCTACAAGCTCACAAGGCGCCTTGAAAAGTTTTGGAGATGCAAGGTTCCCGAGAGAGAGAGAGAGAGAGAGAGAGAGAGAGAGAGAGAGAGAGAGAGAGAGAGAGAGTGTGTGTGTGTACTGGTGTCACAGGGGAGCGAGGAGGTAAACCTGCGGATGTCAGTGATGAGAGTGGCGTCCTGCAGCGAGGAAGAGGAGGCAGGGAGTAGGGACGAAGGTGAGTCTGGAGTGCTCTTCCTCCTGCTGCTGCTCCTCATGGGAGGGGAAGGGGGGTTGTTCTCCTCGTTCTCCTCCGCCCCGAAACCCACAACCTGAGAACACACACACACACACACACACACACACACACACACACACACACACACACACACACACACACACACACACACACACACACACACACACATACAGTGAGCGCATCTAAACTAGAGCTTTAATCAGGCCTGAAAAGTTGAGCCTGACAACTGTGACCAGGCAGAGTCTGACAAAACCTTGTCCGAACCAGACCCGAGGACCGACCTGGATCACCTTTTATTAAGATCCAAACCCCATTACAGCCAGAGATTGCACTGTTTTGATGTGCCGAGGAGGTGTGCTCACTGCACTTACTGCATTTACAGTCAATATTAGCTGCAATATTAACGTTAACTTTATCTTGTTGGATTCCAAAATATGCATCATATAATATTAACCCATTCACTGCGGGAAAGCATCCGTGTCATCTGGGACGTATCATCAGTGTTGTAGCCTGGGATCAACAGGTGTTTCGGGTCTCGCAACAACATACACTCTCGCCCAGGTGACCCAGTCGGGGTTGATCAAGCCCCGACTTACGTCCCAGTAGCTACCCACGGTCAGTCCTCTTAGGGAAAGACAGGGCCACTCAGTCCGCTTCTCCGGAACTACTCTTGCCGGGACTGGGGGAGGTTGGCACGTGGAGGGACTAGGCTCTGTGGATGGCCTCCTGTCCGGGCCCCTCCTTCGTCTCACCAGGTCCAGGACCTGAGCGTTGCACCAGACTTCCCCCGATCCAAACATTTCCTTCTGGCGTGATGGTTTCTTGGCCCGTGGTGGTACTGCAGGTTCCACTTGCGGCTTGCTTGAATGGCCCTCCTAAAGGCCTCACCGTGGATTTGTTGGGCTTCTTCCTCACGGAAGACACAGGCTGTGGCGCCAACCCATACTGCCCTGCCAAGCTAAAGAGCAGTAACTACGAAAACAAAAAACACTGAAAAATGGGTTTAAAAGTGATTCAACTGGTCAGCCAAATGAGATATCGGCATACAAGTGATATTACACTAATTATACATCTGTTCTTGAGGTAATTGTTCATCCCCTAAAATCACGAAGGCTAATTTGCCCTTTGGGATACACAAATAAGTCGGTGTGTCCAAAAACATAGTTACTGCACTTTGGCTTGGCAGGGCAGCATACTGCTCCCAGATGCTGTCTACATTCCGGCTGTCAACCGTCTCTCCGGTGGTCACCAAACTATTCCTGGTTGTCACGTAGTCTAATCCAATTCCTATGAGCCACGTATCAGTGTTGTAGCCTGGGGTCATCTGGTGTTTCGCCCCAATTTACGACCCACAGTCAGTCCTCTTAGGGAAAGACAGGGCCACTCAATCCGCTTATCCGGAACTACTCTGCCGGGACTGGGGGAGGCTGGCACGTGAAGGGACTAGGCTCTGTGGGTGGCCTATGTGCTATATATAGCACATTGGTTCTCAAAGTCCTTGGGGGGGTAACAGGGGGTCCCAAGTAAAAGTAAATAATATAGCGCCACAATCATTTTAACCACTTTAACCATTATTTTATACTTATGGCTATTCAAAAATAGCAGCTACTGTATACAAGCTCAAAGCTTCATCGTCAGGCATGTTGTTTTTTAGCGGCTCTAAATCCTGCTCTATACCTTGACTTTGTCCGTGTTCACCGTCAACGCTCTGATTGGTCAGACCCGTCAACGCTCTGATTGGTCAGACCCGTCAACACACACACACACACACACACACACACACACACACACACACACACACACACACACACACACACGAAACCCAGCCGTAGTGTATAGAAACAAATCCGGAACCAGTGAAATATATTTCACGGCATGGATCACTTGGTTCTTGTAGTGTAAAAGAGCCACTTGTTAGAACAGAGCACTGCTACAGTCAATAGAGTCACCAGGGGGCAGAGGAGAATGTCAACTCTGTCAGAGTTTCTTTGACACCGTGGCAGGAAGACTATACAGGTTTGAAACTAATACAGAAAAGAGGGTCTGAATTGTGTGGATTTAGTCGTTTCCTAACAAAGCACTGTCAGTTTCCACACTTATGAAATGCATGATACATTTTAGACTTCACGAAACATGACTTGAGTTGACAGCACTGTATGTCTACTCTGGCAAAACAAGAAAAACACAACAACAAATGTGTGTGTCAAACAATTTGATACACAATCAAATTAACAACTGAGGATTTGTGTGTGAAGTTTATCATCTGAGCTCATCTCTGTTTAAACCAGGGGTGTCCAAACTTTTTTCAAAAGGGGCCATATTTGAAAATATGAAAGTACCTTAGGGGCTGACTACAGTGTAATATCAATAGTTTGGCAGTGTATTTTCCCCCACATGCATGCACTGCATTGCTATTAAATATACAGTCCAATAAAATGTATTTTGTTCAAATGACAGTGTAGTCTGTGGACATACATGGTCTGGTTTAAACTTTGAGAAGCTTAAAGTTCTGTCTCACAGGAGGAGCTTGTTGCAAAACACTACTGAAACCAGGCACATCATCAGTTCCTGTGTACAGTTTCCTCCTCTTAAAAAAACAACCACCAAAAAATAACTTGTTTCAAAGACCACCCAGAGGTATTCACCACACCCACACAGTGAACAACGATCAGCGGAGAAGAGACAGACAAGATGGCTTCTCCTCCAGGCCTGTAAGAACACCAGTCTTCATCTAACATGGACAAATACTTCATCTTCAAAGCTTCATCGCTTTGGAAGGTTCTGCTCATTGCAGCTCAGATTCTACTCACTGGTAAGCCTGCCTTTTCATGACCTGCTAATTATCGTATTAGTTATTACATGCACATAAGAGCCACCCAGAACAGTTGGTACGTTATTTAGTAGGTCGGCTGCAGTACATGTTATTTTTTATTCTGAATACATGTAAACACAAAGTTAAAAAATGATACAGGAATTGTTCTGGGTGGAAATAGAAATGCATTAAACGCTGACACAGTGCACTGCAAGAACAACATGACATCACTACATAAACACAAGTACAGTGAAAGACAACAGCCTGCTCATATTTTGTATAAAATGTACAATTTAGGCATTTAGCAGGATTGGTATCCCCATTAGCAGCCTATTACAAAGTGCAACGCTGAAGTAAATATCACTCTTAGCCCACACCACATCCACCACCCACAACCGCTCTACCTTGGGTGGTAGAGCACCCTGTTTCCTGTTTATGTCTTCATAGTTAAATCTGTGTCTGATTTTTCTGAAAACATTTTTTCTTAAAGGCTTTCTTCTCAATCCAGATTTGTACGTCATTCTTGTTCATAATTAATCTTCTCTGTGTATGACGTTTTCATTTCTCTCTTTTCACTTGCTGCACATTATCTTGATTGATCTTGTTTGATGATATGTAAAGTGCTTTGTAACTTTGTTTTAAAAGGTTCTATAAAATACAATTATTATTTAACACTGTGTTGTCTCCTACTGTACATACAGGCTGCAGCGGGACAGATAGCTTGAACGAAATGCAGGGCAAAGACATCACCCTTAGATTCCCATTGGGGAGCAATAGAACCATATCTATAAGTTCTGTTGCACTGTATACTGGACCTGGACCATTAGACAACAAAAAGCTCCATGAATGTCCGTTCCTAAGACAGTGCACAACAGACCATGCCTGTGTCTTCAACAACGCATCTATGTCTGCCTTATTCTGCATCACAAACCTGACATTCAACCATACTGGAGTATACTGGGTTGCTTTGTACAAAGAAAACAGTATTGACTTGCTGGAGGAGAGCATGAAAATATCTCTGACGGTCCAAAGCGACAACAGAGACCAAGGTATGAGCATGGGCAAAGACATGTAATTTAGATTTTTACACATTGTTTCTTTTAAATGCATTAAGATAGAGTGTGGGTGTGTGCACTGCACTGCACATGCATGAGTGTGTGCATGCGTGCACATGCATGAAACTGTGCGTGTGTGTGTGTGTGTGTGTGTGTGTGTGTGTGTGTGTGTGTGTGTGTGTTTCCATACCATGTGCATTTTAAATGTAGTCGAATCAGAGCTAGCAAAAGTTATCACAGTATTTTGAGTATACTACTCAAATACTACGTCACATTCCTCTACTCCAGAAAGCCCATACAGACATGTGACTTTACTCTGAATGTCAACAACACTGTAGGCATTTACATAGTATCACACTTTATTATTATCATCAAAACTACAACAGCTTCTGAATGTCTTCCTATACAGGACCAACGGATGCACCAACTCTGACTACGACTCTCATCACACAGAATGACAGCTCTGCAGCAGAGGCAGAGCCTGTCATGATGATCCTCATCCTCATGGGGGCGCTAGCCATAGCGAAGACAGCTGGACTGCTGTCCTGGCTCACCTGGAGCCAGTGTACAGCCGGGGCTGGTATTCATGTTACTAATGCTGTGCCCATCAAGACCATCTGAGCAGTCATCAGCTGGGTGACGCTGAAACTAAATTTCCCCCATAGGATTAACAAAGGTCTCCCTTCCTCCCTCCTACCACTGAGGGATGACTGGGAAAAGTGTGCCGAATACATCATTGTGGGAGGTCCTTGACATGAAAAGGTTTGAGAAACACTTATAGCAACAAACTTTTTTTTTTCTTCAAAAAGCTGTTCGGATTTAGAAGACATTTGTAGAATCCGCAGAAGCAATAAGATTTTAGTTACAAATGTTTATTTAAAAAAAATCTGAGAATGACTTTTTTTCTATCGCTTAGTCACCCCGTGGAGACTTGAATTCATGGACATATTTTTAGTTTTTGTCGCATTCCTAAGCCAATCATTTGATGACCGGTAGGCAGCAGTTCCGGTAGGAGACACAAAGAGTCTCCTTTGTGTCTCCTACCGGAACCGCTGCCTACCGGTCTGCTGCTCATCAAATTATTGGCTCAGGAATTCGACAAAAACTAAAGAATATCCATGAATTCAAGTCTCCATGGGGTGACTAATCGATAGAAAAAAAAGTATTTTTTTGGGTGAACTATCCCTTTAACTCCCGGTCCCGGTTGTCCCAAGTACGATTCCAGGCCAGGCCAGCAATGTGTTGATGTCTGTCCCTGAGCAAGACTCTTCATCCCTGAGCACCGCTCACTGCTCCTAGTTGTTATAGAATGGGTAAAATGCAGAGGACAAATTTCAAGTATGTGCATATATACTGTGACAAAAAAATCCCCAAGGAGTGGGGCCTATATTATATTATATTATATCAAACTAGCGACACAAACTAATCAATGCTAAGCAATATAATATAATAATATAAATTGGCTTCATCAGGATGTAGAGCCTTCATCCTACTCCTACCGCCCAACACTCCCTGCTGAGCTGACACCCTGAGCCCGTAGGAATACATGCAGTGATATCACCCTCCCCCGAACACGGGCCAATTGTGTTCGTATAGACCAAATTATTTTGGGGGGGTCCCCAGATGATTAGCTTAATGTGCAACATTGTTTTGTCACTCAACAGTAAACAAACCAACATACAGTATAAGTGTAAACAGCGTATCTGTACATTTCTAAAGTGACAATTTAATGACTTTTAAGACCTTTTTAATACCAAATTTGCCAAATTGTCAAATATTACGCAAGAAAGAGGCAAACATTGTGAGAATAGCAAGAGAATCTACAAGCTCACAACGCCTCGCAGAGAGGTTGTGAGCTTTGAGTTCGGCTATTTTCACAATATTTATCTGTGGAACCGAGTCAAATGCCTACAATTCTAAGTGCTTGTCAGGGTAGGGGTCCCCAGTTCAAATGTGATTCTTTTGGGGGGTCGCGGCCTGAAAAGTTTGGGAACCCTTATAGACGCTCGACAAAGCCAAAAGCTTTGGGGAGCGGATTCTAACCCACAACCTCCACATGGTGGGTAGGCACTTTTTACCACTGCACCAGAACGCCGTCTCAAAATGACACTTTAAGAACATTAAATACAATATTGAATACAAACAAAGCTGATTCTGCCAATAAATGTGTCCTGAATCCTGATACTTTATTATGTTTCACAGATTGAATCTACTGGTGGCGGTTCCACTCGTGACACACTGATATTTGTGACCTTTCGACAAAAGTCGAAAGGTCACATATCATGTACAGAGATCATAATGTTTCAATGCGTACAGTGGTGATACACAGACACTGTGTAGGAGGGGTGAACCAAGGTGTGAATGTTTGGTTGGTTGATAGAATACGAGCGGAAACCATGAAGATGTGTGTTGTGGGGGTTTCTAAGTTCAACAGAAATACATGTGCATTTTTCCATTTAACTGACAGTTGACACCACTGACACTGTACTGTATAACTGCAGTTTCACACTGTGTGAATACACCCAACTTCTCTTCTGACAAATGATCAAAAGACAGACTTTACATTACTAAAAGTATTAACTTACACCTGTTTTGTGCCATATATAGTATTTTAGAATCCATTTTAAAGTCCTCCTGATTGTATTTAAGTCCCTGTATGGTTTGGTTCCTCTTTACATCACTGACTGACTTTCATTTAATTTTCTCTCACATACCATAATGTACCAAAACGCCTGGCTAAGTTTGTGTGTATATGTTTGACAATATTGTCATCATACTAATACAGTATCTACACTTGGAGTGTCTTCTGCAGGCAGAGAGACTTGGAGAAGAAGACAATGGTCTTGTTTGCTCAGCTAGCTGGCCACACTTGGTGGTTTTGTAACTTTGTTTCCGCTAGTGGGAATGCAGCATGAGGGTTCCCTGTTTTATTTTTTATTCTTTACAACTTTGTACATACATCTTTTCAAAAATATACTGAACATACTGGTCCCAGTTAATTGTATTACCATATTCATGATGGTTGACACACAAAAAGTTATTACTTGTTAATTATTGAATAAATGTCTTTGAATAGCATTGCTTCACTTCATCAAATGATGTATGAATTATCTATCATTTCATCCATGTTATCTGAGCTTTGTTGTGCAAAAACGTATAAAAGACACTCATGAAAAAGGTGTGATATTTTTTTAACATGCCGTTTCCAAACAAAACAATTTACTCTGAATGTCTTCAAAACCGCCATAAAATAGCGGTCCGGGCACCTATAGGCTCAAAAGTAGCCTGACAGTTCATCGTGAGTTCGAGTCTCGTTCCTGAAAATCTTCTCTGCATGTCTCTCCCCATCTCTCTCTCCCCGTTTCCTGTCCATCTCCACTTTCCACTATCAATAAAGGCATAAAATAAATGTCTTTTTAAAAACATACCATAAAAGAGCACCTGTCTGCAATTTGTAAATGGTCCTTGAAAACGTTGTTTGTTTATTATTGTATGTCTTTAAATCTCTTAATGAATTGAATACACAGGACCGCAATGGAAACAAGCCCCTAGGGCTTTTTGTGTTATCCTTTTAACAATCATTGTAAATCGTACCTCTGTACTAATTGCAAACTGTTAATAAAGTATTCAATCACTCAATCAATGATGTGAGTACTGGTCAAAGCATATCTTATTGTGTCTTTTCCACTACACACACACTGACAACTTTGACTGAATGTAGCTTCTCCCAACAGTGAAATTCTCTGCTTATAAAGACACTATGTTCTGTCATGTCGCTAAATGCTACAGTAGCTCATTGAACGACTGCTGCCACGACCACATTTAAAAAATGTGATCGGAGCCAACTCTCTCTTCATAGTGAAATTGTGTTAAAGAAACAGTTTAGAATTTACTCCCTGGAGTCCTTCTGCTCAGCTGCTAAACTAAACTAAACTAAAAGTGTCTCACAAGGGGCCAAAGGTGACACAGCTGTCCACATGTTCCTTGTGAGTCAGGAGTTTGAGTCCGGCTCCTGTCATGTTTTGCACGTCTGCCCTCTCTCTGCCTACAGTGTACTGTCAGTTTTCCTGAAGCTAATACTAGTTAACAATTTGTGCTGGCTAACAACTCATATGGGCTAACAGCTAGTAGCAGTAAAGTATATTCACAGTAATATTAATATCAAACTGTGATTATGTGATGACTGATGATGTGAGCAATAACATATTTATAACAGAGAGGAGATAAAGAGAGAATAGAACACTGACCCCATGAGTCTCCTTGGTCCTGAGGAAATCAAAACATGGTTCCTCCATGTGCATCTAGAGAGAGCGAGAGAGAGAGAGAGAGAGAGAGAGAAAGAGAGAGAGAGAGAGAGAGAGAGATATCAAGGTTCAACAATATTGTCAACAATACCATTTACAAGTAAAAGGCACGTGAAGAGAGAGAGAGAGACATAGATAGATAGAAACTTGCATTATACTTTTTATACGTTTAACTGGGAGTAAAGTAGGCTTACCTGAGTTACCCCCCACCAACAGCTCCATCAGAGTGTGTTCCCTCAGATTCTTTAGTCCTGACTGCAATGTACACACACACACACACGTAAGATTAATTACAGAAATAAGGGCGCGCACGCACGCACGCACGCACACACGCACACACGCACACACACACACACACACACACACACACACACACACACACACACACACACACACACTTGCGGCAGGAGCATCTAAGTCTACCAGTACACCAGGCTCTAAACCTGGTAATACACATCTAACCCAGTAGACCTACTGGTGGTACACATTAATTGTAACGGAAATCCAATTTATATTCCTTTTAGGCTATTGATTTATCGATTGTTGATTTTACATTTAGTATTCATCTCACTTCAGTTATTAACATATGACTGTACTGTATGCTGATGTGTCTGAACGTAATGGCCCAAGGGAAGTGAATGAGTCTGATAATATTTCTTTTGAGTTGAGTACACCCTCAGTGTAGTTATTAAGCAGCAGGCTCATACAACTACAGTAGGTCAAGTAGCTATTCCTCTGTAGGCAAGCTTCAGACCCAGACAGCAAGATGACAAGTTATAAGGTTTTATGAACGCAAGGAGAATGTTTCTCGTATCAGGCGTCAGTATGCTGGCTAGGGCAGTGCTATGGCCTCGGCATATAGCAGTGGGCCTTCCATTCTCAGTCGATGAGAATGGAACACATGTTTATAGTTGGTCAGGGTAGTGTGTCGCCGCTCTAGTGTCGCAGCACATTTCATAGAGGGAGACAGTGAAGGAGAGACAGACAGTAGGACAGCTGGGAGACAGTGAAGGAGAGACAGACAGTAGGAAAGCTGAGAGGGAGACTGCGTAGGAGAGACACACTGACCTTCCAGCTCCAGTCAGGGACGGTGGTTGGTCCAGGAAGTGTTAGTATTTCTTACGAGTACGATGTGGGTGATTCCACACAGGGTCTTGTCGTCTGACTCCTTGGGTCTTTACAATACAAACTGTTATATAGCTGCTAAATACCCTGCTTATATAGGCCTACAATAATAAGCAGGACGTTAAATATTACAATAACTTCTGCAAAGCGGGGTTCACAGAGTTTCAGTTTCAGTAGAACTAGCGAGAGATTGGCTATATGAACTAATTTCTTATCACGTTAATGTCCTCAGAAAACACTTCATAGATTTTAGAAATAGAATTAATTGTTTTCATAACATTTATTTCTTTATTTTATTATCAAAAAAAAACAACACGATTTTTGTATCCCATTTTTTCACCCAGAGCCAATTGCCTATGCTTGTAGGCTGGGCTTGGCGCTACTCTCACTCTGCCAGCCCGGGGAAAACCCCGAACTGAACAAATTGTTTTCGTAACATTAGCGTCAGTGCTAAGTTTGATAAACAGGTACACTACAAGTTACTTTTAACAGATTACGGGAAAAAACCCTGCCTCGTTAAAGAGTGCAGCTGCTCTGGGGAGAGGGGTGGAGTTAGCTGGTTTGGTCGACAGTTTGAGGATCCAATGGAGTTGGGTTTTGTCTGAAGCGCTTTTTAATGCTTTTCATTGATTTAATATTTGTTTGACCAACACACAGACGTAAAGGGTGTTCGATATTGCATTGATTTATGAAGAAAAGGAGAGAAAAAAAGGAGTTAGCTGGTTTCTGCCCGACAGCGACGATATGTAAGATCACACACACAGTAAGCTCACATACCTAAAATTGTAATTATCTTCTGTACTTTTATATGGATTATTTAATAATAATGCCCAGATTTTGCCACTGGGGTAGGGGGATGGGACATGTGCTATGTGCCAGCTGTTTGGCATTAAACTTAATACATGAATGTATGTCTGTGCTGTGAAGTGTGTGCACCATTTCTTTCTGAGCTATGTTGAACCTCTCTGCAAAGAGTATTGTGCACTTGTTTTTTTATAAATAATTTTCCATTTTACTATTAAGTATAGCATAGCCTAGATCTGTCCCAGAACCTTAATAATTATATTTATTTATTTACAATTATAATAATAAAATTCACACACGCTACACTGCCAAGATTAGGGTTCATCATTAAGACAAGTATTTATTAAGATCAAACACATTCATTAATATAACTGGACTTACAGCTAAAACAAAAGTGAAATGAACAAACTTAACCTTTTACTCGATGTTGATGACTATTTACAAATCTGAAAATGATTTCATATCCGCATTACCTTAAAGGGACAGTTCACCCCCCAAAAATCGATTAGTCACCCCATGGAGACTTGAATTCATGGATATTCATGTTTTTGTTGCATTCCTAAGCCAAACATGTGATGACCAGCGGATTGGTAGGCAGCGGTTCCGGTAGGAGACACAAAGGAGACTATTTGTGTCTCCTACCAGAACCGCTGCCGGTCATCAAATGATTGGCTTAGGAATGCGACAAAAACAAAAAAATATCCATTAATTCAATTCTCCACGGGGTGACTAATCGATATATAAAAGTTATTTTGGAGGTGAACTATCCCTTTAAGTCAGTTAATGTAGTGTATAAACATCAACAACAAGCTGATATATCAAATGATATATCCCATTTCAGTCTGGGGCAGTGCTAAAACACAATCGTGCAGCAGCTGCAACCTACCTATGCATGTTTTGCAAGTATTGGCTTTAGATTATTTTATTGTAATAAATGGATTCCTGAAGACACAAGAATGAAAAATCAAGAGGTTTTATTTGTCACTCACTCAAACAGAGTTAGTATCAGATTTACAGAAGGTATCCACATCTATCTATCACGTACCCTCATCTCTGTACAATAGTGCAAGTAACAGTGAGCAAAACAAGCATGTTTGATACAGATGAAAGCACTTTGTTTTCTTTCCTTTAATTTTTGGTTCTTTCGTTTTTAGTTTTCTGTCCTAATCCTCGTTCAAGTCTCTGACAGCAGCAAGGGGAAAAACTCTTCATGAGTCTTGAGTTCTGGGCTTTGAGAAACCTCAAACGCTTGCCAGTCCATACACTCAGAAACAGTCTGTTACTGGGGTGGTGTCTGTGCTTCCTTTTTGTCCTACTCAAACACAGCTCTCATACTGTATGCGTCCTGCAGGCATGGTAGGGAGCTCATTTAACTCATTGTACTGGTACACTTTTAAAAATATGTCAATAAAATATTCAGTCAATATTCTAAAGGAACGGGGTGTCCCCTGGCCTAGTGGTCCAGGCGCATACCACATACAGTATAGTACGCTCTAATGCAGCCTGACAGTGTGTCGCAGGTTCGAATCCCGATCCTGATACCTTTGCTGTGTGCCACTCCCCGTCTCTCTACCGTTTCCTGTCAATCTCCACTGAAGCTGAATATCCCAAATATATATACAATTCAAAGGGAGCTCCCCGTGGTCTGCTCAGCAGACCACAGATCCTGGGAGCGGCTATTCCCATACCATACATGTCACAATTTCTCATGCTAATGTAGCCTGTGCAATGTTGATTAGTCATCCAGTTAATCTCGCTACATCATACTAACTGAATCATGACGATACTATGAACAGTCAGTTTTCATACTGGATATCGTATGCAAGTGGTACATCAATAGCAAAGCCTAAGTAAAAGGACACTTTTTCTGTGCTGAAACAACTTCGTATTCCTGCATAGGCTGGAAGCACTGGGATTTTATTTTTCCCATACATGGCATAAACCACACCTGCATCAAGAACTCCATTGACCCTCTGGAGGCGATCTTTGATTTTCTTCTCTTTAAAGATATCTCCATTGACCCAAAGCTGTGCCAGGGCTTTGTATCCCATGTCAGAAAAACATCTGTCCAATTGCGATCTAGAAATAACCCCTCCTTTTCTTTGACCAAGGAAGAAATGTGCAACTGTGCGTCTTTTTCTCAACAAGTGAGAAAACTGCTTTTGAGATGATCTGCTAAGTGAGTCAACATATGACACTATATTTGTGTCTTCAATGTTTGTACGTGGCCACAGTAACAGCAGTGCTACATAGTATGGCTCTGGGAAGGGGTGTTGCAGGCCAATATGTTGCAGATGGGCCAGGAAGACATCAGTAAGGTCCTTGTTATTCTTCTTAAATGTGGAATTTGGTATCAGACAATGAAGAATAACATTTGCCAAAATGAAACAGGTTGTTTCTTTTACGTTTTGCTGAGAATGTTGGCGTAAGAATGCATAGCTTTCTGCGATTATCTCAAAGTCTTCAGGGTTCTTGTCAAGGAACCGAAGTAATCCTGGAAACGTGTCTGCATTCCTCTGTTCAAGAAGCATTCTGTGCGTTTCAAGAGCTGAGTTTAATCTCAGCGCTGACTTGCTTGCTTGTTCTTGAGAGATTTCCTCTGGTGTAGAACACATTAACTCTATGTAGCGGTCAAAGTGTTCTGAGATGTTCTTCCAGTTGTATAAATGAATGTCTTCTGCATCACTATCACGCTTCATGTACGTAAAATAGCAGTTAAAGAATTCAAAGACCTTTTTCATGTTTGTGTTCAGATCCTGGAGAAATTGCAAATGCTCCTGAATGACATGAAAGTACTTAACATTATTTTCAGATTCAATGTCTGGTACAGATGCAATGCCTGTCACTCCCTTGAGAAAACTCTGCATGTATTTCTTCTTCTGAGGGTCAGTTTCGTCAAAGAATGGGAGGTTGCTGATCATTTCAAGCACTGTCAGTACAATTTCCATTTCTCCCAGATGGCCAGAGGTATTGAAGGGACCAGGTTCATGTTGTATTTTTGCGAGATGTTGAACCCTTTGAAAAGCATCGATGGCCTTTACTGCTAATTCAAGACTTTCTCTGAAGTCCTTAGGATTACATATTTTCTTCTTGTTATTCATTTTGTGTTTGAGGTTACTTTTGTAAACTTGTCCAATTGTATCAACGGTGTAACTATCTTCAGTGATTCTCTTCGCATCTTCTGCATATTTCAGTGCTTTAGGAAAATCCTTCTCATTTAGGTAGAGATATCTTGCCAAAGTTTGAGGAATAGAGGCACAGTCTTCAAATCGCTCTGATGCTTTGATGAAGATTTCTTCAATCCTTTCCCCTCCCTCTTGCTTGCTGATGTCCTCTATCAGTGGAGCAAATTGAGTGTGTCTTTCATCACCCCAAGTTCTACGCTGCCGTTCAACCAGCATCCGACGAACTGATATCAAGAAGGTGTCTTTTACCACAGTTGTTTTGAAAAAGAGGTCACAGTGAAGAATGTCTAAGGCTATATCACTTCGCTTGATGTTGTGGTATGTGCCCAATTCTTCAAGACATGCGTTTGTAAGGCAAGGGTGTTGGATCCTAATGGCTTTGAAGCCTTCCCTATCCTCTATGCTGTCTTCAATGAGGAAATTTGCATATGGTTCCATTCTGTCAAGCACCCCATGACGGGGCCAATTAACTGTTCTCATCTGAAAAAAATCTTCACAGAGAGAAAGAGATATGTGTGACTCCGCAACATATGTGTTCACCAGGGCTAGGAAAGTAAGGAGTCTAGCTTTTATGGTGGTGATATTCAGATTTTCAAGAGTGTTTCTGACAAGTCCAGCTACATATTTCTCATCAAAATTACTCTTCATGATCATGAAACTGTAGAAATTCTCTGGCATTTTGTGAGTTTCTTTTAGTTGCTCAAGTTTTCCTTCAAAGTCTTCTTGTTCCTTTTTGGTCAGTTTGGCTGTGATAAACTGGCATGGTGTAGGACAATCATTATAATGCCTCTGAGGGTAAGGAGAGCGAATACAACTCAGAAGGATGACTTGTGGAGCGTCCTGAAAGTCCTGTACAGTCCTGCATGTGTATTCCTCCTCAATAGTTTTGCGAACGCAGTTCACAAGACTTTGCGTGTTTTCTTCCTTTGAATCGTCTACCAAGAGCAGAACTCTTGTGGGCTTTTCACTTTTTCCACATTTTGCCAATTTATACAATTGATAAGCCACTTCCTCTGGTTCAGATGAGCCAGCCTTCAAAATTGCACATCTGAACTCTCGACGAAGGTCCCACATCACATGCATCGCTAAAGAGGTGGCACCACAGCCTGGCTCGTGAAACAGATTTATTGAAATGCATGTGCCTTTGGGATGACTTGTCTGAGTTTTAATCAACTTCATGAGGTTGTCATACTTGTCTCTTTTAATAAAAGGCTTTGCTCTGAGGTCCTCACAAAAATAGAAGTTCCACCACTTCACTTTGCTCCCTCTGTAGAACTCCTCCTCAACTTTGATTGATTGATTGAAATTGAAATAGACATTTTCACATTCATTCTGACACAAAATATCCAGAGCAGGCATGTAGTCTTCCTCTCTCTTTGTAAGAACAACAGCGCTGGAGTCAGAGGATGGGAGAAGTCTTCCAGAAGGCTGGTTGTGAGGTCCAAGTTCCATCACTTTGCCATTGATTTGACCGAGGTTGAGCTCATATACAGAGCGTCTGGTGATATCACACAGATATCGGTTCAATACTACTTCCTTCCAATTCTCAAATATTTCTTGTGATGCACATATGCTAATGATGTTTGCCTCCCCAATGTATGAATAGAAGGACAGAAAAGTATCTAAAACTGGATCTTTATCACATTGAATTGGTGAGAGAAGAAGAAATATGACCAGAGTTTTACCTTTAGGTAGCACCTCAGGTTTGCAAATGAATGAAACCAAGTTTTCAATGTCTTTCCGTTTTCTTATCAGCCAGTTTTTGTAATCCAACTCTTTATCAATTTCACTCTCTAGGTCATGCCTACCATTGCAAAACACCCAGCTGGTTTGTTTGTAAAGGTTGAGGTCTTTAATTACAGCATTTGCTTCACCTTGAAACAGTGATGGTTTATGAAGGTTTGCTACTCTCAGAGATTCGTAGGAACTGTAAACTCCTTCCTGAGCTGAACAGGGATCAAAGTCCAGCACACAAAATAGTTTTTCCAATTTGCTGAGAAATGTTAAGTGTTTGTGTTGTTTTATCTGACTCTTGTTCACTACAACAACAAATTGTTTGTAATTGTCCAGACTATTTCCTCCACATGTTAACAAGTTCTTCAACTTTTCACCATGGTCAGCTTCTCTTCTCAAATTCTCACTTGTGTTCAGGGGAACCTGTAGATGATCTGAAGGATAAAAAAAAAAGAGGGGAAAAAAGAAAACCTTAATGAATGGCAAATTTATTATATTCACCAGTGGTGGAAGTTATAATGTCTATTTTTACATAGTTTCTCATACCTATATCTTTCTTCAGGCGTAAAATAAGGTCATTGCGTGGAATTTGCTCAAGGACTTTTAATGTGACATCTAGGGCTGTCGTCATCCCGTAGTGTTTTGTCATGAAGTCAACAATTTGAACAATGCTTTTGTCCTCCACATGGCAACGTGCTATTTTTGGAAAGTCATGCACATCAGACCTTTTCAGAAAGAAAATGAATGTCTCAATTTCTTCTTTCCCGAGGTCTTCTAAAGTACTCTTGAGAAGGATTGTCTCCCTTGGCATGCCGACCTATAATGCAAGAAGTCATACTTATTTGTACATAACTATTAATTAATTACATTGTTGCAGTCTCTAGGGGGTTTCCAGGCCCACATTCAACAAACCACCTATTTTTACACCCTCATACTATATACATATATTTTTCTCATTAGTAATCACTTACAAGGGAGACTTACAGTACAAGTAATTTAGTAAAGTTTTAAAAATCAACTATGTTGATGTGACCAGTATATCACAATTCTCTAATAATGTTGATGATTCTCTTGATGATTTGGCATTAATGACTATACAATAACCACCTTATAAACTCCAGCACATTAAATCTAACTAAAGCTACCGACTAAGGAAAAAGAGTAAGCATGACACCTAGTCAGCAAACACTCTTGCACTCTATGTGATTTAAATAATGTATGTGTTGGTTAAACATGTCTGTCCTAGTGGAAAGGCTACTGTGGAGGGTGCATGATTAGTTGAAGGAGAAAGATAAGTTTGAAAGGTCCCATGCAATCCTTACAACATGAGATAGATAACTTCGTTTATTTAAAAAAAGTTCATGGACTGACAGACCAAAGGAACTTATAAAAGATAACCTTCTCCTTGTACCACATACATGCCCCACTTCTGTGGTCTGTACCATACGCATACTATGCGTTTCCTGTTTGTGTAAAGTGATTTGATTAAGCTGAATGCTTCTTAGTAGTCTATTCCATAAAAGCAACTTACGTCTTTAATTTCCATCTTGCCCTTCACTTCACTTGGTTTTGCAGCATGTGGTGTGGGTTCTTCGTTTTGTGAAGCGTGTCGCTTCAGTTGCTTCCGACGCGTGTCCTCATCTTTGACTGGTTCTTCAGTACTGACTGGTACCAGTTCACTGGCAGACGGGTCCGGTTGTCTTTCAACATGTTTTGTTGAAACTGTTGGATCACTGCTAACATGAGACCAGATTTGCAATGTAGGTTCATGTTCTCTCTCCAACTTATCTAGCTCGGCCAAAATCTTCACTGCAGGACCACCTTTTACCCCTAGATCCAGAAGATCTTGCTTTGTAAAGCAAACGAGGCAATCTCCTGACACCTCTTCCTCTTGAAGAAGTTCTGCATATTTAGGGCACTTCACATAATCCATCAGCCACTGGTACACATGGTCCTTTGTCCATTTTTCCACAAATGCTGGATACTGTGATTCATGTTTCGATCCCTTTTTCAAATGTTCTACAAAAGATATGATTTTGACTGCAGGTCCATGTTTTATTCCAAAGTCCAACACATCTTTCTTCTTAAAGTCAAACAGATACTCCCCCAGTACTTCCTCCTCACGGAATTTGTCTGTGTATGTGTGATGAACTTTGACCTGTGTCGTTAACCACAGATGAACTTCTTCCACGGTCCATTTTTCAACTTCAGGAGGCAACTCACTTCCTCTGTGGCTCATTTTGGATCAACTAAAAACAACAACATTGATCATAATGAGCACCACGTCGTCTACTTTTCAATTCATTCCTGAGATATGACTAATTGACCCTTTCAAAAAGCAAAATGAATTAGAAAAGGACGCTCCACAGAGCGCAACCAGGCTGGGCGGTCTACCCATGGCTGTGTAAGTTGTGGGTTTCAGAGAAAGCTATGGGGGGAAATAACATTACAATTAAATGGTTCAACATTTTGCATTTGTGGTGCCCCTATGGTCAGAAGTGAAAGAACTTCAGAAGGTGTACTCTGTATAAGCCCCTCAACATGTGATTCAATTGCATTCATGATTCATGGCGTTTAAATTATTTGTACAAAATTGTCCACTCCCACAAAGTTTGAAAACCAATTACAGGCAAACAGTATAAACAAAAAGGTGTTTGATGCTCATTGTTATGACTCCAGAGATCTTGTGGACCTCATTTGGTGAAGACTGGTAAAAACAAGACTGAGATTAAATCTCGTTTGGAGAAGGCTACCCATTTAAATTTGTTGTTGTGAGAAGTCATACAGTATACAGGATGAACTTGTGAAATTGGATGATACAAAATAAATTAGCAGACAACATTGGAATGGGAACAATATAAGATTAAAGCTGATAAATGGGTTATCTTTCCTGATTGGATGAAATTGGTGACCCACCTGACCCAAATGTATTTTCAGCTTACTAAAAAGCTGAAGAGCTGAAAAACATTCTATAAAATATTACTCATTCTATAGCATATAGCCTATTACTATAGAACTTCAACTATTTGTTACATGTGAAAGCACATGACAGTAAATTCCCTGACGTGGCAGTCAGCTGTCCAATCGGGCGGGTTATTTAAGCTCACTTACATCTGTGTTCCGTCCGCTTTGTGTGTCATGGGTGTTGTCAGGCGGTGTTTGCTCCCACCACCACCCCAGCACCACCAGTGGGCTCTGCTATTGGTTCTGTTCCCCATGGGGGGTTGTTATTATATATCTATCTCCCTGCTCTTAAAGGTTTAATGATGGTTGTCTTAATTGTGCTGAGCAGGGAGAAAAATGTAGCAGAGCCTGAACGCCAAGATAAAATATTAGATTCACACTTGTATTCTGCAGCGTTCGACACAGTGAACCATCAGATCCTCCTCTCCACCCTTAAGGGGATGGGTGTCTCAGGCTCTGCACTCTCCCTGTTTGCATCCTACCTGACAGGTCGCTCCTACCAGGTGATGCTGAGAGGGTCTGTATCAGAACCACACAGACTCACTACTGGGGTTCCCCAAGGCTCGGTTCTGGGTCCTCTTCTTTTCTCTCTCTACACTACATCTCTTGGTGCTGTCATCCACTCCCATGGCTTTTCCTACCACTGCTATGCCGATGACACCCAGCTGATCCTCTCATTCCCCCCCTCTGACACACAAGTGGAGGCACGCATTGCTGCTTGTCTGGCTGACATCTCGGAGTGGATGTCGACGCACCACCTGAAGCTCAACCTGGACAAGGCCGAGCTGATGTTCCTCCCAGGGAAGGGCTGTCCGCACCGAGACATGGCCATCACCATTGATAATGCTGTGGTGACGTCAACTCGGACTGCGAAGAATCTGGGTGTGACCCTGGACGATCAACTGTCGTTCTCGGCAAACATCGCATCAGTGACACGGTCCTGCAGATTCCTCCTCTACAACATCAGGAGGATTCGCCCCTTCCTCACGGAGAAGGCAGCCCAGGTGCTCATCCAGGCTCTTGTCATCTCCCGCCTGGACTACTGCAACTCCCTCCTGGCTTGTGCTCCGGCATCTGCCATCAGACCTCTGGAGCTTGTTCAGAAAGATGCAGCTCGTCTGGTGTTCAACCGCCCCAAGTTCTCCCACACAACTATCCTTCTCCGTTCTCTACACTGGCTCCCCGTAGCAGCTCGGATCCAGTTTAAAACCCTGGTGCTAGCCTATAGGGCAGGGAAAGGAACAGCTCCTTCCTACCTCCGGGCTATGGTTGATGCCTACACCCCTGCCCGACCACTTCGGTCTGCCACCTCGGGGCGACTGATTGCCTCGTCACTCAAGGGTCCTTCTGGTCGATCGACACGGTCACGACTTTTTTCTGTTCTGGCCCCACAGTGGTGGAATGAACTTCCCACTGAAGTCAGGACAGCAGAGTCACTGGCCATCTTTCGCCGCAGGCTGAAAACCCACCTCTTCAGGAAACACTACCCTTCCTCTTTGTCTGGCTTACTTGTTGTTAACTAGTTGTACGAACTCTTGTTTTATTGTTGTACTGTTTTATTGGATCTTGTTTAGTCGATACACTTTTTGTATTAGCTCGTGCTCATTTGATTTTGCTATTTTGTCTCATCTGTTTAAGAAAGTAGGTAGCTGATATATAGCACTTTTACCTTAGCGCTAGGTATACTCTTGGTTGCTTGTTTTTGCAGGATATGCACTTAAGACTTCTGGTGATTAGTTTCATTCCCTACCTATGTTGAATGCACTTATTGTAAGTAGCCTTGGATAAAAGCGTCTGCTAAATGACTAATGTATTCTCATTCTATGATATTGGTTCAATATATTCAGTCTATAATATTGGTTCAATATATTCAGTCTATAATATTGGTTCAATATATTCAGTCTATAATATTATCTGATAAGTGAGTTATCTGATTGATGTTGCAAGGGTTTTTATTACTGTAATAACATTATAAATGTTTTGTACACTGTGTATAAAAGTTAATTTGGAAAAATGAATTGCACACATAAAACAGAATTACCACTCGACAATTGTTGGCAACTGGGTCTCCTCAGAGGTGCTGCATATGGATGTGGTGGGATTTTGATTACAAGCAGAGAACTCGCCTATATAGGTCAATCTACTATCTAATGCACAATAACAGGGAAATACTGCGCTGGGGACTGCACTAGACTTTAGACCAGGTCAGAGCTGGTCTGACCTTTCCTCACTCCACCTAAGATAGCAATGCACTTGACCACACCTCATTTTAAGTCCAACACACCCATGTGCACACAAATGGTACTATATTTGGTACTTACTCAACATGTGCTGGGTGTAAAAATGACAACTGCGTTGGTTGTTGTGAACAAGCAGTGACAATTGCTGTGCTACTGGCCCTCATGTGTCTAAGTCTGTCCCCCTTTCCTGTGGGGTCCCCCAAGGCTCGGTACTCCAATTTTATTCGCACTGTATTTGCTCCCGCTAGGACACATTATAAATTCTTTTAAAGGCATCTCCTACCAGCTTTATGCGGATGATATCCAGCTGTATTGCTCTTTTAACCCTGACTGCCCCGACGATTTTAATTCTAACCTTGCTGTTCTAAACGAGTGTCTGTCTGCCATCAAGGCCTGGTTAGCAAGTAACTTCCTCCAGTTGAATGAGGCCAAAACCGAGGTGCTCATTGTGGCCTCTGATGGTGTTGCATCCAAGGTGGCTGGTTGTATTGGGTCCCTCAAAAGTAATGTGAGCCCCAAGCTTAGGAACCTTGGGGTAATCTTTGATCAGGCCATGCACCTGGACACGCACATTAAATCGGTGACCCGCACCTGTTTTTTCCATCTCAGGAACATTGCGAACTTAAGGTCGATTGTTTCCCATTCTGATCTAGAAATGATTATACATGCTTTCGTTTCCTCTTGCCTTGATTATTGTAATTCGATTCTCACCTGCCTCAATAAGACATCCATAGACCACCTCCAATTCATTCAAAACACTGCTGCAAGACTGTTAACTAGATCAAGCAGAAGGTGTCACAATACTCCAGTTTTGGCATCTCTGCACTGGCTTCCGGTAATTTTCAGAGTTCAGTTCAAGGTCCTGGTGCTCACTTTTAGGGCTTTGCATGGCCAGGCACCTGACTTGCTGGAACCATATGTGCCCAGCCGGTCCCTGAGGTCAGCAGACCAGGGTCTATTGGTCATTCCTCGTACCAGGTTAATCACCAAAGGGGACAGAGCTTTTCAGTCTGTAGCGCCTAGACTCTGGAATGCCCTCCCGCGTGGCCTGAGAGCTGCAGCCTCTGTGATTATTTTAAAGAATCAGCTAAAAACTCTATTGTTTCAACATGCTTTCGGGTAATATCACTGAGGTTCTCCTCCAATGCTGAAATATGCTGTTTTTATTTCTGTTTATGTAAAGCACTTTGTGAGTCCTCTCTGTGAAATGTGCTATACAAATAAAATGTACTTACTTACTTACTTAATGAATGATAAACACTAAGGTACCACATTCAATCTAGAGGTCTCTGGAGTTATGACACGTGATGTTTATAATGGAATCCTTTGCTTGTGGTCAGTTAGTCAAACTCATAGCAGTGGTAGAGAACTTATCTTAATCAGAATTAGGGATTGACCATGTTTATTTGTTTCTTTTTTATGTGGGAACTCAATTTAGTTTATATTGAAAAAGATATAAACAGTCCAAAATTCAATGTGTGTTCAATTCAACACAGTGTGTGTGTGTGTGTGTGTGTGTGTGTGTGTGTGTGTGTGTGTGTGTGTGTGTGTGTGTGTGTGTGTGTGTGTGTGTGTGTGTGTGTGTGCATGTCTTGTCTGTCGGTGACTGTGTGACTGTGAACAGCTAATCTCGAATAATGCTGGACCGATAGGCATGAGTCCCTTGGACAGCACTTCTGTCCAAGGGCCGCTACAAACGTGAACAGTTGCAGTCTGTCATACAAACTCTTCCCTTTCACTCTATTTCACAGCGTCCTTGTGTCCTGATGGCTGCACCCCACAACTGACACAGCCTTGGGTAGGCAACCCGGCCTGGCGGAGATCTGCGCTCCAAGGAGCGCACTTTTCTAATTTATGACTTCACTTACTTTAATTTGAAGCAACTAAAATATTTGGCTAATATTAACTTGATGATTGTGGACCTCATTCTATTAAAGTAGTGTGTAAATATAACGATATAAAGATATTTCTAACCTCATAAAAAAGTAGGTTAGAAATATCTTTGTTGCGTCTTTGTTAATGATGTTAATGATTACTCACCTAAGCATAATGTGTTTTTCTGCTCCAGTTGGATGTGGTTTTATGCGTTGTCTCCTGTAGAGCAGTAAAGAAAGTGTTTAAATGACATATAGCTACACACATCCCATTTGTCTCACACTGTCATGTACGTATGTCCACTAAAATCCTAAATATTGTTTCGCCCAGGGCTTTACACTTAGTCCCCTCCTTTTCTCCCTCTACACCAAATCTCTTCACGAAAATAGAAGATCTACAAGCTCATAAATTGTTGTGTTGTATCATGCTGTGTGAGCTTGTAAACTAGTGCTTTTTGCCAAATGTTTACCTAGTTTGACATGCCCCTGTGCAAGATCCGCCAGGGGGAAAAAAAATCAACAAAACATTAGCAGCCCTCACCACAGAAAGTCGCCTTTGTTAGTCAAATAGTCTCATTTGCATTCGGCCGAATTGTTAATGAGTTGCCATTTGAAAACCGGTTTTGCCGTCAAGCCGGTTTTCCTGCCAGGTACACAGTATAAAGAGGGCCCAGAAATAGCTTCACATTTCATGATTGTTGTGACTTGTTAACTTTGCTGTTGTAAATACACTTTTTATTTATTTTATCCCACTATTTTGTAACCCATATTTTTTCACCCAGTGCCAATTGCCTATGTAATCCTGGGCGCTACTCTCCCTCTGCCAGCCTAGGGAGAGCCCAAGCTGATGCTCATGCCTCCTTCAATGCATGAGGAGCAAGCAGGCCGCTTCTTATCACCTGACAGGGGGGAGTTTCCCCGGTTGGACGTAGCGCGTGAAAGGAACATGCTATTCCAACCAGTTCCTTTCCCCTCCATCAGGAGCCCTGGCTGACCAGGGGGGAGGCAGTAGACCAGGATTACTACATGTTTTTGTGAGGGTACCTACCCTAGGACACACGGGGAGAACATGCAAACTCCACCCAGAGAGGTGACACTTTTGAGAATAAAAAAACCTACATTGATTATACTTGCATATTGTATGTTATTCACGTTTCTCTCTCTTGCATTAACGTTGCAAATTTTCAATGGTAATTCTCAATAGACTTATCAGCCATTGTTGCGCCAACCTAAAAACATGCTGTTCTCAGAGATGCAAACAACATTGTCCCTTGGCGAGCTCCACTGAAGGAGCCCTGTGTGAGTGGCATCCTCTTCCCCTCCTTCCCTATTTTTCCTGTAGCCTAAATATTTTGACTATTGCTTTAATGTTGTTCTTGTAATGTATTGTCTGTCATGATGATGAAATGAGTACAAGGAACCATAATAAAATAATGAAAAAAAGAAAAGTGTGTTTAATCTTTTTTATTATTATTATAAACAATAATATAATAAAATTGGTCTTAATGAGGATAGTGAGATGAGATTAATAACATGCAGTATACCATCAATATGTCACTGTAAACGTATTAGTTAAAGTCTTCAGCCATAAACAATCAGTTTAGGTACAGCATAGCTGCTGTGCAGCTATCATAAAGTTGACTTTGAAAATATGAAAAAATATGAAAGCCTATTTTGTGATTAATCACACCTCATTCTTGTTCCCTTTGTACACAAGAATATCCACTTGATTTACATAATAAAAAAGAAACACTCTTGTATCGTCGCTGTCGGGCAGAAAACAGTTTTTCAATTGAGATGGTGTGGTATATTAGCCCGTATGGCTTATACAGTAGCTATGAACAGTATGCAAGTTAAAAAAAACAGATAGAAATTATACTACAGTAGGAAGAATAATGTGTGTGTTGTGACCCAGCATGGCATTTGCATAGAAAATCAGGGACAGTGTGAATGGCGATTTAGATCTCCACATCACCTGACGACATCACCTAGGCTTCCTGGCATACTGTTGCTAATCAGATTGATCAAATGTGTGTGTGTGTGTGTGTGTGTGTGACACACATGAGTATTTGCATGCACACAAATTAGGTTAGAAATATCTTTGTTGCGTCTTTGTTAATGATGTTAATGAGTACTCACCTACTGAAGCATAATGTGTTTTTCTGCTCCAGTTCGGATGTGGTTTTGTGCGTTGTGTCCTGTAGAGCAGTAAAGAAAGTGTTTAAATGACATATAGCTACACACATCCCATTTGTCTCACACTATCATGTATGTGAGTCTTACTCTAAACCACTAAAACCTTAAATACTTCACTGACCGATGTCCCCCAGGGCTCTACTCTTGGTCCCCTCCTTTTCTCCCTCAAATACACCAAATAGAAGATCTACAAGCTCACAAAGTGTTGTGTTGTGACACGCTGTGTGAGCTTGTAGACCAGCGATTTTTGCCAAACGTTTACCTATTATGACATGCCCAAAAAAAGGATGCTAGGGTTCAAATGGTTCAAGTGGAATGTCACAAAAGTTTGCAGTGAGATCTTGACTTTGTGAAACAAGACACTCACATTATACAGAGGGAACAGACACATTCTAACAATTACAATATGAATGAAAAAAATGCATTGTGAGCCTGTAGATCGGCTATTTTCAGCATGCAACCAAGTGTAAAATCAGCCGTATTTTGACTATTGCGTTAATGTTGTTCTTGATATAATGTATAGTCTGTCATGATGATGAAATACAAGAGTACAAGGAACCATAATGGAATAACAAAAAAAAGATTTAAAGAAAAGTTATAACAATAATATAGTACAAATTTGGTCTTAGTGAGATTAGATTAATAACAAGCAGTATACCATCATTATGTCACTGTAAAAGTCAGTAAAGCAAATAAAGAGCTGGTAAATTCTATTGCTGTTCATGGAAACCCTGGTATATATAAACAAATCCTCATAAATCCCACTCCACTTAATTCTGCAATTTATAAAAAGTATAAAAATAAATGTATTCATCTATTGAGGATATCAAAGAAAATGTATTTAAAAAAAAAAACTAGAGAATCAACAGATATCAGATCTACTTGGAAGGTTGTCAATGAACTTCTCAACAAAAAAAGTGTACTGCACCCCTCCTGTTTCAGTTTAAGGATGGTGAAAAGACGTATAGTGACCCTAAAATTATAGCAAATGAATTCAACATTTTCTTTTCAAATATAGGTTCATCGCTGTCGAAGGATATGGGAAACCCCAAAAGTAATCATTTAGATTATATTAAGGGTAACTTCCCTACTCTTTTACAGTTTGAAGATACTAATGAAACAGAGGTGTTGGAATTAATATCTAACTTGAAGATATCAGCAGCTGGTCATGATGATATTGGTGCTTCATTGATTACATCAGTATCTTCTTCTATTATTAAACCCCTTACACACATATTCAACCTATCTCTGCAATCTGGGGAAGTTCCAACTGATTTAAAGATAGCCAAAGTTATTCCTCTGCATAAAACTGGATACAAGACTTTTTAACAATTATCGGCCAATATCTGTGTTACCGTGTTTTTCAAAAATATTGGAAAAACTTGTTTACAACAGAATGTTGCACCATTTAAATGAACACAATATCGTATATCTTACAACTTTTAACAATTATTAATCATTAATGTTATTTAACTCCTTACCTACTGTACTGATGATGTATTGTCTTGCCGTTCCAACAGAGACCCACTGTTTATCTTAGGAAACCATCTCACCGTCTGTTGTAGTTCCATCAGCTGATGTGCACAGAATAATTATACTGTACATAGCGGTCACTGATTGGCTATGATGTAGCCTACTGTAAATACTAAGCCAATCACAGCTTTCTTCTGGCATGAATTATAGTGCTGACTCCCAGTCAAAGTATTGATAATACAAATAACAATTCAAATATTACACCACTACAAGTTAAAAGAGAACTTCCCCCATTATTAACCTTAACTTCATATAATGATACTAATGAAGGCTCTGTTCCATTCTGGTCAGACAGAGTCAGGGTGCTGATATTGTGTATGTTGTCTCTGCTACACCAGTGGGTCTGAAAGTGTGGCATATTAAAACAAATCAAATCTCTGAGATGATAATGTAATTAAAACCAAGTCATTTATGAAGTTCTAAATGTCTCTTTCAGTCATAATGGAATCATAATTATCACTGAATAATCACTTTGGCATGAAACCCTCAAACATAGGATGCCATGTGACAAGGAGGAGGAGAAAACCAAAGGTGAATAAGCTACAGATGGATTTAATAAATATGTACATGATATTAAACAGTTGAGAACCTGTCAGCAGTTGAGTGGTTATGTTGTTTAGGGTGGAAAACACTGTCTGTACAGTCATAATTACAGTGCTTGTGAGGTGGGTCGAGAGACCAGACATCCAAACAGAACTAGGTCCTTCAGTACAATACAGGAGGAATATCATATTAGTAGATATGTTGGTTAATGTAAGTGATATTTTTCTATTTGAAATAAGTTTTAAATGGCTCTATATTCCTATAGCAATCATTGCTTTAGAGTATTCCTTCAGTAGGTGCTCTTAGCAAACAGAAAATTGTGGGAAAATGTCAGGTCTGGATAATAACTTTGTCCAATCAGGAGAGAGAACCGATACAGGATAAACAAGTGAAATTGGACTTGATGACACAAATGATCTTTGTGGGGTTCTCTCTCCTGATTGGATAAAATATGTAACCCACCTGAAATTTTATGTTCTGTTTATTAAAGAGCAGGCGAGACGGGGAGACCCCTGTTACTGAACAAACACTCTATATAGCAACGATTACTATCAGAATATAGAGGTGAAACGTTTTGAATAGGGCTGTCACACGATTACAATTTAATTAATCACCATTCTTAACCATGTCCAAAATATGGCCATTTTGCCCCCCTCTCTCTCTCACCCCATTGTGCTCTGTGATTTGGACCGCTGCCTACGTAAATCGCTCAGCCTTTTCTGGCAATAACCGACTTGTGTTTTTTCCCCATCCGTACAAGTTCTCTTTCCATCTCGTTTGGATCATTGTTTGGATCTATCAGCCATCAGATAACAGAGCGACTAGTGCAGAGTGGGTGGAATTATGGGATGTACTGTATGGGTCAGGCCATTCTACACATGTGTTAAATGCATTAACATTTTTAATCAAATTAACTCCATACATTAATTATAATTAATTAAGTCAAATTAACACATTGCCTGCCTAAGACGTATATATACGTCATTTAGAAATCAGCTGTTGCCTGCCAATGACGTATATATACGTCTTTGGAAAAAAGGGAAAAAAAAAAATTTTTTTTCAAAAAAAAAATTTTTTTTTTTTTTTTGCATTTTTTTATAATTTCAACCCTTGTCGAATTATGAACAGATTAGGAGCTAAAAATGTTCGAAGATTTGCTGCTCCATTCACTTCAATGTTAAAATTCAAACGGACAAACAATTCACTTTGTTTTTTGGTTTAAAACTACTGCTTTTGAGCTATATTGAAACATCAACCAAACATGTCAACGAGGTCAAAATGACCTCGTTGACATTTGTGAAACCACACCTGAATCTCATCTGTGATTAGAAACCATCTGGGGATCAATCATACTGGAGGAAAAAAATCTGTGGCTACGCGAACAGGTACCAAAAACATGGCAAAACCCTGGCAGGCAACAGCTAAAAATCTGAAAAAACTCTGGCAGGCAATGTGTTAATACATTAATTTGACAGCCCTAGTTTTTACCAAAAATATCACTTCCATCACCTGTAAAACATAAGTAGCCTTTATCTTCTATTCAACATCACCTGTAAAAACACTGGCCGTCATTCTATAAACAATTAATTCTTCTATTGACAAACATTACAGTATGAACAGGTATACGTATGCAAATCCTGAAATGATACAATATTAATGTTATGAAGACAAAAGGGCTTCGTCTCCTCGTTAGCAGACTGTGATAGGAGAGAATCTTTCCACTTAGCTTAATTAATGCTCGTTATCACCCTGAGTTACCATAGCGACCATTAACAGGAAATACACTGGCAAAAACACAGGTTCTCAGGACCACTGATTCTTTCAGTTTGACCTAACTACAGTGGTTCATATGAAACCTTCATTTTGATGCCGTCGGGCACAAAACCTTGCATCTCCATATTTAAACTTTTTTAATTTTGTTAGTTTTTGCCAGACCCAAGGGGTCGGCCTACATGAGGCTTTGTCTGTCCCCCTTTTGTCCATACATGGGCATAAAAGGGACCTCGGTCTGTCCCTTTCGTCCATACATGAGCATAAAAGGGACCTCGGTCTGTCCCTTTCGTCCATACATGGGCATAAAAGGGACCTCGGTCTGTCCCTTTCGTCCATACATGGGCATAAAAGGTAGGTGTGTTGCGTACTAGTAATTTATTCTGGGTCTGGCAGAACCAGGTCTCCTTGTCTTGTTCTCTTCCGTAAATAATTGGTTCTCAAAGTGGGGTCCGGGGACCACCAGGGGTCCTTGAGGGGGTACCAGGGGGTCCCCAGAAAAATTGGTTAATATAGGGTCACAATCATTTTAACCACTTTAACCATATTTTATACTTTGGCTACCGGTATTTTTAAAAAAATCATGAAAATGAGTGCAAATCTTTGAATATAATAGTTTTAAAGCGATTTTTTTTTACTCAAATCTTTGCTTCTGGCGCAAGGTCCCTGGCGCAAAACATATTCATATACGTATCAATTTGGGGGTCCTTGACATGAAAAAGTTTGAGAACCACTGGCGTAAATGAATGCCCTACTTCGTCCTATGACAGTGTACCGCAAAAAATGTCCGACCTACAAGCTCCCAAGGCGCCTTGAAAAGTTTTGGAGATGCAAGGTTTACACCTGATTTTATTATCTATTATGAAATGAACAAAGGGGGTAAAAACAGGGAGGGAGAGGGGGAGAGAGGGCGAGAGAGAGATAGAGAGAGAGAGAGAGAGAGAGAGAGAGAGAGATAGAGACAGAGGGAGAGAGAGAGAGAGAGGTTGTTTCATTTGAACAAGAAGAGGTTACTGGTGTCGTGGCCAAACAGTTCCCCAGTGGGAACCGTACTTCAGTTCCGGAGGGAACCCGTGTCTCACTTGAGGATCTTGTGGTAGGGGTGGAGGGGGAGTGAGGAGGTGAACCCGCGGATGTCAGTGATGAGAGTGGGGTCCTGCAGCGAGGAAGAGGAGGCAGGGACGAAGGTGAGCCTGGACACCTCCCCGTACGACGAGGAGCGCTCTTCCTCCTGCTGCTGCTCCTCATCCTCGGTGGGGGGGTCGTTCTCCTCCGCCCCGAAACCCACAACCTGAGAAGACACACACGCACGCAAAAACACATTGTAACAATTTATTCATGTACAAGGACACAAATATTACAGGTACAGTTAATTCCCAAAATCATGCCATACGTCTTCATGATAGAATAAGCATGTCCCTCAGTACTCTATGGGTATAAGTACAACAGGCGGTACTGCCCAGCTGGCCGCAGACTTTTCTGGCTCTTCCTGAACACACCTGTGGATTATACCAGGGACAAATGACTTGGACTTAGCTCCCCCTCGGACATACCTGTGGATTACACCAGGTACAAATTACTTCTTTCTTTGTTGCTCTCCCTCATGGAGCTACTTGCGGATTATACCAGGGTCAGTCCACCCTTAGGTGGACACGCACTGACCTTTTGCACCTTAATCCCATGTATAACGCACAAACTTTTTTGTCTTTTTTTTATTGCGCTCTTTTCTCTCTAAGCACTTTAGCGTCTATACGTATATCATGCACAGTATACATACAGTACATTGCTGCTATGCTCAGGCACCTTAGTTTGTTTCTTTATCTCAGGTACTTTGTAAATATGTAGATAACTTGTTTGGCCTTCTATTGTTCTCTTGTTCGATCTCCTTCCCACTTGCCCCCCACCCCTTTTCTTCTTCTCTCTCCCCACTCTTCTTTCTATGGAAATTAACGTTGCGATGGGAATGATGTACAAAAGCGAATTTAACCCACTTTTTTACCTTGTAAACCTGTGATGTGACAATAAACCTGATTCTGATTCTGAAGTAGCAATGTCTCCACCACATGTGGCAGCTACCAATTATGGCAGACACAGCACAATACTTTGCCAGCCTTTTTGCCTCCTTTTTGGGCATCCCAAGTTGTTGAAACCAGTCTAACAACCAATCTGTGGGTACTGTATGTCCTAGGCTGCCAAATATAAAAACAAATAGTCTGCACCTATAGCCCAGCTCTGAGATAGTGTGTAGGAGTGGTTGGTATTTAATGACCTTCGTCATAAAGGCTTCCTCTAGGCTAGGGTCAAAGGTGCATGCTATCTCTAATACAGACACTTCTCTGGACTCTTCATCAACCACAACATTAGCTGTCTAATATGTCAAAATGTCTGGGTTATCACAGAGATACTGAGACACAGACCAAATGATACCATACTATAATGAGCATTAGTGAGGACCAATAATAAGATAGGTTGAAAATGGGTGAAGTCGTCCTTTAACACATTAAACGCCAAGAACGTAGTCCTACGGTCCATTAAATCCAACTCTTAAGCGCCGAGACCGTAGTGCTACGGTCCGGGTGCTATTTCCTTTTTTTCAAATTCTTTTTTTTTTTTTCAATTTTCTACACGGACCATTTTCAGTGTAACACCACCGGAACGGAACTATTTGCGATCCGGTTTTGCCGTTCCCGTCGAGCTCCATTCTAAAGCACACACTAAAACCCCTGTTTCTCCCTTGTAGTTTTTTCTCCTCGGTCATCACTGTTTAACATAAACCGTTCTAACTACAACATGGCTGCCCCGTTTGACACGTGGTCTGCACTGGTAGACACAGGGACATGTGCACGATGTTTACAAACAGTGCATCGCGCATTCTAAAGGATTTTAACGGGGTCTATGGCGACGTGAAAAAAACAAAAAACAACAATAAAACCTTGGCACTGGTGAGTACATTATGAGATTACCCTTTGGCGGTGGATGTGTTAATGTATAAATGTAAATCTCCAACCAGACAAGAGCCCGTGAAATATGTGAGAAATTAAGTCCGACCCCACCCGAAATGGCCGGGTCCTGTCGGGTTGGGGGCAGAGATCTTAAGCCAACAGTTATGTCTTACGTAAACACAGATGAGTGGTCACATGTCTTACGTGCACGCTGAGTTTCCTGCAGGAGGAGTCTCTGTGTTCCATGAACCAGGAGAGAAGAGTTTCCCTGGAGATCTGCTTCAACGCTACAATCTACACACACAAACACACACACGATTAAAACAATCTCAAGCTCAACCACACTGTCTGTGGCCTGTAGTCAGTTTCAAACCCCATCAATTAACTTGAAAATGAAGAGGTGACCCACTGGTACAGGAAGAGCCCTCAATTTTTTTGTGGTGACTTTCACTGGAAGGACATAACGGGTGCGTTCGGAAATTGCGCACCAGAGCGTACTCGCCTATTAGTTTGTATTGGCCAGTGCGCTCAGTGCTGTATTTCCGAACGCACCCAACATGTCATCTCTGTCGGGTGGAAACCTGTCCAAAACTGTTACTTTTGCTACTTTCAAAAATAGCAAAAGTAACAGATCAACAAGCTCAAAGCGTGTCGCTTGCGGACCTGCTACTTTTGAATGTGACGCTGTAGTATGATCAAGTAGGGCTTTAATTAACGAAAAAACAAAAAGTAAAAATGCGGAGATAAGAGTTTCTGCCTGACAGCAACGATATTATGTGGAGGAACATGCCATCCTTCCCAGTTCCACACCCTGCTGAACAGGCTGCCAACCTGTAGGAGTCACCAGTACAGTGACAGTCACCCTCCCTGCCCAGCTTCACTACACTGAACACGACCAATTGTGTTCAATGGAAGGCCCAGTCATGTATCACTACTTGTCGTCTGTTTTGATAGATGCTAGCAACTTGTTCACATGATACTGTAGTTACATAGACATACTGTTTACTTGTCCACAAATATTTAGATAGCATGTTGTTTAGACCAGTGGTTCTCAAACTCTTTCATGTCAAGGACCCCCAAAGTGACACTTACTAGCCCGCAGACCCCCATTTGAAAATATATGGAAGGACCCCCATAAGAGAAATTTTGTACGGCTCTAGCAGTGATTTTCAACCATTTTAATGTCAAAGACCCTCAGTTTGACATGCATTTCTATCTCTGGGACCCCAATTTATATTGTAAAATCAATATTAATTTAACTCTTGAGTGTACAAATGGAACCAAATGGACCGTCCATTTTGTTCCATTTGTACACTCACAGAGTTATTTGGTTCCTAACTATCATTTAGCTGGGGACCCCCTGGAATTCCCTTGAGGACCCCCGGGGGTCCCTGGACCTCACTTTGAGAACCAATGGTTTATACAGATGCTAGCTTCGATGTTTTCCTCTCTCTTCCTCTCTGATCTCTCACTTTATAAGGCTATTTTTGTTGGTGCTTTTTACCATTTTTTCTCCCCATTTTAGTCTTTATGCCTCCTCCCCACACACATTTCTGTGTTGTCTCTGTTGTATCCTACTGACTCACATGTCAGTGAGGAGCCCCCAACGGGAGGACGCAGAGCCTCCTCCCGCCCAACACTCCCCCCTGATAAGTGCCTACATTCTAATTGTTCTGTCTGTGTGTGTCTGTCCGTCCGTCCGTCTGTCCTACCCATGGATTAAAGCAAAATAAAATCTCACGACTGAAAAAAATTTGTATGGCCAAGTCCTATTATAACATTTGTGAAACAGTGTGAAAGGAGCCCCCCCGCAGTAGCGCTGTTTTCTAAACAATGAACACAATATGTAAAATTAGGTTTTAGTAATATTGTTTCTGCCTTGAAAAAATCACAGACTGAGGCTTTAGCCTTTGCTTTTATGAAATATCCGAGATATTAGGGTTTTATGGAATATGTTTCTGAACATATTGCTAGTTTGACCACTTCAAATGCTCTAATATTTCAAAATAATAATCGAAAATAGCCTATTCTACAAGCTCTCAATGCGTCGCAGACGCATTGAGAGCAACACGCTTCCATAGAAAACAAGCTGGCTTCTTTTGAATCCAAATGAGTGAAATCAGTCATGGTGACTGAAAACTTTAATCCATGCCTACTGTACCTCCTTATTGAGCCGGTCAAAGATGTACTGCTGAGTGACGACCTCGAACCAGTTCCTGTCCACCTCCTCTCCCAGGTGTGTGTCCTCACACTCCTTCAGCTTGATGAGAGCAGTCACCTGAGTCCTGCAACCAACACAGTCACTCACACCAACTCTATAAGCCTTATACAACTTTGATTTTCTCTTCATTGTATAAAGTAGTTCTGACAGGGATCGTTACATTTACTTCTGATTAAGAATACATTCTTTTAAAAATCAAGTCATGAAACGGAAGCAAAGAATGGAAGAAAAGAGGGATTTCTATTAAAATGTCTAACTGAATTCAACACAGTTAATAAGTAGAGAATAGTGTCAGTGAGAACACTTCCATGCATGCACGCACACAGACACACACACCGCACGCACAGACTCACGCACACAGACACACAGACACCGCACGCACAGATTCACGCATGCACACAGACACGCATACACACCTGAAGGCCTCCTCACTCAGGTTGACCATCTTCTCTCCAAAGTTCACAAGGAACTCTTCAACCTTGTCTTCTACAAAGTCCGTACTGAGACACACAAAGACACACAGGTTTAAAGTGAGTACTGAGACACACAGGGTAGGACAGCAGCCACACCATTACATACATGTTGTTTATGGAGGGTTGACTCACTTGAACTTGGTGGCCTGTGTTTCCACGGTGATGGAGAAGCCCAGCACTCCGGAGGTGTTGCGACAGGCGGGGTAGACCTGGTACCTGGACAACAGAGGGGTCAGAGGTCAAATCACTGTGCTGCCCATCCCTAAGATAACTCAAAGAAATCCCTAGAATTGCTGGAAAACGCTACTAAAGGACACATACAGAAAGCATACAGTACATGCAGGACCCTCGTAAACAACCCTGGCTGACACAAAACACGTTATGTTGCACCGCATGGGGCTTAGAAACAATGGCAGACAACAAGGGACAGAATTTATTTCGACCATGATAACTCTCCAGAAGTGCAGAGAAAACGCAACAAGCTACGACAGCTGATTAACAACTGTGGGAGAAACACACCAAAGTCAAGTCCCTGTTCTCAGATCAGATCAGGATGGTTCTGGACTCAAGTAATCTAAAAACACTGACCGGGATCCCCGTTAGAGTGAATTGCGATCGCCGTTAGCACAGACTGGGATCCTTTGGCTCTTGAAGGGCTAACCCAGAACCTTCTTTAATGAATTGAATATACGGCCACAATGAAAACATCTGTGGCATCTTTTTAACATTACCTGTGCAATTGTACTGCTCTACTGTTTGCAATTTGTTAAGTATTCAATCAATCAATCAACCAATCCATAACCTGGAACTTTCCACAACCTGTTTCCAGTTCTGTGATGTTTTTTTGTTTGTTAATGTTTCCATTATAACCACAAACACCCCTGAAGAGGGAGGTACACCATAAAAAAGCTAAAATAGCCAATCTACAAGGTCACTACGCATTGCGTTGTGACCTGTTGTCAGCTAGTAGATCGGCTATTGTCATTAGTATAAATATAAGTTCAGAGTTCCCAGAACTCACATTAGTAGCACCTCCTGAGCACGGCATAAATTAGGTTGTGAAACAGAGCCGTAGTGTATGGAAACACATCCACAACCTGTGAAATATGTTTCACGGCACGGATCACTTAGTTCTTGTAGTGTAAAAGAGCCACTTGTTAGAACAGAGCATTGCTACAGTCACCAGGGGGCAGAGGAGAACGTCAACTCTGTCAGAGTTTCTTTGACACTGTAGCAGGAGGACTAGACACGTTTGAAACAAATACATAAACAAGGGTCTAATGAATTGCGCGGATTTAGTTGTTTTTCTATAAATAAAGTTGGCACTCGACATGAGTTGGCAGCACTGTAAAATGTCTCGTCTGGCAAGTCATGAGAGAACATTGTTTCTCTCATGAAACAATGTAGTTTTGCACAAATGGTTTGGAGGAGAAAACACAGCTAAATCCAGACTTTTACACTTGGAGTCAAATTAACAACTTTGATTGAGTGTTTAGTTTGTCATCTGAGCTCATCTCTGTTTAACCCATTAAAACCGGGAAAGCATCCGTGTCATTGTAGTATTAATATAGTGGCATAATCATTTTACCTACTTTAGATATATTTTATACTTTGGCTATTCAAAAATAGCAGATATACAAGCTCATAGCGCGTCACTTTGAGCCCCGCTATGGGCATGTACGGTAGATCTGCTATTTTCGAAAAATCTTGAAAATGAGTGCAAAACTTTGAACACACACATTTTTAAAATAATAACACTTTTATCTCAAATCTTTGCTTCTGGAGGTCTGAACATATTTTTGAGATGTGGGTATGCGGTCAAATACATATCATTTTGGGGGTCCTTGACATGAAAAAGTTTGAGCACCACTGATATAGCAACATACGTTTAACTGGTAGGATTTAGAAGACATTTGTAGAATCGGCTTCAGGTGTTAATGGGTTAAACCTTGAGAAGCTTGAAGTTCTGCCTCACAGGAGGAGATTGCGGGCGCTACCGAAACCAGGCACAGCATGACGATGCTGTCGGGTGGAAACCTTTCATGTCCAAAACTGTTACCGGTACTTGTCAGGAAATGTGTTCCAATGGATGCAATGTAGTTATTTTTTAGTCACATGCTCTTGTTAATGCTTTTCATTGCCTCAATATGTATAAGATTCAACAGACAAGCTTAACCACTTTCACTTTTAATTAAAAATCTAAAAAAAAAATAGCCGCACAACACGTCGTGATGCAACACGTTGTGAGGCTACGTTCGCTACTTTTGTGTGACGCTGTAGCATGACGAAGTAGGACATTGATCCACAAAAGAAAATATGAAAACTGAAAAAATATATAATATGGAGATACAAGGTTTCTGCCTGACAGTGATGTTTAGTTCCTGTGTACGGTTTCCTCCTCTTAAAGAAAAAAAAACAACAACCTGCGGAGACAACGATCAGCGGAGACAAGGACAGACAAGATGGCTTCACCTCCAAGCCCGTACGAACACCAGTCTTCATCTAACATGGGCAAATACTTCATCTTCAGACCTTCATCGCTTTGGAAGGTTCTGCTCATTGCCGCTCAGATTCTACACACCGGTAAGCCTGCCTGCATGCCTTGCCTTGCCAACATACATGCTAATTATCTTATTACAAATAAGAGACACCCACAACAGCTGGCACCATATTTAGTAGGTCGGCTACAAGTTCTGTTTTTATTATGAATACATTTATCTCATTAAGATCTGAGGCCGATTCTACAAACGCCTTCAAAATCACTAGTTCTCAATCTTTTTTGTGCCAACGACCCCCAAAATTATGTTTTAGGCCCTAGAAGAGAAGATTTGTGTTAAAACAATCCAAATTATTCCCACTTTCAAGATTTAAAAAAAATAGCAGATGTACAAGCTCACAGCACGGCACGAAGTGACGCGCTGTGAGCTTGTATATCTGCTATTTTTGAGAAGTTTTCTGAAAAACGTATGTTATTATATAAATATATAGCTAAAATCTAAAATGACACGGGTGCTTTCCTGGTTTTAATGGGTTAAACACCAAGTTCAATAATGACACAGGGACTGTTCTCTGTTGAAATAGAGATGCCTTAACAGTCGACAGTATGTACTTACTACATACATGATGCTCCACAAGAGCAACATGGCATCACTAAATAAACAGAAGTACAGTGAAAGACGTACAGCAAACAGACTGTGAATACTTTTGTTTAAAAATAAAAAAATTAGGCATCCAGCAGATGTACTTATCCAGGACAAATCACAAAGTACAAGACTGGAGTAAATACTCAGTATATTGCACTTAGACGTAATATCTCACCAGGTTTTGCTGTTCATGTCTTCATCGTTAAATCAGTGTGTGATTCTTCTTGATACATTAAGAACATATTTTTTTTAATAAATGCTTGCTTTTCAATCCTGATTTGTATGTCATCCTTGTTTATTACGAACTGTATTTTTATGTGTGTGTGTGTGTGTGTTGTTTTGATTTATCTCTTAATTTGTGCACATTATCCTTTTTGATCTTATTTGCTGATATGTAATTTGTTTCAGAAGGTTCTATAAAATGAAGACTAGTATTGTTCTATTGTGATACTATAGTTATTTAACAATGTGTTGACTCCTACATACAGGCTGCAGCGGGACAAAGAGCTTGAACGGAACGCAGGGTCAAGACATCACCCTTGAATTCCCAATTAGGGGCAACAGAACCACATCTTCTGTTGCACTGTATTCTGGACCTGGACCATTAGACAACAAAAAGCTCCATGAATGTCCGTTCCTAAGACAGTGCTCAACAGACCATGCCTGTGTCTTCAACAACACATCTATGTCTGCCTTTTTCTGCATCACAAACCTGACCTTCAACCATACTGGAACATACTGGGTCGCTTTTTACAAAGCTGATGACTTGCTGGAGGAGAGCATGAAAATATCTCTGACGGTCCAAAGCGACAACAGAGACCAAGGTATGAGATCTAGAGCAGTGGTTCTCAACCTTTTCTGGAGTTAATGGCCCACCCATCTGTCCACTTAACACGGCAGCCTGTCCGCTGCCTTGTTAAGTGGTCAGATGGGTGGGCCGTGTGCATTTTCAGAGAATATACATTTTAATGATCAATCAATCAATTGTGTTCCACCTAGGATCAATGGAACTAATGTAGTATACTTTAAGTTCTTGTTTATTGGTATCACTATGGAACACATTTTTTAAGGTTTTACTTTTAAAGAAAAATACCTCTCTTTTTTTGTCATTTTATATTATCATTAACCCTTTAAGTGCCAATCACGTAGATCTACATGAACCTATTTATAGCCGCCACGTGCCAATCACGTAGATCTACGTGAAGTGAAAAACATTTTTTTTTCAAAATAAAAGTTTTTTTTTAATTTAAAAAAAAAAACCAAAGACCAAGGAGATATGATTTACCGAAGATTTAGACTCCCAGACACTTCCTTGTAACTTAAAACTTTAAAATTCTGTATCTCGGCTCCTAAGTACTTTTTTTTTTTCAATAAAAAAGCTCTGGCACTGGCTAGAAATTTTCAGAAATAATCTCTGGCAGTTAAAGGGTTAAAATCTGTGTTTTGCCAATTATTTGGGGGCCTACTTGTAATGCCCTCGCTCCCCACCAGTGGGCCCTGACCCACAGGTTGTGAAATACTGTTAGAAAGTCATGTGTATCTGCTCTGTATTTGAAACTGAGCCAAATTAGTGCCAGCAAAATATATCACAGTATTTCAAAGAAATCCAATACATACACCATGGCGTTACCCTGACTATCAACACTATATTTGACATATTATCACACTTTTATAATATGTCTATATAATGTCTTCCGATACAGGTCCAACAACAGATGCACCAGATGTGACTGACAGCCCAAAGACGCCTTTCCCCCTGATTCCTATCCTCCTCGTATATCTCTTTAATAAGATAATGCTAAGTCTACTGATGTTCTCCTATCACACCTGGAGCCACTGTGAAGCCACAGGTACGTATGGAACAATAGTGAATGAATGCTAAAGGGACATCTTTACATGAGAAAGAAAAAGAGGTATCTGAGCACTTCAAAATAGACTGCCCAAATAAATTACTGGAGCACTCAATTAGGTCTACACGCTTTTATCAAACCACAGGGGTGCCTGGTGTTTCAACACACTGTCTTTCTCAGAGTCAAAATGTTGTTGGTCAGAATTCCCTTTGTGACATTTTTACACGTACACCAATACATCTGTGTCATATTTTGTAAGATAATTGGTGGGCAGTAATCTGGAGCTTTAACCTTAAATGTAATCCAGTGTTTAATCCTAAACAGGAGGCTTATTAAAGTCCTGGATGACACATTTACAATGAGCATACTCCTACACTACAAAGGAAATAGTATTGCATCTGTGATGTGGTTAAATGTGCCACGTACTATGAGACCGGACGCTGTTTCACTTCCTTTTTTATGAGAGATGACTCACTTATTATTTTACTGGGTGAAAGCCTACATGTGGATAACACTATTCTGCTGTTCTATAGTGCGTGCCAAAAATCCTGAAGGGGACGTCAACAAGGGTCATTTGGTAGCGGCGGACATCTTTGTGTGGTATAAACAGGTTGACTTAACATTGCCACACACAAGTATGTCTGCAGCTACTATGCCACGCCCCCCCCCCCCCCCCCCCCCCCCGTGGTGACGACACGTTGGCAAGCACTATTAGAGAGGTAGAGAAGCTATCGCCTGTCTACTCTGGCCCACCCATGTCTACGTGTTGAAGTGTCCCTGAGCAAGACACTTCCAACACCCCTAACTGAAACTGAATTTCCCCCACGGGATTAACAAAGGTCTCACTTCCTCCCTCCCTCCTACTGCTGAGAGGGATGACTGTGCAAACTGTGTTGTGTTCATCCGTACAAATACTCTCTCACCTCTCGCAAACACACACACACACACACACACACACACACACACACACTAGGGGTGTGCCGATATATCGTCCCGCGATATATCGCGATACGTTTTCGCGACGATATGTATCGTTTTGGGAAAAAAAAATATCGTTTTGAATTTGAATTTTTTTTTTTTTACCAATCAAAATAATCAGGCATGCAAACAGCCCCGAGGTGAAAAGGGTGACAACATGTTGTTTTTTTTCGGGTCAGGTGTCACACTATTGCCCTATTTGGATTCAAAACGGCTGAAAAGCTACAAGTTTGCATGTCTGAATAATGCAAAAACAGAATTATTTGTTTGCATTTCCTTTTTTTCTCCCCTATTTATTTTCATAATAAAAAAAGTGCGTATCGTATCGAAATCGTATCGAAGTTGTGAGCCAAATATCGTATCGTATCGTTTCGTGAAATTAGTGTATCGGCACACCCCTAACACACACACACACACACACACACACACACAGACACACACACACACACACACACAAGATGTGAGCATTGCCTCCCTCCGTTTTGACAGCCTGTGTCCTCAGAAACCACATACGGTAGAATAACTGTAAACAAACGCCTGGGTTAGATACAGTGTTTCTGCTCACTGTGCATTCTGGTACTGTGTTATTTCATGCTAAGCTGGTCCAGAACAGACAGCTTTGTGGTTGATTTGTGGAAAGAGCACAACATAATCTCTTTTTTAATGCCAGATCTAAAATGACACAGATGCTTTCCCGGTTTAAAAAGGTATAACAACGTATGGGCTTTCCCGGTCTTAATGGGTTAAACCAAAACCATACAACAGAAACATAATGTTGCAGCAACGTTCTAAGGTGTGTTCTTGACCAGCTATTGATGACCTGCCTCAATTGATGACATACAGTATATGGTACCGAATATTTCTCTTGTTTTTGTCTTTTGTTTAGAGAAGCAAAACCAAAACCAGCCCAATTTCACAGAGGCCCCTATCGTAAGTAAAACACTGTTTTCTTTCCTTGTTTTTTTGGCATGAATTAAAAGTCATTTATCTTCAGCTTCACATTCAACTTGTCTACAGGAACTAACAGAGGTTTCCAACCAATCACCTCGAGCCCAGACAACAGAAACCCACTACACAGACACAGCTGCAGGAAGTAGCTTTGACCAGGGGGGTGCAGAGTTTGTCTGCTCGGTCTGCGCATAGACATATAAAGGTAGACGCCTCCTTCGGCTCTGAAGCGTTCGTATCTCGGGCGCGCACCAGCTTCCGCCCTCAGTCGCGTGCGTCACAGAAGGGGACGTTCGGTAGGCCAATCAGAGGCCTACTGAACGTCACAGAAGGGGGCGTTCGGTTTACTTGACTGGAAGCCCCCTTCTGTGACGCACGCGACTGAGGGCGGAAGCACAAAGGTTTTGCGATACCAGTCGCTCCAATGAACTGCAGAGGCCAATGAGGTATCTAGGTTTCTATATCTATGGGTCTGCGGACACTTCATAAACCCTACCAGTGACATCATCGATGGGGAATCCAAGATTTTAGATTTTTGTTGCACTATATAATTCCATCAAGGCCATATACTGTAACATGAATACATAAATGTCACCCCACCCCCCCAAAATAGACAAAAACATGTCCCACTTCATTTGCTGATATACTGTTCTGTACAACATATGATAGATATTGTGCATCTATTGTATGTATATATTTCCATGCATCCATAGATGATACACAGATATGAGTAGGAGGTGTGAACCAAGGTGTGAATGTTTGTACTGATTTGGTTCGTTGATAGCATAAGAGCGGAAACATTGAAGATGGGTGTTGCGGGGGTTTCTAAGTAAATTACGTGTTCATTTTTCCACTTAAGGGGGCGGCCATAGCTGAGTGGTTAGTGAGCCCGCCTATGGAGCCAGAGGCCCTGGTTGCCACATGTTCGATTCCAGGCCAGGTCAGCATATGTGTCGATGAAATGAAATTTGTCCCTGAGCAAGACTCTTAACCCCTAATTGCTCACAGGTTCTCATTGGAAACAAGACCGCAAGGACTTTCATGAACGACCTGTTAAAAGGAATTATCCTTATCCTTATCTTTAACTGACAGTTACCTCCACTGACAATGTACTGTTTAACTGCAGTTTTACACTGTATGAATACATCCAACTTCTCTTCTGACAAATGTTCAATAGACAAACTTGACATTGCTAAATGTATTACTGTTTTATGCCAGATACAGTATTTTAGAATCCATTTAAAAATCCTCCTGATCGTTTTCAAGTCCCTGAATGGTTTGGTTCCTCTCTACATCACTGACTGCCTTTCATTTCATTTTCTCTCACGTATCTTAATGCCGTGGTTCTCAAACTTTTCAGGCCGTGACCTCCTAAAATAATCATATTTGAACTGGGGACCACCCACCCTGACAAGCACTTGGGTATTACATTTTGTTTGACTTTGTTTGACTAAATATTGGAAAAATAGCGTATCTACATGCTCACAACACCTTAAAGGGCTTTTTTTCTCCCTTTCTTATATCATTTAACAATTTGGCCAATGTTTGACGCAGTAATGGTCTTATTTTTATAGGTATTAAAAAGGACTTATAAGTCCTTAACCCATTAAGACCTGGAACGCATCTGTGTCACTTTAGATTTCTTTGGCTATTCAAAAATAGCAGATATACAAGCTCATAGCGCGGCACCGAGTGCCGCGCTATGAGCTTGTAGATCTGCTATTTTTGAAAAATCTTGAAAAAATATTTTTTTGATCTTTTTCCAAAAACTTTTAGGATTTAGAAAACATTTTTAAGAATCGCTTCAGGTCTTATATAGGTTAAACTGTAACTTTATAAATGTGCAGATACCCTGTAATACACTTATACAGTATGTTGGTTTGTTTACTGTTGAGTGACAAAACAAGGTTGCACATTAAGCAAATCATCTGGGAACCGCACCAAAAATCATGTGGGGACCCTCCTGGGGGTCCCGACCCACAGGTTGAGAACCACTGCCTTAATGTACCAAAACGACTCAATTGTAAATTGTATCTGGCTAAGTTTGTGTGTGTATGTTTGACAATACAGTATTGTCATTATACAAATACAGTATCTGCACTTGGCAGTGGTTTCTGCAGGCAGAGAAGACAATGGTCTTGTTTTGCCGGAGTCAATGAGAATTCAAATGATTTAGCGCGGCGCTGGCTGGCCACACTTGGTGGTTTTGTAACTTTGCAGCATGAGGGTTCCCCGTTTTATTTTACCTTTTCAAAAATATACTGTACTTGATTGTGTGTTTAGTTTACCGGTAGTTGTTTTATGTTATAGGTTAGGCATCTCCAGTTTATCTATATTTCTGTACCTCTTTACACATTTTTGGTTATAATAAATATATATTCAGTTTTAAATCCTTTGTCCTCTTGCATTTTATGTTGCTTCCCCTAACCCTAGACTAGGGGTTCTCAACCTTTTCAGGCCGCGACCCCCAAAATAATGATATTAGTTCCCGCGACCCCCCGCATGCGCGCGCGTGCATGCGGGGGGTCCCGTTCTTTGCGGTTCTGGGCGGATTGGGTTTGTTTTTTTCCCGTTTTTTGGTTACTTTATTTCGGTTTTAGGGTTAGGGTTAGGGTTAGGTTATTTAATTATAATAGGTTATTTGATAATTATTTATTATATTACATTAAAAATGTTTTCCTAGTGTTAATAATGAAATATTTGTATCTTGAATTTAGTAAATTAACTGATAAAACATGAATTAATAATAACATTAAAAAATATTTTGTTTAAAAAAAAAAAGTTTTTATTTTTTATTTTTTTAAATTCACCCAAAAATCTGGTGACCCCCCCAAATTATTTGGCGACCCCCCTGGTGGTCGCGACCCCCAGGTTGAGAACCACTGCCCTAGACTAGGGGTCGTAACAGTACATATTGGTCGCAGTTAATTGTATTACCATATTCATGATGACACACAAAGTTATTACTTGTTAATTATTGAATAAACGTTTTAGAATAGCATTGCTTCACTTCATCAAATGATGTATGAATTATCTATCATTTCATCCATGTTATCTGAGCTTTGTTGTGCAAAAGTGCCATAAAGAACACTGACATTTATGAGCATTTGCTGATAATACATTTAACGAGTGTGTTCAGGATTTAGATGCCGTTTCCAAACAAAGCATTTACTCTGAATGTCTGATCTGAAAAAAAAAAGTGTCAAAGGTGACTGTCCACATGTTCCTTGTGTGTCACAAGTATGATTCCGACTCCTGTCATGTTTTGCACGTCTCCCCTCTCTCTGCCCACAGTATCCTGTCAGACACTGGCTAACAGCTCATACGGGCTAACAGCTAGTAGTAGTAAATTAATTTACACTATCAGTAATATTAATATGGGAGCAATAACATGTTAATACAAATGGGTGTTTAAAGAGAGACTAGAACACTGACCCAAGAGTCTCCTTGGTCCTGAGGAAGTCAAAACATGGTTCCTCCATGTGCATCTAGAGAGAGAGTAAAGTAACTTACAACACTTTTTTATACACTGAGAGTAAAGTAACTTGTACTTTATAATGGGAGAAATAATATTTATAAATATTATTTATAATATTTTAATGTAAATAATATTATATTTTTACTGGGAGTCAAGTTACTCACCACCAACAGCTCCATCAGTGTGTGTTCCCTCAGATTCTTCAGTCCTGACTGCAACACACACACACGTAAAATTAATTACAGAAATAAGCGTGTGCACACACACACACACACACACACACACACACACACACACACACACACACACACACACACACACACACACACACACACACACACACACACACACACACACACACACCTATCTATCACAGAGCTTTCATAGGGCCTGGACAGTTGAGCCTGACAGAATTATGTCTGAAGCCGACCCAAGACCGACCTGATCACCTTTTATTCAATCTGGGAACCCATTTGGTAAAAAAAAAGAAAATACTGATTTGGTGTTTTTGCTTCTGGAGTCTACCAGTACTCCAGGCTCTAAACCTGGTAATACACATATAACCCAGTATAGTGGTACACATTAATAGTACACTACACATCATCAGTACAGTAGTACAGTAGTGTCCCCCCACCCTAACAAGCACTTGGAATTGTAGGAGTTGAGGCATGACATTTAGTTTGACTCTTAGGTAATATTTGACAATTTTACCAATGTTAGACCATTATTTATAGTATAGTTTGTTGGTTACTTTTGTGGCAGTCATGGTCTTATTTTTATTTTATACATATTAAAATGGTCTTAAAAGTTCTTAAATTGTCACTTTAGAAATGTATGTTGGTTTGTTAACTGTTGAGTGAGAAAACAATGTTGCACATTAAGCTAATCATCTGGTGATAATGGTCCCGACCCACAGTGTGAGAACCAGTGCAGTGGTACTAATCATCAGTACCTGGTAATACACAGTGACCTCAGAGTTGGCGTCTCCTTTGTTGAGGGACTTGACTTTACACATGTGATGTTTCTGAGGAAGCTCCACCACCCGGAACAGCACAGGGACCTCTACTGACAGAGGCTGGTACTGCAGCTTACTAAAAACCAGGAGGAAAACAGCACACGAGAGGTAATGAGTCGTACATGAAAAGGGTTGTTGACAAAAAACAATCTATACAACATTTGACATCTTAAAAAGCTATAAAAGTTATGAAAAATAATAGAATCATTATCACATATGTTTTCTTTCTCTGACTTGTACCACTGTACTTTAATAATAATGTGCAATATGTCTGTTATAGGGACATCTTTTTTTTTATATACAGAAAATCATGTGATTATTATATATTTACTACAAGTGAAACGTAAATGTATTAATCATAATTGGGGACATCTCTGGTCACAAGGTTTGATGATGATATAATTACTATTAATAATGTATACAGTATGATCTAAAGACGTAGTAATGAAATACTTACTCTATGAAATACTGTAGAAACTCTACTGACTCCTGGAGAAGAGAGACACAAACATGGAATTAACAGACAGCAGAGAAAACCTTAAATAAAGTCTGAATGAGGAGGGTGTGTGTGTGCATGTGTGCATGTGTGCGTGTGTGCGCGTGTGTGTGTGTGTGTGTGTGTGTGTGTGTGTGTGTGTGTGTGTGTGTGTGTGTGTGTGTGTGTGTGTGTGTGTGCGCGCACTCCCGCTCACCGCACTGGTGAAGTTTCCTTGTACCAGCCCTTCAGTGTACATCTCAGCCTTCAGGCCGTTGACAAAGCTGAGCAGATGTTCTACAGTCAGACCCTTCATGATGGCCTGGTACTTCTGAATGACTGACCACCTACAATGCTCTAACACCAACAGACGAACATCCCTGAGAGAGAGAGAGAGAGGGAGAAAGGGAGAGAGAGAGGGAGAAAGGGAGAGAGAGAGAAAGAGAGACGGAGGGAGGAAGAGGAGTATAAGAAAAGATATTCAATTATTAAAGATACACCATCCCAATTGGAGCCACTAGAGGCGAAAAGGTAAAACAAATCCTACAATGGTCTCCTAAGTGGGCGCCGTCTGACGGCAGATCTCACAAACATCCTATGTTTACTGGTGCTAGATCCCACCAGAGTGTGTTGCTGGGACAGAGAAAGGTCGATAATAAATCAGATTTTCTCCTGATTTGTCTCTCTGTAAAAAGCCATTTTAGTATGAACATCTTGAGAAGATTGTGTGGCTTGTGTCCAATATTTAGTTCAGTGACCATGGAGATAAAGAATGGTTCAGAAGCTGTGTTCACGTTCACTCTTCTATTGGAATGAATAGACTCCAACCTGCTTCTCCTAAAAAAGACTTCATGTAGACACGGGAAGTAAACCGGAGATGGCATGTCTTTCATTGTATTTGTCTTGGGTATAAGTAGAAGAAAGGGGTTTTAACATGTATGATGTACATTAAACATTCAACATTAAACTCCAGTTCAAATCACTTTTCTATTCATAAAACAACCATTCATGTGCCACTGAACAAGGCACTTGGGTAATATGTAATTGTACGCAGCTGTATGTGACATTGTGTGTTTTGACAAGAAAATCAGATTTAATGAACTCTGCAACCGTGTTTGAAATGAAGACTTCAACGAGGTGGCTCACAGTGAAAGTTCGCTATATGTCTTTTTCGAGGAAGGCTGGGAAAGAGGAGTGCTTCTTTCCTTGACACAAACACGTCTGGGAACCACAGAGTTATATTAACTGTTGTACCCCTGTGTAGATGTTATGACTAGTTGACAGCAGAGGCGTCACTAGGTCTCTACTAGGTTGGGGGCTTAGCCCACCAGGCAACGGGCACATGCACGCGCGCGCAATTTTTTTCGCGGTTTTCGGCGGATTCGGGTACTTTTTTCCCCGTTTTTTGTTACTTTATTTCGGTTTTAGGGGTAGGGGTAGGGTTAGGTTAGGGTTATAGATATCAATTTTTTTATTGGTGGCTTTGGATAAAACATTGGTGGCTATAGCCACCGAAGCCCCCGCCTAACGACGCCACTGGTTGAGCATAACTCACTTGCCCAGTCGCTCTGGTTTGATGAGGATGTTGAAGTAGGTTTTCTTCAGCTGCTCAGCGAACATGGTGAACACTCCAGGGTCCGCCGTGAAGTCTGCCAGATGGTCCACGATCAGCTTCAGCAGCAGCTGAAACAAACACACAGTTTACTGTATTGATACAGTTTTGTATTTATATTCATGTGTGTGTGTGTGTGTGTGTGTGTGTGTGTGTGTGTGTGTGTGTGTGTGTGGGCGTGTGTATTACAATAGTTGAGAGGGCCAAATGTTCCGACAAGTAAAGTATAATTTGAGAAATGGAGATTTGGAGCAAACTTTTCCTGGTCCTGGAGAAATGGTTGTTTAATGGTTAAGAAAGATTTATGGAGTTAAGACTTGCAATTAAGATACAATTCAGGTTTTTACATTACAGGTTAGGTTTATGGTTGGAGTTATGCTTGATGTATACTTAATTGAACAGTGGGGTGTGTGTCATGCACCAAAAACAGCAGATCAACAAGGTCACAACTCGCCACAGCGTGACACGTGAGCTTTTGCTGTGTTGCGAGTGTAACTCAGGCTTTACGGTTTGGGTATTACAAGTATTAAAAATGCATGCATGTGTGTGCATGCGTGCGTCTGTCTGTCTGTCTGTCTGTCTCTTACAGGTAGTTTGTGGTTGAATCCCTTCACTCTGATGACCAGACCATGTTCTCCTGCTATCAGCTTGTACTCCAGCTGGGCCACATCTGCCTCATAGGCTGGTTCTGCCAGGTTATGAGCCAGGATGTTTATGAAGATGTCAAACAACACCAGGCTGAGAACATATCAAACAACACCAGGCTGAGAACATATCAAACAACACCAGGCTGAGAACATATCAAACAACACCAGGCTGAGAACATATCAAACAACACCAGGCTGAGAACATATCAAACAAACACCAGATTAAGAAAGACTAGAGTTCAAATAACACCAGACAGAGAGACAACATGTTCAATTAAACAGTTCTGTGTATACGTAGTCCCTGTCACTGCTGACCACTACAATGAAGTACTGCAGTGCTTAGTACTTGTAGTGTGTTCACTGGACGTAGAACTTACTTCTCTGGACTCTTCTGGATCACGGGGGACAGCAGGTTGAAGCGAGCGAAGCCTGAAGAACAAACCAGAGGTTGTAGAGATTGATTATTGGACGGTACGGTACAGTGAAGGAAGGCAGCAGAGACAAAGCAGAGAGAGGATGACGTGTGTGAGATGACCTGGTCACACGTTGGTTACATCTGACAGAAGCTGAGACCACACGTGTGCGCGCATGCACGCACACCATCTACTTCTTATATGATGAATAGCCAAAATTTTGGCTACAATCTATCTACAATCTACAAAAAAATCAATCATCATTTTACTCAATGGCTACATGCTTAAAATAGGGAAGCCAGGTTGAAAGCAAGTTGGATGAAAGCAAGTTCTGATTTTGCGCAACATGTTTTAAATGTTGGACTACCTCCAGAGAGACGAGGTTAAAAAGTCCTTATATCTTCATCACACAAAACGTATATTTAGCTTTCTTTTAGCTGACATGCTTATCTCATACCCAGGATCTGAGTGTGTGTGTGTGTGTGTGTGTGTGTGTGTGTGTGTGTGTGTGTGTGCGTGCGTGCGTGTCTGCACATGCGTGCGTGTGTGTAATGCGTGCAAGTGTGTAATGACGTACCTTTAGGGATCTTGAACTTGTTGTCTTTCTTGTACCACAGACATCCTCGGTCGTTGTTGACGATCCTGACAGGAACCTCAGTGTCTGGACAGTCTGAAGGCTTCAGGGTGAAATCCGTGGCTGTAGAATCACAGAGAAAACACTGACTGACTGGTCTGTATGGGAGGATGTCAATGGTTTCCATGTACCTATGTTCCCACAAAACTATAATGTTATAATCAAAAAGAAAATCCACTGTACTCTTCATGAAGTTAGCTTTAAAATCAGGCTAGTTCATAATAGAACAGTTAAAATATTAGGGTTAGGGACATATATATTATTTTTAAAATAATATCTTCACTGTTCTCTTTGCACTCTATGTAAATGATCCTTTACCCAGTTGTTTGTTGACTAGACTAGATCATGACATTTATTCTGATCTGACACTTTGTAAGTTACTCTGGATAAGAGCGTCTGATAAATGTCTAAATTACTATCGTCTCTGTCGGGTGGAAACCTCATACTGTATGTCCAGCAAAAGTAGCAGATCTACAAGCTCGAGCCATTTCGAGCTTGTAGATCTGCTACTTTTGAGTGACGCTGTAGAATCATCAAGTAGGACATCCATTTACGAAAAAACACAAAAAGTAAAAATATTGAGATGGGAGGTTTCTGCCCAACAGCAACAATATGTTTTATCTTAAATCTTGCAGATCACTACAGCCACCACGGTTTCCTACCGTAATTGCAGCTTGCGGATACTTTTTTTATATCCACACGTTTTGAGGAGACGCGCACAAAGGACACACTGAACAAACACAGGATACATACGGCAGCCAGTGGATGCGTTAAGGTGCTTAAGGTTAAGTATGATTGAGTCTTTCTTTATACCTATAAACTTGTTCTCTGCCGGCAGGTGAAGTCCAGGGTTCACATCAAAGTCTTGTCTCCAGCGCTGCATCCACTCCTCTGAGATATCTGACACACACACACACACACACACACACACACACACACACACACACACACACACACACACACACACACACACACACACACACACACACACACACACACACACACACACACAGAGAGAGTTACCTAACAAATAGATTCTAATATCGAAACTCCTTCCGCCTCATCTCATCTCTCATCTCAGGGGCGGCCATAGCTGAATGGTAGCCAAATCCAGCCTAAATCAGATTTTTTGCCATATCCAGATTGGAATCCGATTTGTTTTATGAAGTCTGAACAGAAACACGTTACATGTAATCCGATTTTTCCACCGTTTTGTAGCCTACTTGACTTCTACTTGAGTATTTGTCTCTTCTGTTGTTGTCACTTGTCTGTTATGTTGCGTTTCTTGAACGTAAAGCAAGCAACTAGTGCCTACATCATGACGTGAACCAAAGCAGATAGGTCGTGCAGGAATCAGACTCAACTCTGGGTTGACATTATTTAAATCAGTCTGAACACACAGATCCGATCTGATCACTTACACATAACAGAGTGAAGAGAAATAAATCGGATTTGACTACAGTCTAAACAGGGCCTTAACCCTCATCTGGTCCCATCTTCACCCAGCACTCAGCTGGGTGAAGCTGAAAACGGAAGTTCCCCAGTGGGATACGATAGGTATCCAAAAAAATGATCTTGTTCTTTAAATTTCCTCAATTTAAGACCCACACGTTGACTGGCCCTCAACATGGAGTCCAAGGACCCCCAGGGGTCCCCCGGCTAAACGATTAATAGTAAGGAAAGAAATGGACCCTTGTAGGTCTATTTGGTGATAGATACTCTCAGATTTAAATGAACGCTGAGGATTTTACAGTGTACATTGGGGTCCCAGAGATGTGTCAAATGGGGGTCTGTGGCCTAATGCATATCAAACTAGTGTTGGTCAGCTCCCAGTACCTTCCATGCTGTAGCTGGTCCCAAACCAGCGCTCTCTGAGGGGACACTGGCCCTCGTGTTCTGGGGACAACAGCAACAGATTGGCCCTTTGTGGAGTCAGCAGGGCCACAGCCTCTGAGATCACCTACAGAGGACACACGCACATTAAGTAGTGACTAGATTCATACTGTCATTATGCACATTATGACACACACACACATATTTGAAGGGGGATGAATTTGGTTGTTTCTTTTCCAGTTCAGGTGAAAAACTATGCGATCTATGCTTGAACATTGGCACAACCATGGCAGTGGGGCACACCTATATCTAACACCCATTATTAGTTTGATTAGCTACAGCTGTGTTGCTTACTAGGCCTGCCATAAGACCTGGAACGCATCTGTGTCACTTTTTCATTTGAGCTAAAAAGCATTATTTTATACTTTGGCTATTCAAAAATAGCAGATCTACAAGCTCATAGCGCGGCACCGAGTGCCGCGCTATGAGCTTGTAGATCTGCTATTTTTTTTAAATCGTGAAAATGTGTGCAAATCTTTGAATATACATTATATATATATATTATATATATATTCTGGGGGGTCCCTGGAACAACATATTTTGAGATGGGGGTCGACGGCCAAATACAAATACATTTTGGGGGTCCTTGACATGAAAAAGTTTGAGCACCACACTGATATAGAATCAAACGTTTTTCAGAAAACTGTTGGGATTTAGAAGACATTTGTAGAATCGGCTTCATGTCTTAATGGGTTAATGTGCTGTAGTCTTTGTTTAGTTTCGTTTTTTTGGCATCTTCATGCTTTATTAGACAGTGCCAGTGAGTAGAGAGAATGGCAGGCGAGAGAAGGGAATGACATGCAGAAAAGAGCCTCGGGACGGACTCCAACCTGGGCCGGCTGCAGTGAGGACTCAGCCTTGATACGGTACACGCTCTACCAGCCCCAATCTGCTGTAGATTTTAACCTGAACTGGTAAACAAACTACAAGTGCTTTCACTCCCTTTCCTATGTTTTATAAGACACTCCCACTTGAGTGCAGTGGTGGTACCTGGGAGTTGTAGTCAAACATGAGCTGGTCTCCAGTCAGGTAGTCCTCTTTAGGAAACAGCTGCATGTTTTCACAGATGTTCTCCACATACTCTATAGGGTCCGTCTGCGGTTACACAACAGTCCATACAGTTAATAATACACACAACCATGGACACACACAGTTACACATACAAGACACACTGATATCTGGCAGTATAGACAAAACTGTCCTCTACAGGGGCTCAACATATGGTTAATAATAGTCATATTATACCTGTGTATATATAGTTGTTGTTGGGCTGAAACCTTGTATCATATTCCAACTTTTTTTAAATGTTTCACTTATAATGATCAGTCCAAAATAAAGGTTAAGTGTGTCTGTGGGTTTTTAATACTAAATCAACTAAATCTAATCAATGAAAAGTATTAACATTAGCTTGAGAGTGAGACTAAATAATAACTATATTAGATCCATTGGAAGACAGGTTATTTTTCTCCATTTCCTGAAAAGTAAAATGTCGTAGTGCTATTTTTAGAAGTGGGGGAGCACTGTTGTGGCCTGATATGACAATACTAAAATATCTTGTTCTTCATTATAGTCTATATGCCATCATTCCTGCTGATTTGCAACTGTGAGAAATAACCATTTATGGACCCGTCCACCAAACAAAACTGTCTATTTGTGTTCTCCTGTTATTATGTACAATATAAAGGGAACACATGACCTGTACTCAAGAGGCTTGCATTGCATGTGGCAGTCTCCAGGAGCTCCTGAATTAAATGTATTGATTCATTCCACTATACCCTTTGTGGGAATTATTTTGTACGAGTCATACCGAAGTAAGGTATACTTATAATTCCTGCCACTATGGCACCTAAGCTGGGGAATTGCAGTCGATATTCTGAGGTGCCCGCCTCCATACGGGCTCAGTGACAATACTGTAGCACTTCAGTGTCACCGTGGCAAGAGAGCTACCCAGAGTGCTATACTATGTTCAGAGTGCTGGGTGGTTCAGTGGTGGTCCAACCAGCCATACATACAGAGTACTAGGTGGAATGATGGTTTGTGAAGTACCTGTTCCTGGTAGTGGAACTCATTAGCTTCAATCTTCTGAATCTCCTCATAGATCCTAAACAAACAGAAAGGACTTAGTCAGTGTGTGTGTGTGTGTGTGTGTGTGTGTGTGTGTGTGTGTGTGTGTGTGTGTGTGTGTGTGTGTGCGTGCTCACCTCTGCTGAGGTCCCATGGTTTGAAGCATCTTTAGATACTGAAACACTAAATGAATCACCTGAAAGGGGGAGAATGGTCAAAAGGTCAATAAGTATGTATGGTTTTATGCTTAAAGTGAAGCTTGTTGAGTTTGTGTGTGAATAAAAGTTGAGGCGAGGGTGTGCGCGTGCGTGTACCTCATAGAAGTTTTGATAACCCTCATTGGTGAGTGTGATGCTGATGGAAAAGATGGAGTAGGTGGCGTTCTGGTCAAAACCTGTCTCACTGTTCCCTCCAAACAGAGCCAGAGCCCAACACCTACACACACACACACACACAAATAAATACTTGACTAAAGGCCTATGCACACCTTAAAACTGGTAGCGCCAGGTGCATAGGATAATAGGAAAATCCACATATAAAAAAAGAGCAATCCCCGCACACTGTGTGGAACTTGCAAAAATATTCTACTGTCAAACAATGTTTAGTTTCTTAGGCCTTCACCTGAAGACATACAAACCTAAATGTTGTTTGACAGGTTCCACACAGTGTGCAGGATCACTCTGTTTTTATATTAGCTAATTTAGAAATATTTTTATATTTTATATTTTGTCTGTCTGTCTGTCACTCACTTCTTCCTGAGCAGTGATAGGATGCTTCCAGTGCCCTCGTGGCCAATCAGCCAGGAGGTGTAGTGCAGTGGTTTAACCCTGAGAACCATACGACAGTTACACTTAATACACACACAGTAACACAAAACCAACCATAAACATGCACACACGCACACACGCGCGCGCACACACACATACACACACCAATGATGGCAGATTAGTTTAGTAGGATTTTGTATGGAATTGCACAAATTAGCAACATAAATATTTACTGATGTTTCATCAAAACCACATGGAACAGTTTTAGCGTCAAAACAGAAGCTGCTGTGGGCTTTTGCAGCCCATCATATAGTCTCATGTAGTCTTACACAGCCAGATGATCAGAGATCTCTGCTTACTGATAGGTCTGGATATAATAATAACTATAATTCAATGAATTGGCTAAAACTGGGAGGAAACTATTTGGAAATAATAAATAAAAAATGACAGCATCATAGAACCAATGGTAACGTGCACACTCACACAGCAGTAACGTGCACGCACACACACACACAGAAGTAGCGTGCACACTCACCTGTAGTGTTTTCCCTGAGGGGGAACGGCCCAGGTGATGGTCAGTGCATGAACCTTCCTCACAGGGACCACTGGAACACGCACGCGCGCGCGCACACACACACACACACACACACACACACACACACACACACACACACACACACACACACACACACATATATATTTGATTAACTACATTTACAAGGGGTGAGCATTTCAAGTAATTTACATATTCAAGTAATCACATTCAACTGTTATAGAGTACTTGCAAAAAAGCTGAAATCCAAAATGACCACCCAAGTGAAAATGAGGCGATGCAAGGTTGTCTGAAATCTGTCTCGCTGTTTTCAGCTTGTGCTTTATGTGCAAATTGTTAATCATTCATCCATTTGTTCTATAATAGACAAGTCCAATGTTACAGAACATGCACTGCACGTTCATTTATTATATAAAATACTTCCACACACACTTATAGTTGGTCGTCATTCTGCCTGTAAGGTTAGACCAAGTGATTAAAATGTATAATAACGTTTTCTGCCACTGCACAGTTCTATACAGGGTCCCCACACATTTTTAGCAATGAATTTCCAAAACTTTTCCAAAACTTTTCCAGAATATTTAGCCCAATTTCCAGGCCTATATAACAATCATTCAGCGCAATAATGTGTCTCTTACTCCTATGTACAATGCCCAAAGATAGGCAGTGTAGCAAAATAAATAAATAAAAAACAATAAAAAGTGTTTGGCGGTGGGGCACAGCCGCGAAACCTCGCTCAAATAGAGCCTGCGAGCAAAAATAGGAGGGGTGGACGACGTCGTTGCACGGTTCGTTGTCGCTTGCGGTAGGTCAGGACGGTCTCATTCAAAAACATGTATTTTAATGAGATTTCATCGCCCGCTCGTGTCGCGTCACGTCGCATCGCTGGCAGTGCGGATGGGGTGTTACACAGCCTGTTTTTTTTTGTATTAAAAAAAATCAATAGCCAAAAACAATGCATAGCCAAATATTTTTCCAGGACTCTTGATAAATTCCAGGACCTTTGATGAAGTTTGATCAATTCCAAACCTTTTCCAGTACTGGATTATTTATTTTTTTATTTCAAAATATTTCCAGGAATTTCATGACCGTGGGGACCCTGTCTATAATTTCTGGATTATAGAACTGGATCTTTGCAGATATCCATATAGCAGTTACATCATATACACAGAGAATCATCTAGTACATGTCAGAGCTTCTGCATGTGTTGGTTTTTAATTGTTCTCCAACAAATCTGCGATTTTCGGCACATGACACCAGCACATAACTAAGTTTGAATCATGTTTCAAACCTGTACAAGACAATAACTGACCTCGGTACAGTTTGTTGAAGGCTGGAGTTTCAAACGGTTGTTGTAGCTGATGAAAGTCTGGACGTGGTTCACCGCTGGAAACAACACACATACACACAAGAATACTGAAGGCCTATGGTTCTGTTAGCATTAGACTAGCCAAGCCGAGGTTTAGCTCCATGTATGTAGTACGTACCCCTAAACTGCTTCTGGTTGTCACTATGAGCAGCCCGTCAGTCCACATTTGCATGTCTCTATGTGCGCGCGCGCGTGCGTGTGCATTATATCTCTGTGTGTGTTTGTGTAATAGAAAAAAGATTTTCCCCACAGAAATGTAATAAAACAATTTAGTCAGCCACTCTTCTGTATGTTCGTCACTGTACAGTATATTTGCACACAGGTGAAATTTGTCCTCAGCATTTTTAACTATTCCTATTTGTTTGTTTAGGATCCCCGTGCTATGAGGTCACCCGGGGAACAGTTAGGGGTGAAGTGACTTGCTCAGGGATACTTTGACACATAGACTGGGCGGAGTGGGGGTCGAACCGAGGACCTTCTGATTCCAAGACAGCCTCTCTACCATAACATGCCGTTTAACTATGGCCGCCCATATATGTATGCAGTCTATATATCATCTCTGTCAGGTGGAAACCTCAGATGTCCAAAACTGTTAATTTACAGGATTCAAATTCAAAAATAGCAAAAGTAGCAGATCGCACGCTCAAAACGCGTCGCTTCGTGCCGTGTTTCGGACTTATAGATCTGCTACTTTTGAGTGACGCTGTAGTATGATGACAGTGTGACTCTACATATAACTGTTAGCTCACGGAGATGGGGACATATATTTATTATTATCATTTTGTGTGTGTGTGCGTGCATCTTATAAGCTTACTTGTTGGGAACTTTAATGAAGATTTCTCTGACCCATTTCTCCAGGGTGTCCAGAGTCTCTGGAGGAGAAAACAAACACACAGCATGACTCATCACACCTCCACGCTGCTGGGAGGTATCCAACACAGCCTCAGGTTTTCAGGTCATTAAAGTAGAACACACATAAATGAAGGGTCAGGTTGTTAGGGTAGAGCAGGCGAACACTGATAAATAACCAAACATCCAACTCTCCTTTTTAGTTCTTTTTCCAGGCTTTTCTTGCATTTATTGATAGTTACAGAGTAGAGAGACAGGAAAAAGGGAGATATTCAGGGAGTGACATGCAGAAGGTCCCCCTGACCCAGGAATCGAACCGGGGACTCGCTGTGGCATCAGAGCCTATGTGATGTGTTACACGCCTTACTCACGTAGAGGTGCACCCGATTCTTTATATTAAAAGAATATTTTCATTTCATTTAATCTATCTAGCATTAAGTAAATTAAGTAAATGTGCCTGATTTAGCCGTAAGTCTAAATATTAATTTGCAGGTTGATAAAAGCAGGAAAACAAAAGAAAGAAAGAAAGATAATAGTCCCATATTTTCAACATAACATTCTTAATTGATCTTTGACCTTTGGACTGCACGGCCAGGGTCATGTAGTGGGCGGAGTAGTATCTCTTCCAGAAGTCACGGAGCCTCTGGTAGGTGTTGATGCCTTTCTCTCTGGGCTCGTGTTTTAATGTCTGGGCGTTACCTGGGAGGTGACATGACACACAGTGTGTTTAATATGTACTGTAGTATGACCTGTGAAAGCCTCATCTACAAAAACATCAAATACATTCAAATCATTGGCATGTCTTACTTTGCGTTCAGACTACAGTACTCTTCAAGTGGTGCTCAAGATAACAGGGAGAAAAAAAACTGTTTTCCTCCCTTTAGTGTTTTGGGATAGAGGTGAAGGGGAGTGGAAATGGTGAAACGACTTTCTCTAAAACTATGACTGTTTGATGCGTTTCATTGGGACGCTCAAAAAAGCTGACGCCGGCACAACTTTGATTTGTAGCCTATCACGAGAGATGGTACTCAAGTCGTTCTCCTCCTACCTGACCGGTCAGTTTCATTCTCATTACCCTGCATCCTCTTGAAAGAAGTCCCCCATCCCCATCTTGGACCTGTCATCTCTGCTCACAAGTTCTCCTACCACTCGAAGATGACACCCAACTGCACCTCTCCTTCCATCCCTTGTCACACAGGTTGAAGAGCGCACCGCTGCATGCCTGGCTGACATCTCACAGTGGATGTGTTCCCACCTCAAGAGCTTTGAGCTTCTCTTCTTCCCTGGGTCCTGCCCCCCTTGCCAGATCTTAAAAAGTCCTTCGACAACAACCTGGTGACTCGTGCTCAAACTGTCAAGAACCTGGGTGTTGTCCTTCAAGGCACACATTGCAGCGATCACTCATTCCTGCAAGGTTTAAACTATGCAACTATCCTCACCAAGGAGTCCTTCCAGCACCTTAACCAGGCCTCAGTCATCACCAGGGACCAGGCTCAACTATTGCAACTCCCACTCTGCTTGTCTCCCGGCATGCTCCCTCTAACTCCCTCCAACTGATCCAGAATGCTGCAGCATGCCTGGTCGTCAACCTCCCTAAATGCTCACGTCTCCCCCAGTTCTGTGCTCGCTTCACTGGCTCCTGGTTGCTGCTCAAATCCAATTCCTGCACACCTGGATTAGCAAACTGTCTTTCCCTCCTTTTCCTATGACAACCTAACCAACACTCCAAGTGATCTAGACTCTTCTCCCTCCTGGCTACCAGACTGTGCAATGACCTCTGACCTCCACGCTCCCCTCCCCGCTCCCCTCCCCAGTCAGGACTGCAGACTCACTCCCCATCTTCTGCCACAGTCTGAAACCTCACGTCTTCAAACTCTTCCTCACACCCTAGCACTCTCCGCTTCAGTCTCTGCCTCACCACCTAGCACTCACCTCTTCAGACTCCACCTTACCCGATAGCACTCACCCCCTAGCACTCCTTATTTCTTTATAACACTACTTGTTGTCTATATTCAGATAGATGCAAGTTATGCAGATGTACAGTATGTTGGCTACTTGTTCACAGTTCACACTAGCCCTAACCCTGTAGGTTATTATTCATAGTTATTTATAGACGTATGCTGTTTGCTTGTTCACAGAGATGCTAAGGATGTTATTAGACAGGTGCTAGATTTGATGTTCATCCCACTTAAGGTCCTTACACGACAGGAGCATTTATTTTATGCAATTAATTCACACTAATTTGAATTGTTGTATGTGTACATGAGTACATCCACACAAGAACGCAAATATTATGAGGCGATAAAACAAAAGGTTGATTTGTGTGTGTGTGTGTGTGTGTGTGTGTGTGTGTGTGTCTCACCCCAGCAGAACTTGCCCATGGGGTGTCCAGGCTTCGCTAGGCTCCCAAACAACATCTCCTTACGATGGGAGTCAGAGGGTCTCGCCAACTGGTACTCTGAAAGAGAGAGAGAGATAGAGAGAGAGAGTGAGAGAGAGAGAGAGGAAGGTGAACAGGTAGGAGGGGTTTAGAGAGAAGCTAGTCTCGCGTGGCCAGACTGTTGCCTCCCACAATTTTCAAATGTTTCCGGTCATACAGTCTGGGACACGGAAGTTCCTCTCCACTTTCGTCTTTACAGTCGCGCAAATTTATCCTAATATAAATCAAAATCATCTAAGCATATATAGCTTGATGCTAAGCAGAAATGGAAATTAATTAATACATTAAATGTAAAGATATTTTAAAATATATCTTCGTGAACGGAAGTGCCAGCTTCCTCTCTCGGATTTGTAGTTCCAGACTCTATATAGCATTTGGAGATTGTGGAATAGTTGTCTGACTCAAAACAGACTCAAATGAGTATGCAATACTGTCCAGCATGAAGCTAGAATAAGTTCTTCTGGCGTGCCAGAAACCCCCAGACCACTGCTCTTGAAAAGGAGCACTGGAGAAGAAGACAATGGCCTCTTATTATCAGGCTCTTACTCCAGTGTGGAAGGCCCCCATGAATAATACTTTCCAATACAGAGGCTTCCTCTATTTTGCAAAAAATAAAAAACTCATCTGTCATGTGAAACACAGACTACTTTTTAACAAGGAAACCACATTGGTGGGTGAAACGACCAATCAATGATGAGAAGGCTGTGGTACTGACCACTGTCCACGGCTTCCACCTCTCTGTCGATGGCGTCTTCTATCATCAGAGGACAAATGAAGAACTGGGCCCACCTACAGTAGCCACACACACACACACACACACACACACACACACACAAAGTTGAACATGTAAAACACTAACTATGAGACTTTTGCAAAAAAGCCCAGGTCTCCTGTCCACTAGCTTCAATGTTCCCCCAAATTGTACTAATTCTATTATTCTCGGCCTGTGGAAATCATTCTAAGCATTTTGAAGGAATGGCCGTGACCCACAAAGATGTCTGTAGTACAATCAGAATGGTAATATGTTTATCTGGAACTAAATAAAAACAAAACAAAAACGACGTCGACGAAATCTTTCATCATAGTTTTAGTCATCGAAATAAACACTGCGCTCCCCTCACCTGTCGAGTGCGTCGTGGAAATACTTCCTCTGGACGTCGAACTGGAAGATGGTTCTCTCACAGTCTGTGGAGGCGTTGTCACTCCCTCCATGCTTCTTCAGGAACGCATCGAAACCGTTCTCTGCTGGATACTTCTCACTGCCCATAAACACCACTGCAACAAAACACACACATCTCACTACACACTTCTCACTGCCCATAAACACCACTGCAACAAAACACACACATCTCACTACACACTTCTCACTGCCCATAAACACCACAGCAACCAAGATACACACACAGATATATTGTATCGGTGTATGTTGTCTGATATGTGCTAATATGACGTTCTTTTACAGCACATAATGCAGAAAATATAGTTGGGGTAAAAGGAAATTGTTCCATTTGTATTTTTCTAAAATGTTGCATTCATTTGTAGTTACTTATAATGATTCATTCTATTTTTCTGTTTCCACTCTCACCCAGGTCATCAGCTCTCCCTACAGCTACAATGGGACACGTTGCTGCTGGTCTATCAAAACCAGGTCCTCGCACCACATCAACACTTTATTCACAGTGACACTGAGACTGGCCCCACTGACAACCCCTGGAAACTACAGTATGTTTCCTACTCTAACTATCATATCAATGTTATTGTCTACAGTGCTTTGGTGATACTCTAATCTACATGGACATGACATTAAAGCCTTTTTGAAGGGAGAGACAGAGAGCAAGAGAGGGAGTGATAGAGAGAGATGCCTAATTTATGCTCTGCCGTACAACAGTATTGCAATGTTAGCAGACCTACAAGCTAACAACGCGTCGTAAATGCGACACTGTGACACTGTCCCGCAACACTGTGTATAACAACGTATAAATCAGGCTATAGTGTAAGAGAAGGGAGACGGAGAGAGGACTCACTGTGTTCCAGGAAGTGGGCGAGGCCGGGCAGGTCATCAGGGTCACTGAAGCTTCCAACGTCGATACACAGCGCTGCTGCAGACTGCACACACACACACACACACACACACACACACACACACAAACACACAATGTTCTCAACAACGGTCCTATTCATTTGTTTTCATAATGTACCCATGGGTACTGTGGTCCATGGCTGTATCTGAAATCACTCCCTCTACTCACAATTGAGTGATTACACCATGCTGTAGTGGTGTCCGTATGCATGGTGATCATTATTATACCCTGCCTATATATTATTGGACTCTTATCCCATAATGCATTGTGAAAGGTAGGGTGCAACCGATGTTTTGCAGATGCTTGTCTAATTATTAATGTTTTAAATGGGCTTGCACCACCTCCACTTGAAACAGTTCATAGAGATAAGGTAAAGTGGTGACAGAGCAACAAGGACAACAACCAGAGGGGACTGTGATGTACCATTCAGACGCAGTGTGTTTGGTGAAACAGTCTTCTCTGTTAGAGCCTCCCATCACTGGAATAGTCTCCCTACCGAAGTAAGAGAGACCCCCAACTATCTGACCTTCAAATTCAACCTTAAGAGATGGCTTAAAGCAAACCAAACATGTAATCATGGGTAATTATCAGCTCTATTTGTCACTGGTGTCATTTCTCATATGTTACTGTAATTGTTATGTCTCCTGTACCATGTTTACTTGTCTTTTTTTGTATGGATAACCATATCAGCACTTGAAAATTACTCACGGATGAAAATTAGCTTTTGGCTAACTGTTTGACATGCTGATTAATGTGCATTGTCACTGGTAAATAAATTAATACATATATAAGACGGTCACTTGAGAGACTAATACATGTACTCTCTCTATGTAGCCCATGAGCCAAACCGCTACATCATGAGTCTTCAACAGGGGGTCCGGGACCCTTAGGGGGTCCAAAGAGTTACTACAGTAAAGGGGAGCCGCCAAATCTTTGTGTGATAGGAAATGTCTTTAGATTTTTTACATTAACCACTTGAACCCTAACATCCCTATTCTGGGGGAAAATTTGCCCAAAATAGCAGATCTACAAGCTCACAACAGCTATTTTTGGCAAAGAAATTTGGTGTAGAGGGGGAAAAGAGCAGACCAAGTACAGAGCCAAAGGTCAAAAGCCAGTGTATTGTTGTTCAGCACCTATACATTTTCATTGGGATGTGGGTGCTTCCCTTTGGACTTTTTTCTAAAGGCCAGGTTTACCAAGTATTGAGGGCTTATAAGTGGTCAAATGTCTGAAAATACATGAACATGAATCCAACATATTAATAGAAAAGATAATGTGTAAACACAATTTTATACTGTATATAGCATTGGTTCTCAAAGTGGGGTCCGGGGACCCCCAGGGGTCCTTGAGGGAGTTCCAGGGGGTCCCCAGCTAAATGATGGATAGGAACCAAATGGACCCATATGGGTCTGTAACTCTGAGAGTTACAGCCCTAACGGGTCCATTTGGTTCCATTTGTACACTCTCAGAGTTACATTAACATTAATTTTACAAAATAAATTGGGGTCCCAGAGATATAAATGCCATTAAATGGGTGTCCGTAGCCTAATAATGCATGTCAAACTGGGGGTTCTTCACTGCTAGAGCCGTAAAAATCTTCTCTTATGGGGGTCCTTTGGCGTATCTTTTCAAATGGGGGTCCGCGGGCTAATAAGTAACAATTTGGGGGTCCTTGACATGAAAAAGTTTGAGAACCACTGGTATATAGTGTAGTGGGGGTCCCTGCTTCATCTCTCTTCTTAGCTAAGGGGTTCTTGGCCTGAAAAACCTTGAAGACCCCTGCGCTACATGGTTGATCTAGTGATCATAATGCATACACCTGATAATGTAACCAACCTGTTTCTCAGAGCTTCCTCTGGTCTTCTCCTCTTCCTCGCTCTCCTCCTCTTCCTCGCTGTGTCCTTCCTCTTCCTCTCTAGGCCCCGCCTCTTCCTGTTCCCTTCCTGCTTCCTTCTCTGTCTCCTCCTCCTCTCTCCTTCGTTCTTTTGCGTCCGCGTCGGTGAAGTCGGAGATGAGGAGCGCTCTGAGGCCGTTGGGCAGCTCGATGTATCTGCACACGCACGCGCACACGCACACACACACACACACACACACACACACACACACACAATGGTATTTAGCAAATTACAAATGTTCATGTTGTTATGTTAACTCTTTCGGTGCCAGAGTATTTTCATAAAGTACTCCCCCAGTGCCAGCAATTTTCGTTTTTTTGTTGTTGTTATTTTGTCATTTAATTTTCAAATAGCTTGTCTATATGCAGTTTTAAACTCATACGACAGTTCTACCAGTGGAGAGCAGCAAATCGAGACATTGATGACCTCGTTGACTCGCTCGCCCCCTCCCAAACAGGCTCACGTCACATCCGGTCATAAACGGATGTGACGTTCTCAACAATTTCTGATCGGGTTAAAATACAATGTTATACACGACTACGATGACTGATCGTCACCCAGACCAAAGAGAATAGACGTGGACCTCTCCGTTCGTTTTGTATACCGTGTGAAAAACCGTGACTTTCCCTATTCTGGCCGAAAATGACCGCGGGAAAAAAATGAGAACCGGAAACGGAATCTGCGTCATGAAACCGGAACCCAATGAGTCTGAAGGAGTCAGGAAGTGAAAGTGATCATGAAAAATAAACAGAATAGCACGACCACAGTAAAAAGTAAAAACTCGGCATTTCTCGTTCTGGCAGCTAGGGTACTCGGGGAAAACTCGGGATATCTCGGGGCGTGGCACTGAGAGAGTTAATACAATATAACTAATACATCTGTATGGTACCATATGTTAATACAATATAATTTATAACTAGTACAGGTAGAGTATGTTAATACAATATAACTAGCACATGTGTAGTGGTTGGAGGTGTTCTCTTTACTCTTGTATTGAGACATTTAGGACACCTCCTGGTTGGGAATAAAGTTATTTGAAGCAAACCGGTGGACACTAGATGTACGATAGACCGGATATCATTGTAGTTACCTCTCTCGGTCATGAGAGGGAGACAATGACCATAAAAACCTATTCTGCCTCTAAAATGTGTTTCTTAGTGCACTGAAGGTGAACATAAACCTAACCGCTCCTGATGAGCGGGTAGAACTGAAGTGGGTTCAGTCTTAGCAAGTGTGTAGTTGTAGAATTCCCTCAATACTTAAGTCAATACTTATTTGACTTCCTACAGTAGTTCCAGGTCATTGACTGTGTTTTGATCTGCCATTAAGATCATTTCACTGATCTGTAATTTAACTTTACATGGATGGAATAATGACATCACTGGGAGGACCAATCCTAACTCTGCTTAACAACGTAACCCCTATAAACTGTACTTTGTTCTGCGAGAAATAGTGAAAATATTTTGTCATTTTTTAATTTATGTTTTTAGTTTATGTTTTGAAATCTGCTGAACATTTTTACCTATAATGTCCAAAATAATTGTATACCTGTCCAAAATAATTGTAAAATGTATTAGCATGAGGGAGGAAATGGCCTGAGAGATCATCTGCTCAATTTATTCTGAAGTAATGTAACGCATGTATTTCCCAGTTAGAACTTATGCAGGGCATGTTTTAAAAGGAATAGTATGTCTGGTGGAGTGTTTTTCCATGCTTGTTTCAACATGACTGACAGTGAATGATATTAGAAGATCTACTAAAAACGTGTTTCTCAAAATGGGGGTGATTTGATTTGATTTTGGTATAAGAAAAACAAGTTAGTAATCACAATATAACTTAAACCCAGGATAAACACATACAAGTGTAATGAAACACTTGTTTCCAATGTGGTCCAGCAACATAAATAAAAATGAATAGTCCAATAAATTCCATTATAACACCAATACATTCCATAGCACACATCACATGAACTCACAGAATACAAAACCACTGAAAACAGCCTAAACTTTATCAGTGCTTGTACCCCTAGCCTAGGGGTACGTGTAAGTACTACAGTTGGAACGTGAGAGAAAGTGGAAAAGGAAGAATTTATTTGATGTTATGTTTACATTGAAAAACAGTGTACGAACATGATGTAAATGTGTAAAGAGTTCAACCAAATTGAATCAAAACCCTGACTAGCACAACTGTTATTGAATAGAAAGCAATACTTAATTACACATTATTTGAACAGATTGACATCTAAACTGGACTTACTGAAAAATATCCACTGTTCCACCCCAAGTTAAATATTGTATTCAGATAATTAGAATCTGAAATATGGGAATGGGGTTTTTGAAGCCAAAAAGGTTTCAGAATCACTGTACCAACGTATAAACTGCATGACTTGTTGAAGACAGAAACAATCTGCTAATGAATAGAAGTCAAAAGTATGTGGCATGATCCTTTAACCACTTAAAACTATATTATACTAAGTTTACCGGGGTCCCCCAGAGGTTTATACTGGGACTGGGTCCACTCCTTTTCCCTCTACACCTAGTCTCCTTCCGGAAAATAACTGATCTACAACCTCACAACGCATTGTTAGCGACACCGTTGTATGACGAAGGGATTAAGTGTTAAATCAGACAAATATTTTGAGTCGATTATAAAAAAAAGTCATTCGAATTTGTTTGCGTCGATTTGAGTTGCAAATCAAAAGATAGTTGCAGCCCTACCTATGAGCAAAACATTTAGAGAAGACATGGACAATCTGCTAATGGTGGGATGTCAAACGTAGACTGGTCTGAATCCAGCGCAGCGATAGTTCAGGTAGGCACGGAAGGCAAGATCTGCCTTCCGGGATCGTTGAAAATGTGTTCAAATCTTTGATTATATACTTTTTTGACTCCAATCTGTGCTTCTGGGGGTCCCTGGAACAACATATGTTGAGATGGGGGTCCACGGCCAAATACATTTTGAGTGGTCCTTGACATGGAAAAGTTAGAGCAACACTGATATAACAACATACTGTTAGGATTTAGAAACATTTTAGATAATGTATTTGGCCACTGACTACCATCTCAAAATGTTTTGTTCCAGGGACCCCGCCCCCCCCCCTAAATCTTGCATATTTGTGCAAGATTTGCACAAATGTTCACATTTTTTTCAAAAATAGCAGCTCTACAAGCTCATAGCGCGGCACTCAGTGCTGCGCTATGAGCTTGTAGATCTGCTATTTTTGATTAGCCAAAGAAATGACACAGATGTGTTCCCGGATTGAATAGATTAATACATACATACACCCAGTGGTGTTCTACCGGCGTGTTACACTGTACACCGTATACAGTGCAGATCTTTTGGGAAAAAAGCTTATACCGTACTACTAACCATTTCATCCATTGAAAACGAGCTAGCGTATCGCGCATGTCGTGCAGGGAATAATTATCGTATACCCTCCGCAAAAAACATAGAACACACCACTGCATACACCCACAACAGTCAGTCGGTCTCCACGTTTAACCTCACTCATCTCCCATCATTCTCATTTGCTAACAAGCTAACTCACACAGACACCGTCCTTCATTCCCACAGGCCAGTTTAGGCGGTATTTTTAAGCAGTCCAACATCATTCACTGTTCATTCTACATGCTCAGCATTGTCACAGCTACGTTCTGCAGCCTGTCAACGTTCAAACTGATATGTGTGTATCTAACTTATGCCTTTGAAAGGCTCAATGTTATATTCATGTAATAAATCAGTTTTTGGGCTCAGCTTTTGACGGGGGGGGTGTGTGAATGTGATCTCAGATTGTGTCATGCTTGCACAGATAATCTATAGTATCACAGGAGCAGAGTCACACCGCCAAACTGAATGCAATATCATAGCAATAAATGGTTTATGGTTCATCCTGAGCTTAAAGGAGAATTCCGGACTAGCCTTTTTCTTACCTTTATATGGTGTCATTATATCAGGATGAGTGGGAAAGTACGACTTTTATAGTTTTTGTGATATCTGATGTTCATAATGACAGAAACCTCGCCACAGTGTTTTTGTCCCAAATAGGCCGCCTTAGTGTTTACAAGCAGACTTTGATGAAATCACGGGTGAAATCTCGTCGAGACATCCGGAGGAACGCATCTAACACAAACACTGTGGAGGGTTTTCTGTCAATATGAACGTCAGATATCACACAAAAAAAAAGCACACAGACCGTCCGCTCACGTTTTTAGCTGCGGTGGACTCGGGATGGAGTTATGAAAATGTTCTACTGTACCACTCGTCCTAGGATATAATATCATATAAAGGTAAGAAAAGGCTAGTCCAGAATTCTCCAGTAAGTGTCTAACTGAACTGGTATGAAGTCAAACGTAGACCTGGTATGACCCTTTAAAAGCACTCTGCTGACCTCAGCCACACACACATCAGCATCACGTGTAATCAGGGCATCGTTGGAAAAGAGAGCTTGCTCTCTCAACTGGTCTTCCCTGAATAAATAAATAAAAAAACAAAACCATGTGACATAAACGCTAGTAACTAGTCTCACCTGTAATTCTTGGGGTCACTGGGTGACTTGATCATTTGTGGGTCACCCGGGTCCTGCTGCGAGACCCTCTCTGGCCCCCCGTCCTCCCCCGGTGCCAGCTCCGGACCCCTGGGCTCGGCTGGAGGTGGCGGCGGAGGCGGCTCCCCTTGGTCCGGTGCAGCCACCTGCCCCGTGGATCCTCCGGACAAACTCAACGACTTACTGGTCTGAGGCATATCCTGTACAGGGAAACAATAATGAAACAGCTGGAACCGTCAGCCCCATGAGGAGAACACATTTGAGGCTCTGTGCACAGCAGCCATATATATATATATATAGGAAAGACATTGGGCCTCTTCCTTACTTCCTTCACAGGTGTTACCAATGATACAAATGAAGGCTCTGTTCCATTATGGTCAAACAGAGTCAGGGTGCTGATATTGTGCATGTTGGCTCACTGGAAACACTCTGCTTCACCAGTGGGTCTCAAAGTGTGGTCCAGGGACCCTCATGGTTCCTTGCGAGGGTTCCAAATGGTCCCTTACGGGCGTGTAACTCTGAGAGTGTACAAATGGAACCAAATGGACCCCGTCCTTGAAATTAAAACGTTTGAGAACCACTGTTGAAGTAAGAAAGAGGCCCAATTTCTTTCCTATATGGCTGCTGTGCATAGAACATATTGTTATCTCGTATCTCCATATTTAAACTTTTTATGTTTTTATTTTTTCATAAAGGAATGAATGCCCTTAACGGAAAATAGAAGATTTTGCAGCATCGCGTTGCAACGCGTTGTGAGCTTGTGGATCTGCTATTTTTGTCACATTAGAAAAATAAAGTAAGTGTGAAAGAGCTTATAACTAAATAATAACTTGGATTCACTGGAATACAGGTGTTTTCCTATCCCATTTATTGAAAAGTAACTGTTTTGGACATGGTTTACAGTGATGATATGAATAAGCATTTATTTTAAAAGGATATTATGGATTGTTTTTAAGCACAAAGGCCTCTTCTCTGTTGTTAGTGTTCTATTGCTGTCTGCACCTGCTGCTGTTCATTTGCATAGTTGATTTACATAAGAGGTATTATTATTATTCTCATGTGCATACCTGTTATGCTATATATTTTTGTATATGTATATTCTGTCTCCATTCTTCTCCCCTTTCTTACAAATGATGGAGCATGTACGAAAAACATATTTCACCCACTTCTTTACATCCAGTAAACCTGTGCTCATGTGACAATAAAGATGATTATGATTTTAAAACACAATGAAAACTCGAGCTCTTATCCATTATGGCAGTGGTTCTCAACCAGTGGTCCGGGGACCACCAGTGTTCCTTGAGGAGTTTCCAGGTGGTCCCCAGCTAAATGACGGAGAGTTGGTAACCAAATGAACCCTTATAGATCTTTAACAGTGTGTAACAGAGTGTAAAATGAAACCACTGTAACAAGAGTGTAAAATGAAACCAAATGGACCCTTACGGGTCCATTTGGTTTCATTTTACACTCTCAAGTTGAATTATTGTAAAACATCTGCATTACTTAATTTACAAGAAGTCTACACAATTAGAGAATGTAGAAGAATTGTTATTTTGACAAAATCGTATCCAATGATAACAAAATATTCTACGTTTTAGGTCTGAGGGTCTAAATCTCATCAAACGGTGGTCCGTGGCTCAAATGGCGAATAAATAATGGACTTTGATATGAAAAGGGTTGAAAACCACTGCATTATGGTATTTTACAACTTATCGATTGATTGATTGATTGATTGATTGATTGATTGATTGATTGCATACTTTATTAACAGGTTGCAAAAAAAAGCACAGAAAGTACAGTTCAATAAAAAAGGATGCTTAGAAGATTAAACCCAAGAAAGCACCATGGCTTGTTTCCATTGGAGTCCTGTGTATTCAATTCATAGAAATGGAGTAGTATAGTACAGTGGTTCTCAAACTTTTTCATGTCAAGGACCCCCAAGTTGACAAGTTGATTAGCCCACGGACCCCTGTTTGAAAAGATATGCCAAGGCGCCCCGTAAGAGGAGAGATTTTTACGGCTCAGTGATTTTCAACCATTTTAATTTCAAGGACCCCCAGTTTGACATGCATTAGGCTACGGACGGACCCCCATTTAATGGCATTTCTATCTCGTGGAGCCCAATTTATATCGTAAAATCTATGTTCATGTAACTCAGAGTGTGTACAAATGGAACCAGGGTCCATTTGGTTCCATTTGTACACACTCTGAGTTACAGACCTGTAAGGGTCCTGTAAAGCATTGGTTCTCAAAGTGGGGTCCGGGGACCCCCAGGGGTCCTTGAGGGAGTTCCAGGGGGTCCCTAGCTAATTGATATATTAGGCACCAAATGGACCCTTATGGGTGTGTAACTCTGAGAGTGTACAAATGGAACCAAATGGACCCTAACGGGTCCATTTGGTTCCATTTGTTAAATTGACATAGATGTTACAATATAAATTGGGGTCCAAGAGATAGAAATGCCATTAAATGGGGGTCAGTAGCCCTAATGCATGTCAAACTGGTGATCCTTGAAATTAAAATGGTTGAGAATCACTTCTAGAGCCGTAAAAAATCTTCTCTTATGGGGGTCCCTGGCATATCTTTTCAAATGGGGGTCCGCGGGCTAATAAGTGTCAATTTGGGGGTCCTTGACATGAAAAAGTTTGAGAACCACTGCTGTAAAGTATTGAACTGTACTTTCTGTGCTTTTTTTGCAATCTGTTAATAAAGTATGCAATCAAATCAATCAGTTGTAAAATACCATAATGGATAATGGATAAGATCTCGAGTTTTCATTGTGTTTTAAAATATATAGTAGATATACGTGATTAGAACAGAATATCTACCAGCTTCTTTTATCCTCAACCCACCTTGACTGGCTCAGGCAGAGTGAGGTTGGTGTGGCTTGGTGACAAAGTGCTGATCTTCAAGCTCTGTGTGGTCTGGTCGGCAAGCGACAGCTCTGTACTAGAAGAGTAGAAGATCAGACATCAGTTAGTTAAGTTACAGTGGTGGAAGAAGTACTTCATCTTTTTCTTACGTAAAAGTAGCAATACCACAATATAACAAATACTCTGTTACCAGTAAAAAGCCTGTGTTCAAAATGTTAGTACAAAAGTATGAAAATATACTTAACTACCAAAAGTAAAAGTACTTTAGAGCTTGTAGATCTGCTATTTTCAAATAGCCTAGGTATAAAATAGGGCTGAAGTGGTTAATGTATGTTTTATAATGTAATCATTTATATCTGCAAAGTAACCAGTAACTAAAGTTTTCAAATAATTGTAGTGGAGTAAAAGTACCATATTTGCCTCTGAGATGTAGTGGAGTTGTAGTATACAACCCTCGTAGACGTATTTATGATTCTGACGTTTTCAATCTACGAGAGTTGTAGGGTTAACGCCCCATGGAGACCTGGACTTTCAGCACTATGCCCCTCAGATACTCCTAACGTGTACAAAATTGAAAATAAAGGTGCTTACCCCAAAGTCCCAAATGTTAACTACTTCTACGGGGTAGTAGTTTAATGTAATAATCCATATATTCCAATAAAGAAGTGTTTTAATGCCGTCTGTGGCCGATTCTGTCGGAAGTTCCCAATGGGCGGTAGTGACGGGTAGTGAGGGGCGCATCCGGTGAAACCCCGAATTACACTAAATGTAAACAGGAAGTAAACGAGGGTGAAAAAATGGCGTTCGGCCACAGACGGCATTAAAACACTTATTTATTGAAAGATATGGATTATTACATTAAACGACTACCCCGTAGAAGTAGTTAACATTTGGGGCTTTGGGGTAAGCACCTTTATTTTCAATTTGTGCACGTTTGGAGTACTTTGCGGAAAGTCCAGGTCTCCATGGGGGGTGAACCCTACAACTCTCGTAGATCGTCAGAATCATAAATACGTCTACGAGGGTTGTATACTACAGCTATAGTGGAGTAGAAGTATTGAAAATGGGAAATACTCCAGTAAAGTAAAAATAAAATACCTCAAACTGTACTTTAGTACAGTACTAGCCCTGAAACATGACTGTCATACCATGGTTCATGGTGAACCATGGCTAGTACAGTACTTGAGTACATGTACTTAACTACTTTACACCACTGGTTAAGTAAAGCTCAATTAGCTTGAGGAGGCTATATTAGCGGCTAACAGGCTAATATCCACACAATAACACTCAATAACATCAATGGCCGCTTATTAAGACATTCTAATGAATGAAGGCTTATCAAAGATGTGTTTAATTAGACAATAAGATAATAAACTAACCTTTAATATGTAGAGAGAGAGATGAGAGAAGAGCTGCTTTATATACAACCTGAACCCGGTCAACCCTCAAGTCAATGTTGCCAGGTTTTGTGAGAGAAGTAAGCAATAACCAGGTCTATTAAAACAAGCCCAAAAGAGGCAATTTCAAAAAATATATTTTCAAAAAAAGAAATAAATAATTTAACATTTTCACAACACAAATCTTGTATGGGGTCCCTGGCACAAAATATTTTCAAATATGTTTTGCTTTGTGGGGTGATCAAGCCATGTTTTGTTGTTTTGTTGTTTTGTGTTTGTTTATTTATTATTCTCTTTCTATCTGCACATTTGTCCGTGTGTTGTCTTTGTTTGTTTGTTTTGAAAAAACTTGATTCAGGGTATAATAGTCTCCTCCTTGTTGGAGGAAGTTTGTAAAAAAATGTTGTATATTTTTACTTTTGATATTACTTGACTCTGCATATTCTTGTCTATTTCTCTGAATCTTGAAATAAACAAAACAGTGGAAAAAAAAACCAAAATATTTTCAGATGGGGGTCCACTCCACGGACAAAAACATATTAATCTGGGAGTCCTTGACATGAAATAAATTGAGAACCACTGGTTTAAACAACATGTAGGAAGCAAGCCCAAATGAAGTGTTTAAGTCCCAAAAACCGCAACTACCAATAGTTTCAAGCAACTTTACAGAAAAACAAGTCCAAAGTCGCTTTATATAGTAAACGGACATGGCAACACTGCCTGTAGTCAAAACAAAGTCTGCAAGGCCGCACGTGATTGGTGGAGCTGTTGCCACGGCTCAAAGACGGAGCGCCTGATTGGCCCCGAGGCTTAGCGTGGGGTACTTGCCTTAAAGGACAACTTTGTTTTTTTACAACCAAGGTTTATATTTTAGCTTGTAATTAAAGTAAATAAATGATGAGTGTAATTTTTTTTTCATTTACTGCTTTCAATAGTTTTAGCATTTTTTGCGATATTTTTTACAGTGGGCGGGGGCATTCTGTCCGGTGGCTAAATATGCCTTTTTTACACAATAAAAAAGGTCCGGCTGTCTGAGATGGCCAGATGTGAGTTATTGGGGGCTAGAAGAGCTACTGTAAATAATAATAAAGAAAACGCCGGGTTAATGTGTTAAAAAAATACATATTTAGCCACCGGACAGAATGCCCCCGCCCACTGTGAAAACACTGTAAAAAAGATTGTGAAAATTGCTAAAACTATAGAAAGCAGTAAATTAAAAAATTTTAACACTCATCTTTTATTTACTTTAATTAACAATCTAAAACATAAACCTTGGTTGTAAAAAAACAAAGTTGTCCTTTAACTCTATGGGTACTTGTTGCCTTGAGTCCAAAATGAACAACAGGAATATTGGTATAATTTAAATGATGCCAATGATCAAATACAAATACATTAATGAATTCATTCATTCATTTTTATTCGATCATTTTTTATGTTTTTATTGTATTTAATATAGTTTTTGCCTTGTGTGCACTGCAGATGTAGCTGTATTGTTCATGTTTTTATCAGTAAGCCTATTCTCTGATGATGTACTATCATTTCATTCATTTCAATCATTATTGTATTATTATCTTTTTTTATTTAAATGAGTATGTCTGTCTGTCTGTCTGTCTGTCTGTCTGTCTGTCTGTCTGCCTATCTATATCTATATCTGTTATGACACATATATTACATTTAACGAATTAGGCTAGTCTGCTTAAGTTTAAACTAATATTGATTATTGTGTAGTAAAATAATAATAAAAAATTAAATACAAATTAAAAGGGAAACACAATACAAAGAAAATGCCGATGCATGTCGGCCAAGTGGCTGCCTTCGTCAGGGCAATAATAATAGTCTTCAAAATTCAATATACACTCATCTCAAGCTTGTGTTATCTAACCCACAGGTCTTCAATGCTGTTCAGGCCAAGGACCCCTTAGCTGAGAAAGAGATGAAGCAGGGACCCCCACTACAGTGCATATTGTATAAAAGTGTGTTGCAGATTCAACTTTTTCATAGATTTCATAAATGGCTTTTCAGAACTATCATCAGTTTATTTTTGTGTCACATGGTAAAAACATTAAGGGTGAAATTCCTTACATGGGAAGTTGGGCAAAAAAGCACCCTGGGTTTGTGGAGGCCAGTCAAGGATAGAGTGGCTGGGGGCCAACATAAGAGGTGTCACCTCTCCTGACCCCAGTTGTACTCAGCCTACTTTACTGCAGGGACGGATTATAGCTTGTGCACAGTGTGCACGTGCACAGGGCCCTGAGCCAATGGGGGCCCTTGGATTTAATAGGCTTTTAAAAAAAATATATATAATATATATATATGTATATGTTTTTTTTTTTCATAATTATTTTTTGGATAAAAAATCGGTAAAATCAGGCAAAAATAAGAATTAAATAACATAACCCTAACCCTAAAACCGAAATAAAGTAACCAAAAAACGCCCAATATAACCGCAATAACGGCAAAATGTGTCTCCCCCCCCCGGGGGGGGGGGGGTCCGTTGCGATTTTGTGCACAGGGCCCATTTTCACTTTAATCCGTCTATAAATGAAAAAAGTAGTGGAAAAATCAGCCCCCTCACGCATTAGAAGGACATTCTAATTTGTTCCAGGGACCCCCCAGGAAGCAAAGATTTGAGTTAAAAATGTTCACTTTAAAACATATATATATATATTCAAAGATTTGCACACATTTAGCAGATCTACGAGGTCATAGCGCAGCACTTGGTAGTTGGTACACACACTTGAATAAATACAAATCTATGTTTTTTTCTGAGACAAAAAAACAAAACAAAACAATCTATGGTTAAAGATTGTGATTTTTTTTTATTCATTATTATACTAAATTGCATCTATAATATACAAACATTCACAATATTTTGTACAATCACTTTGTGCTTCTCCCTCGTACAGGAGGACTGTAAGTAAGACACCAATAAGTTCACATAAAGTCTCTAGGGTATTTAATACAGCATAAAAATAAATCCATACTCAACACCAGTAGAATGTCCTAAGCTCTATCATTTACAAAGTCACGTAATAAAAAATAATCATATGAAGACATCGTCAACAATAATATTATTGTATTATTTCATCAATATGAAGACACACATGGTGGGGTTCACACACAGAAAACGTGCGCTGTGATTTCTATATAACAATTTGGCAGGATATATTGTATATACTACAGTATTTCTTTTTTTTTAATGATCATCATCCTTGTAATAATATTCAATGATAAATCCACAAAAGGTTTTCCATGGTTGTTTTTCTTTTTCTACATGTATCGCTTTTCTCTACATAGTTTTATGTTTACGTATGTATATGTCAGCTGACATGACGTCAGCAAATAGCACACTTCAGTCAATGATACTGCACACGACACCAAACCCATAGAACTCAACACGCAATAGATAGTCTGGCATATGGAATAGGATGGATACACTCTAAACCCGTGGTTCTCAACCTTTTCAGGCTGACCAATCATGTGGTGACCCCCCTGGGGGTCCCAACTCACAGGTTGAGAACCACTGCTCTAAACAAGCGCGCACACACACACACACACGCACACGCACACTCACACACACGCACACACACACACACACACACACACACACACACACACACACACACACACACACACACACACACACACACACACACACACAGGCAGGCACCCATGCAGACGCACAAACATTTGTTTATTATACTTGTGAGGACATCATTTTAGGTGGACAATTTTATGAATGCCACTTTTTTCCCCAGTGCGCCGCAACACATTGTGAGCTTGTAGATCGGCTATTTTCGTTGCACGACACTGCCGCGAAACTATGTATGTATAAATCAGGCATAACTCTGTTTCTCAAATTCTACGACATGTGGTCCTCACAAGTATAGTAACACAATACACACACACACACACACACACACACACACACATTCTAATGAAAGAAACACTGCTAATATATGGGCTACAGCTACATGACTCCACACTGCTAAGTGGGAGATACACGATCTGAAATAAGCGCTAAAGCGTGTGCTTTTAACTCAACAGCTCTACATAAGACTGTCACAAAAACTATACCATAATATGGCATTGGATTGTAAGGTAAGGTAAGGTAAGGTAAGGTATGTTTTATTGTCCCCATGGGTCTATTTTCCCTTGCGTCCCAACCTATAGCTACATGTACTACAGTGTGCAGCCACGGTGCAGCAGTGACCCCGGAGGCAAACTCCAGTTGTAACGCCAGAGGTATCTCTCTATCTCAGGGGTCTTCAACAGAGGGTCCGGGACCCCTAGGGGGTCCTCAGAGCTACTATAGGGGGTCCGCCAAATCTTTGTGTGATAGGATTTAGTTTTTTTACATTAACCACTTGAACCCTAGAATTCCTTTTCTGAGGGGAACATTAGCCGAAAATAGCAGATCTACAAGGTCTCAACACCTCGCAGCGCGAGGCGTTGAGAGCTTGTAGATCGGCTATTTTTGGCATAGAGGCTATAGGTGTAGAGGGAAAAAAGAGCAGACTAAGTAAAAAAAACTTTAATCTGAAACACAATTTTATACAATAGAGAGTAGGGGGTCCCTGCTTCATCTCTCTCTCAGCTAGGGGGTCCTTGGCCTGAAAACGTTGAAGACCCCTGCTCTATCTGATGCCAACGTCGGCGATCTTTGATCATTGTATTCGTGTCTCATGTTCTTACCGTGTAACATATTACTATAATAACATATTACTAGCCATGTTGGTCCGTCTCAAACTTGAACGTTAAGTGTGAGTATGTGTGTGGACTCTGACGAGAGCATTAAAACCCTCCTTGTGCACTTCAAATATGACTCTTCAAATATGACTCTTGGTTGGCCCTTAGGCCGGCTACAAACTTCAACCAACATGACAGGGTAGGCAATAACTGCAAAATGACGTAATTCGGAACTTCTGCTGTGCCTGTCAGAACTCTGTTTTCGTCTGTTCTTGCACCTCCGAGATGTTCTGACTAGCCGAAAGAAAGTTCAGACGGTGTGATTGGTCAGAAAGTTGCCTTTCCGAAACCGAAAAAAACATCCTATGTAGTCGGCTTTATAGTCTCGCGTAGCCAGACAGTCGGCGATCTCCTCCTCCTGACATCTAAATTCAATGAATGGGCTAAAAATGGGTGGCAACAATTTGTTCATTTAAATACAAACTGCAACGCCGAACCAATTTTCATAGAAGAGCGCTCTTGTTACCAAAAGGTTCCCGGACTGGCAGGAATAAAAAATAAAATCTGTGTGTGGAAGCGAATGGCCACCACGTACCCCTCCCCCCCCTAACACTGCTGAAGTGCCCTTGAGCAAGGGCGGCACTGAACCCCTGACTGCTCCAGTGGAGCCGCTCAGTGGCCAACCAAGACTGTGGTTGTACTGGTCAGCTCCCAGGTTTTAATGTGTGTGTGTGTGTGTGTGTGTGTGTGTGTGTCAGTGGTGGAAAAAAGTACTCAAATGTTTTACTTAAGTAAAAGTATAAATACTGCAACATAGAAGTACTCCGTTACAAGTAAAAGTCCGGAATTCAAAATTGACTTGAGTAAAAGTACAAAAGTATTGGTAACAAAATGCACTTAAAGTACCAAAAGTAAAAGTACTAAAATGTTTGAAAATAGCAGATCTACAAGCTCACAACGCGTCGCGATGCGACGCGTTGTGAGCTTGTAGATCTGCTATTTTCGAATAGCCTATGCATAAAATAGGTCTAAAGTAGTTAATGTATGTTTCATAATATCATAATTTATGTCTTAAAAGTAACGTGTGTGCGTGTGTGTGCGTGCGTGTGTCTGATCGCTGATCATCTGACTACACGAGACGAGTACGTTCTAAGCTCAAATCAGTTAATATTGATAATACTTCAAACCTGATCTGTACACCTACATGTATAGAATGTAATTCAGAGTGCTTTAAGGCTAATAAGGGTGTAAATGTAACCTTCATCAGAGTTGACTGTGACATACAGTCCAGCCTGGGAGTTGTGCGTTGGTGGTGCAACAAAGCTGCACTGTGCACACCAAAAATCCACTCAGGATTTTGCGGTGTGTAAGTAAGGCCAGGAGCAGATATATATATACTCACTTTGACACTCTCAAGAGTTAAAGAGCTGAAAATGGACCCTTTCTGGATTCTTACTGGCCACATGGTGTTAGACACTGATGACCTTCTGTTGACCCTCACCCCTGTAAACGTATGATTGTGAACAGCTATGGTGCACGTGTGTCTCACTGTGCTGTGCAACACACACACACACACACACACGCACGCACACACACACACACACACACACACACACACACACACACACACACACACACACACACACACACACACACACACACACAGGACAGGACAGGGAGAGGCAGTGCTGTGCTTACCAGTGGTCCCTGCTTTAAGCTTCCTCTCGCCCCCTCAATTCACATCAGGGCCAAGCTCAGATGACTGGGTGACAAAGAGAGATGTACACACAAGAAGTAGCAGTAGCAGTAGCAGTAGTAGTAGTAGTACTAGAAGTAGTAGTAGTAGTAGTAATAGTAATAGTAAAGTAGTATTAGTTAGCAGTAGTAGTAGTAGTAGTAGTAGTAAGAGTAATATAAGAGTTAATTATTTGTTGTTCACATTTAGAGCCCGACCGATATTGGTCAGCCAATCATCAGCCAATATTGGCCTGCTACAGATATATATCGGTACCGGCCGATATGTCGTCTGATATGCGGAGAAATTAATGGTTTTTTTAAGGACATAATACAGGAAAAAGATGCTTGGGGTCATTTAGAAATTGGGGTCATATTTCATACATGGTCATATGTTTTTTTTTAATAGTTATTTATAATTATTGAATTCCCAGTTAAGTTTACTGTTTCAGTATACTAATGTCATTTTGGAAAATACAAAGTTATAACTGTAAAGTAGCCAAAGTGAAAATGTATTTTTTAGAGATCAAGATCATTGATAGAAATGTGTTTTTTTTTGTTTGTTTGTTTTTGGTACCTAATAAGAACGGCATCGGCCTTCAAAAGTCCAGTATCGGTCGGGCCCTGTAGTTCACACGGATGTGGACAAATCATGTGATTGAGGGAATGACAGCAGAACAGATGCTGTTTCTCTTTTTGGCCGGTTTGGAAAGAGATGAGAAGAAGAAGAAGAAGAAGAAGAAGAAGAAGAAGAAGAAGAAGAAGAAGAAGAAGAAGAAGAAGAAGAAGAAGAAGAAGAAGAAGAAGAGAGCTGGAGAAAAGAGGAATGACAGGAAGTAGAATCATCGTAGAAAGACACAACAGGGAGACGGCGGCCAATCAGCAGCACTTCTGCGGCAGCTGGGCGGGCTTGTCGGTGAGTCGGGTGGTGTTGGTGTTGCCGGGCGGGGCGGGGGCCTCCACGTCCACGCGCTCAGACATCTTCACGCAGATGATGTCCACCAGACGCTCAAACACCTGGCGGACGTTGATGTTCTCCTTGGCGCTGGCTTCGTAGTACTCGAACCCTGGGGGGGGGGGTTAGAGAAAACATAAATGGTAAATGCAGGGACGTCACAGGCTCTCAGAAGGTGGGGGGGGTGGACTTTCGGTGGACTATACCCCTTATTTTATACTTTGGCTATTCAAAAATAGCAGATATACAAGCTCATAGCGCGGCACCGAGTGCCGCGCTATGAGCTTGTATATCTGCTATTTTTGAAGAATCGTGAAAAGTTTTACAAATCTTTGAATATATTTTTTTTCAAGCGAACATTTGTAACTGTCAAAAATGTGTGTTTTTTGGGTGGATTTTGTTCGTTTTTTCCCGGTGTTTTGGTTACTTTATTTCGGTTTTAGGGTTAGGGTTAGGTTATTTAATTCTTATTTTTGCCTGATTTTACCGATTTATTATCAATTTTTTTTTTTTAATATATATATTTTTTCAAAAAGTTTGAAATCACGGATCTATGAGAGTGAGGGTGTTGCGTGGTACGGACAGTGAATGGCCGTGACGCCCCTGAGTAAATGGTGAATTTATATAGTGCTTTTATCCAAAGCGCTTTACACAGATTGTGCATTACATTCACCCATTCACACACACATTCACACACCGATGAAGGAGGAAACCATGCAAGGCACCGACCTGTTCATTTAGGGGTTCAGCGTCTTGCTCAGGGACGCTTCGACATTAACTGTGGGGGAGCCCGGGATCGAACTGGGAACCTCACGGTTCCCATCCGGCCGCTCTACCCCTGAGGACTGCCGGTCCTGGTGACTCATATGGTCACTAACCTCGTTCCCTGGCCTGGGAACGACCTGAGGCCCTAATGCCTAAACTTGTTAGACATTTTCTACTATTTTGAAAAAACAATCTAAAGTTCACAACTTTTCGATGTAGATCGGCTATTTTCACTCCTGTGCGGTATTTTAAAATGTTTTTCAAATAGTAAAGAATACCTAAAAAGTTTAGGTTGTATGTACTTTCCCGGAAGCTGTCTTTTTTTACCAATAACACAGCTTTCACGCCAGGGGAATGCTTTCCCACTGCATGGTACCACATCAACTCCACTTCACTCCACTTCTTTTGTTTTCCGTTGGGGCAAAAGTACCCGGTATTCTTTTTTTTATATCGCCTCCATCGAGGTTCCTACAAAGGGAGCTGAGGTGACACCAAAAGGTGACGAGAGAATCGTCACAAAGGACTCCCCTATAGAGTGGTCTAGTGATGACATAGCTCTGTAGTCCATTGGCTCTCAACGTTGTCGTTGGGTCTGGGGAACCAATGTTGTGTGAGTGTGCAAATGGAACGGGTCAGTTTGGTTCCATTTGTACACTCTCAGAGTGAAATTAACACTGAGATTTTACAGTGTAGATCGAACCGAGGGTGCGTGGCCTAATGTTTATCAAACCGGGGGTCCTTGAAATTAAAACGGTGGAGAATCACTGAACTAACTAAACTACACTGGAACTCCTATGATAGTTCCAAGGACCAAGTGTGAGTCGGTCATACAGCAGCAAAGTACATAAACAACTGCAACGGAATGTTCGCCACATCAAGTGTCACTTTGATCACTCTTATAAAGGTTTCTCAGAATCACCTTATTGGCCAAGTGCTGTAGGATACTGTAGGTTAGTATAGGTTAATGTAGGTTTGCACACACAAAGAATTGCATGTGGTACTCGCTCACATACATACAGTAAATACAGTAACACATTATAAAGGTACAGATATTAAAAGACAGTTTGAGACTATAAGCTTATGTGTGCATACTCTGCATACATGAGACAAACCTCTCACATCAGCACACATAAAACCTGTATAGTGCATCGTTAATGACACTGCCCCTGAGCAACGCACGCACGCACGCACGCGCGTACACACACACACACACACACACACACACACACACACACACACACACACACACACACACACACACACACACACACACACACACACACACACACACACACACACACACACACACACACACACACACACACACACACACACAGAGAGAGCCCCCAGGGGAGCGCTTTTTGGTTCAGCAGTGCTTGTGTTCTCATGTTACACTGCCGCTTAGCATAACTGTCACACTCTGTTGGAATGACACAACCTCCTGGGCAACACAACACTGGCATCTGGACTGCCAAACTATTCATATTTTATTCCACTAAAACCTCTGTCATTGATAATTTATCATTCTTCTCTTAGTTAACCACATTAAAGGCAGGGCAACTTGCTGGATATTCAAATAACGTATAAGCTAAACAAAAACAAAACACTACTTATGTCATAATGTGGGCGTGTCAATATAGGTGAAATTCTTCAAAAAGAAAACCCTGAAATTAGCAAAAATAGGTGATATATACGTGCTCACAATTTGTCGCATCACGACTGCAGCACTTCACTTCTAGACCGTGTTGTGGGCGGCAGTGGCTTGGGAGGTAGCGGGGCCGCTTGGGAAGAAGAAGGTTCCCGGTTCGATTCCGGGTTCCCCCTTGGGTTCTTGAGCAATAAGATACTGAACCCCTAATAAGTGATGAGCAGGTTGATACCTTGCATGGTTTACTCTGCCCTCTGTGTGTGAATGAGTGAATGCAATGCACATTGTAAAGAGCTTTGGATAAAGGCGCTATATACAGTAAATTTACCATTTGTGGTCCTGGTTCACTTGAAAGAGTGTTAACGTAAATAAAGTATGAATGACAAATAGCTGAGTCATGGTCTAAGTCCACTTCAGGGACTGAAAGGACCCAAGTGTGAAAATGCCCAGGCTCCGCCTCTTTCATTAACGATGTAGGAATGGACTCACCTAATTGCTCGGCCAGGTGTTTTCCTTTCTCTGCGGGGACCACCCTCTCCATGTCCATGTCACACTTGTTCCCCACCATGATGACCTGAGCGTTGTCCCACGAGTACGTCTTGATCTGGGTGGCCCTGCAAACACATTGCCGTGAACGAGTTTAAACATAACGAGGCACGCCATGGTCGCTCTGCTCATTCAGTAATTAGCTAGCTCTGAAGTAACAGCAGTGGTTCTCAAAATTCGCCTTGGATTCAGTGGGTCCCCAGCTACATTTTTGATAAGTCACCAAATGGACCCTTACAGGTCTGTAACTCTGAGCAAATGGAAACAAATGGACCCTTACGGGGGTCCATTTGGTTCTGTCAATCACAGGGCCCTGAATGCAGGCGCTGATTGGCCCTTCCACTTTTGCCAAACGCCCACCCAGCGCTTGAGGCCAGACCGGTCTGCAGAAGACACATGATAAAGTGAATTCATGCAACCGGGATGGTTTACCAGGCTACTAAGTTCTTGATTTAAAATTGTACATTTTATTGTGTCTTGTCCTGTAACTGTATCTTAACTGCTGTGCTGCCTTTGGTGACTGAATTTCCCTCACAGGATCAATAAAGATCTTATCTTATCTTATCTTATATGCAGGTGCGTGCATGTCGTGCTGCCATGTGACAGGTCATGTGACAGTGTGAGGGCCAATCCCGTACCAGTCCTGCACGGCGTTGAAGGACTCTTCGTTGGTGATGTCATACATGAGGATGAAGCCCATGGCTCCTCTGTAGTACGCTGTAGTGATGGTTCTGTAACGCTCCTGACCCGCTGTGTCCTGTAATACACATAAACATGTTATTAATATACACACATATATACACACACAGCTGTAGTGATGGTTCTGTAACGCTCCTGACCCGCTGTGTCCTGTAATACACATACACATGTTATTAATATACACACATATATACACACACAGCTGTAGTGATGGTTCTGTAACGCTCCTGACCCGCTGTGTCCTGTAATACACATAAACATGTTATTAATATACACATATCCTACTATAATTCTACAAACCTCCAGATCATGTGCGCATATCCCCCCACGGGTATGGACTAGTATACACAGGTGTACAATAGGAATACGTGCAGTGACCATTTTCACCCTCCCTGCCCGGCTTCCCACCAATGAACACGGGCCAAATGTGTTCGTATAGACGCTCGACAAAGCCAGATGCGATGGATTCAAACCCACAACCTCTGCTGTGGAGGGCATGGACTTCACCACTGCGCCACCCGAGCGCTTTCCTTATCGAATAGCTAGGAATAGTAATGATAATAATAATTATGATTATGAAAAGAATCCAAAGAAAAGTGGGGGAAATCAAATGAAAAAATGTTTGCATGACCCAAAAATGGGTCCTGACCCATTGTTTGTGTTTTAACCACATGAACCCCAGCGCACTGGTTCTTAAAGTGGGGTCCGGGGAGTAACAGGCAGTTAACATCAAAATCAGTTTAGCCACTTTAACCCCTATACTGTACATCAGATATATTTGAAAATAGCAGATCTACAAGCTCACAATGTGGCACGACACGACACGTTGTGAGCGTGTAGATCTGCTACTTTCAAAGAAATCTTGAAAGAATAATAATAATAATAATAATAATAATAATAATATATGTTTTTAACATTTTAACAACACAAATCTTGTATGGGGATCCCTGGCACAAAATCTTATCAGACGGGGTGGGGGTCCGTGGCCAAATACATTAATTTGGGGGTCCTTAGAAGAAGTGCCCTGGGTGAACATTCAGATGAAATGTCAGCTGTACAGTACAAGCTGCTGCTTGATTAGGCTTTCAAAGACACATCTATTACCGAGGCTGACAGCACACTGCACTCTGCCAACATCAATGGACCACAGCTGTGTGTGTGTGTGTGTGTGTGTGTGTGTGTGTGTGTGTGTGTGTGTGTGTGTGTGTGTGTGTGTGTGTGTGTGTGTGTGTGTGTGTGTTTGTGTGTGTGTGTGTGTGTGTGTGTGTGTGTGTGTGTGTGTGTGTGTGTAAAGAGCGAAGAGCAGCTGCTATGGCAACCATCGTTGCCAGCGATGCAAGCTGCATGTCTGTTCTCCATCTTTCACTTTCATCAAGGAAGAGAGAGAAGAGAGAGAGAGAGAGAGAGAGAGAGAGAGCACATAAACAGATTTACTATATAAATCAGGGATGGCAAACTCATTTTAGCTCAGGGGCCACATGGAGGAGGGCCAGAGGGCCAGAGGGCCGAACCGGTACCGGACCGGTAAAATCATGGCATAATAACTAATAATAACAATAACAACAACTTCAGATAGTTTTCCTTGTTTACTTTACTTAGTCTTAGTTAGTACAAGCACATTCTGAAAATGTAAACTTCACAAATAGGGATGGCCAAATGGAGACATTTTATTAACCGTTTACCTACCGTTAGGCCTTACCGATTAATTAATCGATAACCGTTAAGATTTTTTTTTTTTTTTACATTTTATTTCAAAGGGCCAAGTCTACACAGTTTGTTTTGTCTCCAGCAGAGTTTCTAGTGTCTCTATCTCTCTCTGGAAGAGGTTGCACATGAACTCTGCAGCCGCACTGAGGCGCTCCAACACAAACAATACCAATACAAAAACGAGGAGGAAGAAGAGGAAAGTGGAAGTTACGTGTGGTTGCAGGTGTAGACTTGGCCAAAAAACAATTAAAACATTTTTGGCACAAAAAAAAAAAAAAAAAAAAAAAGAAAATGTTTTTTTTTAAATCTTTGCAAAATCATCTCGCGGGCCGGATTAAACTAGTTAGCGGGCCTGATCCGGCCCGCGGGCCGTATGTTTGACATCCCTGATATAAATGCACCATTTATAGAGCGAGACAGAGACAGAGACACACAGAGAGGAGAGAGACAGAGAGAGACAGAGAGAGAGAGAGAGAGAGAGAGAGAGAGAGAGAGAGAGAGAGAGAGGTAACAATAGAGACAGACAGACAGACAGACAGACAGACAGACAGACAGACAGACAGAGGGAGTGATACCTTTCAAATCACATTAATTAAACCACTCAAAAGTGTGCACTCAAAACCAAAGAAAACAAAAACAGCAACAAACTTGATCCACTGACCCATTCAGCACTGGTCATTGTACATACATAAAATCTCTATTAAACCATCTCCTCCTCTTGAATTGAACACATCAATGTAGAGGCCTCTACCTTGTCCACCATTTTATAAAAGGCAAATTCCACTTCCACGAAAAAACACAAAGAGTTCAGAATATGGAGATAGTGGTTTCCTGCCCGACAGCAACGATATGCTTAGTTGCCTGGAGTCTCCCAGGCCTGTGTTCACTAGGCCTCCTCATTTTTACCCTTCCCTTGATTGTCCATCATCTTATAAAAGGCCCACCATGAGGCCAAATATAAACTTGCCACGTCATACTGTCTGACGTACATTTCATCACCAGCTCATGTCCACGCGGTCCAAGTACTCTGGCCCTCATTTATCAATGGAGTGTACAATTATTTTGCTTATATTTGCCCTTACGCCAGTACGCCCTTACGCCAGTGACATTTATCAAGCAATCCTATACAGCCAATCCTAGCGTACACATCGTCTGTCCTTTGATAGATGTGACGGCTGAAACCGACCGTCATTTAAATAACACACCCTTAAATGTTCTCGAAACACCTTTAAATGTTCTCGAAACGCCAATGTATGGAAAGCCAATAAGAAATAGCCCCCCCCCCCCCCCCACACACACACACACACACACACACGCACACACACACACACACACACGCTACCTACTTGCAAGCCCAACTGTGTCTTTCATGTATTCCGTAACGGTACAATCTTTGTCAAGTAGGCTAGTAGCCTACATGAATGACACCAATCACATATGGAATACGTTTGTATATTAATGTATTTAACCCATACCGAGCAGTGCACGTTTGAGTTACACTAAAATGAAGCAGTCATGTATTCCTTGTGAGACTCGGGCTGCAGTGAGTCCCGCGCCGCCACGTTAATGAGAGATTCAGACTCATAATCTGAACGTTTATGGAGTGATTGATGAATAAATGCATACACATTAATGGATGAAGGCTGGTGTGTGCAGGGATGGTTAAATCTCCAATCTCCCGGTTGCCCAAATAAATCCACAGCGTGAAGATTACAGAGGCGCCGCCGGTCCCGACTCCCGAGAATGCTCTCGCATAAGCGCTCATATATTTTGAAAATAGCAGATCTATAAGCTCACAAGCGTTGCATCGCAACGCTTGTGAGCTTGTAGATCTGCTATTTCCAAATAGCCAATGCAGCCAGATCTGCAATCGTATCTGAATGAATGTTAAAGCAGTTTGTTTAAATGAGTGAATGATTAAGCACCTAACATGTCGGAACAATGACATGTAACCGCCTGTCAGACACTGCTGCTTCGCAGGTCTACGATGGAACAAACGGGTGCATCCAAAGTCTACATGGATGCACCCATGTATCTACATGATGCATGCTTGCAGGTTTACTAAATGGAACACAAGCAGAACAGAATCAAAAAAACAGATTTAACAAGAAAGGATTTGAATAAATCATATGCCAACAGGCCTTTTTTCTGTACAGTATGTGAACACATGTTGAGGACAATCTGCTGAACGGAACAAATAGCCTGTAGCCTATTCCAGGCTCTGCAAGTGTGTATTGTTTCCCCCACGACACATTCAAAACAACCGGTTGATGTGCATTATTTGATCAGCAAACTAGAGTCAAATAAAGTAAAAGTATAGTGTATTCTGGTTCATATAAATATCCGTTGTGTAGTGTTCCTCAATGGAGTGCTCTGAGGCTGGAGTAGTGTTTAACTACTACAACTGGGGAAGGGGAAAGATGGCTGAACAAACTCTTCGAGAGACGGAAAATAGTGGCCGAAAATGTGCATTTAAGTAAAACATCTCAACTATCCCACGAGATTAACACAAACCTCATTCTCCCCACTTCCTCCAGTGACTAGGGCAATGAAGTGATTTTCCCAAGTTTGAGCGTGTGTCAGGTTCTTGATCCGACCAGAGCTTTTTAGAGGACTTGAGGTGTGAAAGGCACCCGAGTTGCGCCGAAGGTGGTGACCTATCGATTTCTGTTCCGCCCGCTGGCTGCAGCCTTGTTCCTGCGGACGAGGTTTCCAACAGACAAGGTCACGCGTTGTCAATCGGCAAATCATCAAAAGGTTGCGTAAATGTCACTTTTCTTTCTCGTCTATTTCTTTTATTTCACAGCCTATGGCAAAAAAGCTCTCGCGCAGCTTTTCTGAAGGAAATTTATTTGCATCGGAGGTCTTCAGAGAATCACAGGAATGCAGGAATAATCAACACAGCTTAGAGTTAACTATGGCAGTAGAGCTCTTCTCACAACGGCCTCTTGCCATGACACAAGTCCTTCAGTTGTGTGGAAGTAGGTCATTAGATTCTATTGCATTGAGTGCAGCTTGTGTTGCTCTTGAAACAGTGTTAATTTTGACAGCAAATTTTGATTTAGCTTTAGTCGTAGTCTTTTGAGGATTAGTCACATTTTAGTCATCTGCAATTAGTTTTAGTCTAGTTTTAGTAGCCAAAATGTCATACGATTTTAGTCAAACTCTACGGTTGATTTAGTCGAGTACATTTTATTTTGGCGGGCCGCGTGATGCAACCAAGCACAAAATGACTGGTCTTAGTTCTATTGGATCTCTTCTCCACTAGTCAGACCCTCCCAAACATTTTCGTCTGGTTTGTATTTGTTGACAAAATTGTCAATACATTTAGTCATATAGTTTTAGTCATCATAGCCTAGTTTTTATTTAGTTTCATTTAGTCGACAAAATGAACACTGCTCTTGAACATACATCAGTGCTTCTGTACACAACACATTGCGGAGAAAAATTACAACCACAATTGCATCCCCTGTCCATTCGACCCTCACACGCTGCACGGATGCAGACAGTAGCAGTATAACCACTTAAACCCCATATGGTTTAGCGGAGTCCCTCAGGGCTCTATACTAGTGTATTTTATGTTTTCTGTTGTTGTGGGGAAAGCTTTTGCCGAAAATAGCAGATCGACAAGCTCACAACGCGACGTGTTGTGAGCTTAATCAGGCCTTAATCAGGCCTTAATCAGGCCTTAATCAGGCCTTTAAGGCGCTCTGCCGTCAGTCCCTTCATGACCTACACTGTCCTGCAGCTTGTTCTTTACAGACCCAGAAACACAGTTTAAAACTGTGTCAGCAGACGTTTGGCCTGGAAGAGTATCACAAGAGTATCGGACAGAGACAGACGGACCGACAGACGGATGGACGGACCGACGGAGAGACAGAAAGAGAGAGACCACAATGGAACCAAGTCCCAGGACTTTTTTGTGTTACCTTTTAGCCTTAATATCTAACTGTAGGGCTACCACATGCTGCTGACATTTCTGACTAATACAATTTTCAATAATCAATCAGACAGAGAGAGAGGAAGAGAGAAAGAGAGAGAGACATAGAAAGAGGGACATAGAAACAGAGACAGAGAGAGAAAGACAGACAGACAGAGACAGAGAGAGACAGGGAAAAGAGAAGATGGCAGAGTCACAGACTGCCAGGGTCAGCTGTGACTCTGTGAGAGATGTGTCATGTAGTGTGTGTGTGTGTGTGTGTGTGTGTGTGTGTGTGTGTGTGTGTGTGTGTGTGTGTGTGTGTGTGTGTGTGTGTGTGTGTGTGTGTGTGTGTGTGTGTGTGTGTGTGTGTGTGTGTGTGTGTGTGTGTGTGCGCGCGCGTGCGTGCGTGTGTGCGTGTGTGTGTGTGTGTGTGTGTGTGAGAAGATTAACAGGCAGACTGTTAGCTTGGAGGGTATGCTACAACATCTATAAATCCTCCTCCTGCTGCCTTGATATTCTGCCAACAGGCCTTTTTTCCTAAATGTTTCACATCTTCTGCAAACTGTCAACACATCTCTTCTTCTCTCAGGCTGCTTCCAACAGACCCTGCAAAATGCAGTCATCAAGCAGCACTCTTACAAAAGACACGTCACTAATGGACAATTATAGGCCCTTGTCAAACCTCCCGTTTTGAACCCATTAAGACCTGAGGCCGATTCTACAAATGCCTTCCAAATCAGTATACTCTCAAACGTTTTCGTACCAAGGAGGACCACCAAAATGATATGTATTTGGCCGCGCACCCCCATCTGAAAATGTTTTGTGCCAGGGACCCCAAGAAGAGAAGATTTGGGTTAAAAAAAATCTAAATTATTAAAACACTTTCCAGATTTTTCTAAAAATAGCAGATGTACAAGCTCCCAGCGCTGTGAGCTTGTCTGTTATGTTTGAGAACCGCTGTTCTAAATCAGAAAATAGTTTCCTGAAAAACTAGAACTAAAATGACACAGATTCTTTCCTGGTTTTAACGGGTTAAGTGAAATCATCATCATCATCATCATTATCATCATCATCATCATCATCATGTCCCCAAGACAAAACGAGGAACCTGGGGTGACAGGGCTTTCTCAGTTGCAGCCCCCTCCCTTTGAAACTCACTCCCAGCTCACATCAAAGCTGCCCCCACCCTTGCCATGTTTAAGACCACCCTCAAAAACCCTCCTTTTCAGACTTGCATTCCCCGCCTAATTCTAATCCCCCCCTTTGCCTTTTAGTTTGAATGTTTTCGTTTGCTCAGCTTTGAGCCTTTTTTAGTTATTTCTCAAAGTTGTTTTTGTTAGTTTCATTTTGTAAAACGACTTTGAGTGACTAGAAAAGTGCTAGTTTATCTACATTTGATGAATTATTATCATCATCATCATCATTATCATCATCATCATCACCACCGTTTTTCAATAACTGAACAACGTCTTGACACTGAACAACACTTTTCTATCTTCAGTAAGGATTCTTACTCAGTGCTGTGGAGACACCACACCACAGCACTGACACTGCTCTTGTTCATCCACTTAAACACAGACAGTGGCGGCTTTTTAGTCTTTTTTTAGTACTACTGGATCTCAATATTACTAGCATGACTGGGAAACTGGGTGGGACTTTCTGGGACAGTACTAAACTGGTTTGAATCTTAAAGGAAAGGGACTACTTACACATCTGAGCCGACACAAATTACATGCAGGGTTCCTAAAGACTCCATACTGGGGCCTCTTCTGATAAACATCCACCCCCACACGGTCTCAGATTATGGAAAACAATAACATATGCTACCCTAATTAAGCAGACAACACACAAACATTTACATAACCATATCAGCAGGGGACTACGGCCCTATACAAGTGTGACAGGGTCAAAGCAGGGGGTGAAACCATTTTGTAACATTTTTTATTGATGATGAAAAACCTGTATTATGCACTTAAAAACATCATTCTCTTAAATGTATTTCTGCACTGCATGTTTTATGGTTGACAATGTATTTCCCCCCGGTCCCCGAGCCACTTGACATTGGACTCCCCTATAGGCTGCGTGACATTGACCTTGTGACTCCAGACGGCCAATGTCCCCAGGTCACGCTGGTGGCAGAGCAAATGAGGGCGGAGTAGGGTGTGGCCGCCACAAATACAAAAGTAGGCGCGGGCCATTCGAACAGGAGAGAGACAGGCATACAGGGCAGTGTGGAAGTGACAGCCAGAAGGGACGGTTGTGCACAGGAGGAGCAGACATACCACGGAGCAGAGGTGGGGAATACAGTGATCGCGGCACGTACCAAGCCACCAGCAGCGGACGGTGAGCAGACGGCGCAGTAGCAGCGGAGACGGGGAGGACAGACAGACGAACCAAGGAACGGAGGAGAGGTCCAGTGGCGATAACGTTGCGCGCTTCACACCCTCAAAGCCAGACGTACAGTCTGGCGGGCGAGTAAGTGTCCTTCTATGCAACGTTACCTTTATAAACCCACGGTCCTAAACCTCATATGTGAAATATACCTGAACAGATGAACTGGTTCTAGTTTCTATGATTGCAGGCAATACGCACGAAGACAAGAAGAGACAGTGATTCCTGGCCTAAACCCCCGCTCCAGTTAAACCCCATATAAGGACATTCCCACCTTTTGCATTGAACCGTGATGAGTATATGACATATAGCAAATGAATTGGCACTTGGCACTTTACTGCTTCAGTAATAGTTGGCACTTTAACGCTAAATTCATTATTTATTTGCTATAGTTTGCACAAGCCCTGTCTGTTTTTAGTGTTTGGTGATTGTCTGTATTCCTGTATTTTAGTTAGTTAGTGGGCGCATTAGGAGGTTGAGGTTTTAGAATTAGTGTTATATTTTGTTTATGCTTTTCAATATTTTATGGCTTATAGACGCCACTGTATTAGCTTAATAAAATAGATTACCTTTTTATACAAACCTGTTTCCGTCCAGCTTTCTCCAAGGGATATGTGTTGAAGTGTTGTTCTCATTTAAAAGTATTGTACTTACCTGGGTAAACTCGAACCTGTGAATAGCCTAAGAAAGAGTGTTACAGAGGACCCTACCTCTTAAATAAAAAGGTGGCGTAGTCTTGCAGTACCTAACAAACAGTATTATTCTCACAGTAATTACGCACCCCGCACTTTACCGTGCAACTGATATTTTATTGTTGTGAGTTTAATGTGTATTGTTATTTATTTATTATTGAGACAAAGTAAAGAGTGTCAGCATTCTAAAAAGAAGTGGCAAGTTACATGTGACAACCTGGCCACCGTCACATATTTGGCGTAGCGCGGCAGGACTGGGTAGAGAACAACACAAACAAATCCCTAAGAGAAATTGTACTGATATTTTGCTGTTTTGCTGCTTTTTGTTTTTGTTTTTGGGAAAAGTAATGATGATGATGCCAGTGTATCCAGGGGCCCCGTGGTTACCCAAATTTTCGGGCACAGAAGGTGAGGAGAAATATAGAGATTGGAAAGAACAGATTAAAGGATTATTGGGCACTCAAGAATTGACGGAAGAGAAAAAAGTTGCTTTTGTAGTGCAAACCCTTACGGAAGAAGCTAAACGACAAATTAGTGTGATTGACAGGGAAGACCGAAACACAGTGGCTAAAGTTTTCAAATGTCTAGATAACCTATATAAATCATCCATCTCTGCTTCCCAAGCTCGTGCCTTGTTTTATGGCTGTGCGCAGCGCGCAGGCGAAAATGTGCAGGCTTATATTCTGAGGCTTAGGGAGTTGTTCTGCGGGCTGCGGCGGCTCGACCCAGACACCGCTCCCTCCGATGCCATTCTGCGAGAGCAGTTGCTTGTGGGGCTGTCTGAAGGCCCTCTGGGCCAAGCCTTGAGAATATATGCCCGTCGAAACCCCACCGAAGACTTCGCAGCTCTAAAAGACGAGGCCTTCCTACTAGACACCGAACATAGACGAGAAGGAGCTACTGACATCTTGTGCCATGCTGTTAAACCTGTCTCTATCCCACACACCTCACAGGAACCTGAATGGAGAGAAAAACTGAAACAGGAGATTATGGCGGACGTCAAATCACAAATGCAGGGGTTTACGCAGGAGCTGATGAAGGAGATTCGACCGCTCCTTCGACCCGACACCACCGATCCACGAACCCGCGCTTCACCCCCACCTGAACGACGCCGGGCGCCTTACCAACGCAACGAGTGGGATGAGGGAGGTAGGCCGATATGTAGGAACTGTAGGCAGTCCGGGCACATTGCCCGGTTTTGTAAATCCGACTCCAACCATTTAAACTAGCACACCCTGTCGCCGAGGTCCGGGGGACAGGGGTACAGCGCACACTCGCCAGATCAAGGGCTAATGATGTATTTATCGGAGATTGTCCGACAATTGGGATCACCATGGGAGGAGTCCAATTAAGGGGGTTACTGGATACTGGGTCACAAGTTACTTTAATGCAGCAGAGCTTATTTGAGAAAAGATTCTCGCACCTGACATTGGGGAACGAACCCCTTGTATTTAAATTACGCGCCGCTAACGGTCTTGACTTACCTTATACTGGCTATGCCATATTGGACCTAGAACTGGAAGGAAGGAAGATACCAGGGAGAGGGGTCGTAATTGTTAAAGATGAACATTGTACGCAGCCACTGATTATTGGGATGAATGTCGTGAACGCTGTATGGCATGCCCTCTTTAAACGGCCTGGGAGGCCTGTGTCCTCATGTCAGCAGGGAAGGACGCTGTGGAAGGACGCATTCGCCACCTGTAGGAGGGTGGAGGCAGTGACGAATGGAGATGGGTCCATAGGTTACGTATGGCCTGTCGGCCGGCGGAGGATTCGAATCCCCGCGCAGAGTGAAGTGATGATCTGGGGCCGCGCTTGGAGAGGACCAAAAGGAGCGGACTACGAGGCCTTGATGGAAGCCTTGCCAGATGGAAAGGATTTGGGAGTGGCCCGTGCCCTCGTCACGGTGCGCCACGGACGCGTTCCCATACGAGTATGTAATCCACACGCCTATAGTCTGGTCCTGGACCGCCACCAGAAACTGGGGAGGCTGTACCCAGTAGAAGAAGCCGATGTCCGAGGCGGCAGGGACCTGAGCCTGTCCCTGGGGACCGACGGAGAGGTGGAAGTGGCCGTAATTAGTGTGGAGGATGATGGACCACCGAAGACCCTGCCAGAAGAGATGGAGGTGTTGACGGAGCGTGATGACCTGCCGGAGGCGCAGAAAAAGGAGCTGCACGAGATGTTATGCAGGTGGAAGAAGGTGTTCGCCATCCATGATGAAGACTTCGGACAGACGGATGCCGTGCAGCACCAGATACCGACCGGAGACGCTGCGCCCATACGAGAGAGGCACCGGCCGCTGCCGCCCTCCATGTACCGGGAGATGAAGACCCTGCTGAACGAGATGTTGGAGAAGGGAGTCATCAAGGAGAGTTGCAGTCCGTGGGCAGCACCTATAGTACTGGTTAAGAAGAAGGATGGCAGCTGGAGGTTCTGTGTTGACTACAGAAAGCTGAACGCCGTGACGCACAAGGATGCCTTCCCCCTACCCCGAATAGAAGAGACGCTCACCAGCCTGACGAAAGCGCAGTGGTTCTCCACGTTGGACCTGGCCAGTGGCTACTGGCAAGTAGGAATGGATCCCCGGGACCGGGAGAAGACCGCCTTTACGACCCCCCTGGGGCTATTCGAATTTCAGCGTATGCCGTTTGGGCTGTGTAATGCCCCCGCGACCTTTCAGAGACTGATGCAGCAGTGTTTGAGTGGTCAGGTGACGGAATCCTTGCTAGTGTATCTTGATGACATTATAGTATATTCACCTGACTTCTCTTCTCACCTACAGCACCTCGAGCTCGTATTCCAGCGCCTGTGGAGACATGGACTGAAGCTGCGGTTAGACAAATGCAAACTTCTGCGGAGGGAAGTGAAGTTCCTGGGCCATGTAGTAGACCAAGAGGGAGTGCGACCTGATCCGGAGAAAGTGGCAGCGGTGCGAGACTGGACACCCCCCTCTACGGTCCGCGAGGTCCGCGCTTTTCTAGGTTTAGCGGGCTACTATAGGCGTTTCGTGTCCTCTTTTGCCGCCATGGCACGGCCCTTAAACAACCTATTGATAGGAATCCAGAACGATGTAAAATCACACCAGTGTAAAGTAGAGTGGACTTTAGAGTGCCAGCGGGCGTTTGATGCGTTAAAGAGTGCCCTCACACAAGCTCCGGTGTTAGCCTATGCCGATTATACCAAGCCTTTCGTGGTTTACACCGATGCAAGTGGCCGTGGATTGGGGGCAGTTTTAGCGCAGGTCCAAGATGGTCATGAACGTGTAATAGCGTATGCGAGCCGTAGTTTACACCCAACTGAGCAAAACGATGCGAACTACAGCTCCTTCAAACTGGAGCTTTTGGCCCTTAAGTGGGCCGTGACCGAGAAGTTTAAAGATTACCTCACTGGCGCGCAGTTCACTATATTCACGGATAATAACCCCGTTGCGCATCTCCAAACGGCTAGATTGGGAGCTGTGGAACAACGGTGGGCTGCTCAGCTTGCGTCCTTCACGTTCGACATTAAGTACCGACCGGGCAAAAACAACGCAAACGCTGACGCCCTATCGCGGTTCCCAATACAGCCTGTAGACGTGGCGGCTGTACAGCTGACACCAGCAGCGAGGGAGGATGAGTGGAGAGAGACGCAGGATCGGGATCCAGATGTGCGCGTAGTGAAGAGGTGTGTGGAACGAGGGAGAGCTCCTAATATGGTGGAGAGGAAGAATTGGACTAGAGGAGCGCGGCAACTGTTACGCCAGTGGAACAAATTGATCATACAAAATCATGTGTTATATAGGAAAGTGACCGATCCCTATACCAAAGAACAATACTCACAGATCATTTGTCCAGGTTCACGCAGAGAGGAGGTGTGGAAAGGGATCCACGCGGCCGCGGCGCATGCTGGGTTGGAGAGGACCTTGGCCCAGCTGCGGCGTCGGTTCTATTGGCCAGGCATGGAGGGAGCGGTGCGTCAGTTACAACAGGGTTGTGTCGCCTGCAGCCTGCAGAGGAACAGGTCAGAGCCCCGGGCCCCCTTACAACCCTTTGAAGTCTCATATCCCTTAGAAGTAATAGCTATTGATTTCCTCACACTAGGTAGGCCTGCTGATGCGTGGCAGAATATTCTGGTGGCTACTGACTTATTCACCCGGTTTAGTTGGGCTATTGCCACCCGTGACCAGACTGCGCAAACCACTGTCCGCGCGTTATGGACGCACATCATCCAGCCGTTCGGGTGCCCGGCCCGGTTCCACTCGGATCGAGGCCCCAACTTCGAGTCCGAGTTAATGCACCATTTATGTCAGACTTATGGTATTGCAAAAAGTCGCACCACTCCGTACCACCCGGCTGGGAACGGTGCGGTGGAACGGTTTAATCAGACGTTATTGAACATGTTACGCTCGCTAGACACTGATAAACAGGGAAGATGGAATGAGCACTTGCCCGAACTAGTTCACGCATATAACAACACGATCCACAGCGCTACGGGTTATGCCCCCGCTTATTTGATGTTTGGCCGACACTTGAGGCGCCCTGTAGATGTCCAGTTAGGGGTGCAGACGGCGCAAAATCGCATGGAGGTGGGTGGTTGGGTACGGGACCACCAGCAGCGAATGGCGACCGCCTATAGGACAGCAGGGGAGAGGATGGAGGAAGCAGCGACGAGGAGAAAACAGGTTTATGACCGTAGGGCCGGTATTACGCCGTTATTACCAGGAGAACGAGTGTGGATTAGGAATCGGAAGAGGGACGGGCAGGGGAAATTGAGTACGTGGTGGGACCCCGAGCCTTACGCAGTGATGGAACAGGTGGGAGCTACGGGGTTGGTGTACCGAGTTAGACCCGAGAAGGGGGGGGCGAGAAAAGACCATACATAGAAATGCGTTGAAAGTGTGTGTAGCCCCCAGGTCGCCCCACGAGGACCCCCCAGCTGTAGTGCAGCCCGAGCAGGTAGAAGCAACAACGCCGCAGTACTATGGGTTTTTCTCCGTCCCGAGAGCACCAGACGAGCCACGGCGCTCGGGAAGAGCAAATATAGGCCAGCCACCCCAGAGGTATGGACATGATTAGGGACAGTTGCAGGGACTGGCAACGGAAAAGTGGGGGGGGATGTGACAGGGTCAAAGCAGGGGGTGAAACCATTTTGTAACATTTTTTATTGATGATGAAAAACCTGTATTATGCACTTAAAAACATCATTCTCTTAAATGTATTTCTGCACTGCATGTTTTATGGTTGACAATGTATTTCCCCCCGGTCCCCGAGCCACTTGACATTGGACTCCCCTATAGGCTGCGTGACATTGACCTTGTGACTCCAGACGGCCAATGTCCCCAGGTCACGCTGGTGGCAGAGCAAATGAGGGCGGAGTAGGGTGTGGCCGCCACAAATACAAAAGTAGGCGCGGGCCATTCGAACAGGAGAGAGACAGGCATACAGGGCAGTGTGGAAGTGACAGCCAGAAGGGACGGTTGTGCACAGGAGGAGCAGACATACCACGGAGCAGAGGTGGGGAATACAGTGATCGCGGCACGTACCAAGCCACCAGCAGCGGACGGTGAGCAGACGGCGCTGTAGCAGCGGAGACGGGGAGGACAGACAGACGAACCAAGGAACGGAGGAGAGGTCCAGTGGCGATAACGTTGCGCGCTTCACACCCTCAAAGCCAGACGTACAGTCTGGCGGGCGAGTAAGTGTCCTTCTATGCAACGTTACCTTTATAAACCCACGGTCCTAAACCTCATATGTGAAATATACCTGAACAGATGAACTGGTTCTAGTTTCTATGATTGCAGGCAATACGCACGAAGACAAGAAGAGACAGTGATTCCTGGCCTAAACCCCCGCTCCAGTTAAACCCCATATAAGGACATTCCCACCTTTTGCATTGAACCGTGATGAGTATATGACATATAGCAAATGAATTGGCACTTGGCACTTTACTGCTTCAGTAATAGTTGGCACTTTAACGCTAAATTCATTATTTATTTGCTATAGTTTGCACAAGCCCTGTCTGTTTTTAGTGTTTGGTGATTGTCTGTATTCCTGTATTTTAGTTAGTTAGTGGGCGCATTAGGAGGTTGAGGTTTTAGAATTAGTGTTATATTTTGTTTATGCTTTTCAATATTTTATGGCTTATAGACGCCACTGTATTAGCTTAATAAAATAGATTACCTTTTTATACAAACCTGTTTCCGTCCAGCTTTCTCCAAGGGATATGTGTTGAAGTGTTGTTCTCATTTAAAAGTATTGTACTTACCTGGGTAAACTCGAACCTGTGAATAGCCTAAGAAAGAGTGTTACAGAGGACCCTACCTCTTAAATAAAAAGGTGGCATAGTCTTGCAGTACCTAACAAACAGTATTATTCTCACAGTAATTACGCACCCCGCACTTTACCGTGCAACTGATATTTTATTGTTGTGAGTTTAATGTGTATTGTTATTTATTTATTATTGAGACAAAGTAAAGAGTGTCAGCATTCTAAAAAGAAGTGGCAAGTTACATGTGACAACCTGGCCACCGTCACACAAGCACAGAGTAAATGCATTGAACAAATCAAAGATTGGATGTGCCAGACTTCTTCAATTAAATGAAGACAAAACTCAAGTAATTGCTTTTGCAGCCAAGGAGAAATGATTAAAAGTCAGCGCTCAGCTTCAATCAGTAATGTTAAAAACCACAATCCAAGCCAAAAGCCTTGGTGGCGTCATGGACTCAGAGCTGAATTTTAACAGCCGCATTAACACAATTACAAAGTCGGCCTACTATCACCTTAATAATTTATCACGGATTAAAGCATTTATGTCTCAGCAGGATTTAGAAGAAAAACAAACGCCTCCATTTATATTCAGCAGACTCGACTACTGTAAGGGTAAAAAATGATTTATTTAAAAATGCTACTGTCGTTTAAGCCAATGGTTCTCAAACTGCTGGCCCCCTCAAACCAACCAGGGGGTCCCCAGTTAAATTTGGCTGTTAAAAAATAGCAGATATACAGGTACATCTGCTATTTTTGAATATTTTTCAAAAAATCTTGAAAGTTTTGGAAATATTTTTAGCACAAATCTTCTGGCACAAAACCTTTTCAGATGGGGGCCAAATACATATCCATTTGGGGGTCCTTGACATGAAAAAGTTTAGGAACCACTGGCTTAATCACTGAATTGGTTTAGGGCAAAAACCCAGCGCCAATTGCCTATGTAAAACACATTTCTGATATTGTGGGATATGATGAACCACCCTGACAGTTCTGCTCTCTGTCCCCAGAATCACAACTAAACGTGGAGAAGCGTGTTCAGTTCAGTTTTTATCCACCACATATCTGGAACAAACAACCAGAAAAGCGCAGGTCTGCTACAACTCTCAGTTCTTTTAAATCAAAGATGAAGACCTTTCTGTTTGATGCTGGCTTTTACTGACGTTTGAATTCATTTCATGAGCAGCGCTGTAACGTTAGCTTCATAAATAGAACCTGTTACATTTTAGCTCCTCATTTTCTATTGTTAACATTTTAAAACTATTTTAATTGTATTTAAATGTCATTTTATAATGTGTTTCTTTTCTATATTTCAGAGATAGATAATCATACGGCTTTAACAGGCTGTCTGGGACCCCTAGGGAGTCCCTCAGAGTTACTACAGGGGGGCTGCCAAATTTTTGCTTTGCCTTTTTTCTTTTACATTAACCACATGAACCCTAGCTTCTCTATTCTGGGGGCGACATTAACGGAACAATCTACAAACTCACAATGTGTCACAGTGCGACGCATTGTTTTCCGCAAAGAGGTGAGATGTAGAGGAACAAAAGAGCGGACCAAGTACAGAGCCAAGAGTCAAATTTACAAAGTATTGAGGGTTTAAGTAGTTAAATGTCTTAAAATACCCATTAACATGAATCCAACATATTAATAGAAAAGATAATGTGTAAACAAACACAAAACATGAATGTACACAACACTGATGATAGTGATGTCAAACAAGTCTATGAAGCTATGAAATCTGCAACACATTTTATACAACATGTAGTGTGTGGGGGGGGGGGGGGTCCCTGCTTCATTTCTCTCTCAGCTATAAGGGGTCCTTGGCCTGAAAAACGTTGAAGACCCCTGCCATGGACCAAAACTAAATGAACACATGCATCCCGTACTGACCCATATCTGCAGCTTGACCCTCTTCTCGTTGCGGTAGACGGTCTTCACTTTGAAGTCGATGCCCACCGTGCTGACGAAGGAGTTGCTGAAGGAGTCGTCTGCGTAGCGGAACAGGAAGGAGGTCTTGCCCACGCTGCTGTTGCCGATGATCAGCAACTTGAACATGTAGTCGAAGTTCTGGTCCGAGCCATCTCTCTGTCCAAAACGCTGCTCCACTTTCGCCATCTGGAAAAGTTAACATTTTATTAGACCTATATTATAAAATATAAAAAAACGGTGGTCACAAACGTAATATCTGGACTTGTGAGGCGCACTTTCTTTTTTTTTCTACAACGCAGTCTACAACGCTAACCCTTCCACAGTCAATGCAAATCTATACTTTTGCAAAGTTAGCCAATCACATTACAGCTAGTGTCATCACCACTAGCTGTAATGTGACTTTGCAAATTCAGGACTGTGATTGGCTAGCCGCTAGCAAAACACATGACACATGTGCAGCCCTATGAATAGCAGTATGGACTTAAAAAAATATTGTTATGTTTTTTTTAAAGTGAATCACTTCCATCACTGTGACCACACCGCCCACTTCACACTGTGTGCTTTTTTTGAAAACAGCTAATAAAGTATTCAATCAATCAAACTGCTGCTCCGATCCGCACCAAACTTGGGTGGATCATCATGATCGTCAGTGCGTTCCCCAGGGGCCAAGTCAGGGCCCCGCAGGGGCCACAGGCCCACCGTTGCTCCAATCCGCACCAAACTTGGCACAAACGCTATTCAGGGGTTTGCCATGGTGTGACCATGAGTCACACCAAACAACAGGGAAAAAACGTCACTACAGCAGTGTTACAGCAGTGTTACAGCAGTGTTACAGCAGTGTTACAGCAGTGTTACAGCAGTGTAACTGGATTTTCAAGCCAGAAGCCTTCCAATGAAAGTGCGTTGAAGGGATTTAAAAGAAGACAGAGATTTAGAAGACATTCATTTATCAGTCTGAGAACCTCAGGCTGCACACTGGCTCGTAAGGTTCCCCAGGGTTCTATACTAGGCCCCCTCCTTTTTTCCGCTCGACACCAGGGGTCAGCAAGTAAGTTTGGCCCCGGCCCAAATTCTATTTTTTTCCTAAGCCATTAGACCAGTGGTTTTCAACCCTTTTCATATCAAGGTCCATTATTCATTCGGCATTTGAGCCACGGACCACCATTTGGTGAGATTTAGACTCTCAGACCCAAAGCTTTTTTGTTATCGTTGTAACAGATTTTGTCCACGATTCCATGCTGTATTGATGTTGGTGCCACAGGAGAGATAACTGGCAAACGTTGATCAAAATAACAATTCTTCTACATTCTCTAATTTTGTATACTTCTTGTAAATTAAGTAATGCTGATGTTTAACAATAATTTTACTCTTGAGAGAGTAAAATGAAACCAAATGGACCCACAAGGGTCTATTTGGTTTCATTTTACGCTCTCAAGAGTTAAAGATCTATAAGGGTCCATTTGGTTACCAACTCTCCATCATTTAGCTGGGGACCACCTGGAACCCCCTCAAGGACCACTGGTGGTCCATGGACCACTGGTTGAGAACCATTGCATTAGATGATGGGCCAGAACACCATCATTTAACTATGGACCATGGAACATGCGACAAATCACCTTATTAATAATGACTATATTGCTCTAAAAGTGAATAAATAAAGAGGCGTGTGGTATAACTACACATGTGTGTGGAATAAAATGTTACATGGTGCATACAGAAAGGCTTGTGTAATCATTTTGTGGTGGCCCCATCCTTGAATGTGGCACCTTAGGATATTTAGTTGATAAAAAAAAAACATTTCATCTGGAGACAGTCATACTCGAACAAGAGCTCTTTGATGTTTCAAGGTCTCTCTTAGAAGAGAGAGAAACAATGTCTTGTTTAAGCCACTGAAACACAGTTTTGGTTTGTTATTTTAAATGTGAGAGATGTTTTTCATCCTTTCAGAGGACAGTTGACAGTGAAAACATGACATCCAAAGAATTCAAATAGAACATTGCATTCATTCTACCAGGTTTCATCAATGCAAAGCCTTTGCTGTCCACATCCTACTGTCAATCAGATATTGTAAATTATTTACAAAATCATTTGCCGGGCCAGACTTTATCGCTGGCGGGCCAGTTCTGGCCCACGGGCCGCCTATTGCCTACCACTGCTCTACAATAAATATCTTCACAGAAAATGGCAGATCGATTTAGCTCACAATTGTGACATGGGCTTGCAGATCAGACATTTTCGCTGAATGTTTAGCCATTCATGTGGTTAAAGTTATGAGTAAAATCTTCAGATCAATCCTAAACAAACAGGAAGCCAGTCTAGGGAAATGAAACAGGGCGTCCGGGACCCCTAGAGGGTCCTCAGAGTAACTATAGGGGGTCCGCCAAATCTTTGTGTGATATGATTATTATTTTTTTACCTTAACCACTTGAACCCTTTTCTGAGGAGAACTTTAGCCAAAAATAGCAGATCTACAAGCTCACAACGCCTCGCACTGCGAGGCGTTGTGAGCTTGTACATCGGCTATTTTTGGCAAAGAGGTATAGGTGTAGAGGGGGAAAAAAACAGTAAACGTAAACAAAAAAAAAGTTGAATCTAAAACACAATTTTATACAATATAGAGTAGGGGGTCCCTGCTTCATCTCTCTCTCAGCTAGGGGGTCCTTGGGCTGAAAACGTTGAAGACCCCTGCTCTTATCTCCATATTTTAATGGAGATAAGGGCAGAAAGCTCTTATCAGAAACCTCTGATAAGAGGAGCAGAAACCTCTTATCTATCTATATTTAAACTTTTTGTGTTTTTTAGTATATTAATGCCCTACTTGATCATACTACAGCGTCACAAAAAAGCATCAAAAGTAGCAGATCTACTAGCTCGAAACGTGGCACGGCTACTTTTATTTGGCTGTTTTTGAATTAGATCCTGGTTTCCACCTGACAGAGATGATATGTTCACTTCACCTGGTTTTATTATAGAATAGTATAGAGACCCTAGTATTGGTTTTAAGTGGTTAAAGGGATATTTCATTTTCAAAACAAGTTTGGGGTCATTTTAACTTCTACTCAGGCTTTTGTGAGCTTGATTCAGTATTTACATATTTGATATTCATTTCTTCAGACACGCCCCCTCTTTATACAAGCCCATTATAACATTATTTATAATGTTTATTGCACGGGAAAGGAATACATTCATTCAATTTGAGACATGATGCTGCACCTATGAACAGTTTATTCACAAATCCTCAATGTTAATTTAACTCAGAATAGTGCACTAAATGGACCCTTACGGGTCCCAAAAAAGGTGGCGTGAGTGATATTTTTTGGTTAAAACAAAGATGTACTAGTTAAAAACTTAAATAGCACTATATTCTGATCGTAATCACTGCTATTAGAGTGCCTGTTCAATAACAGAGGTCTCCCTGTCTCTCCAGCTCTTTAATAAACAAAAAAAACATTTTCAGTTTCAGTTACAAATGTCATCTGATCAGGAGAGGAGTAGCAATTTATCAGTTTCAGTTTGATAGTATTTCAACTCCAATTTGGTCTACTCATTGATTAATGTATTTCATCACTTCCAATTTCACTTGTGTATCCTCTGTCCTGTGTGAGATCTACCTCCTGATTGGATGAAATTGGTAACCTGACCTGAAAATGCATTTTGAGAGTATTTTGAGACAGCGGAGACCCCTGTCACTGAACAAACACCCTGTATAGTCTATAGAAATGATTCTCTATATTAATTTATGATATAGAATATAGATCTATTTAACACTTACTTTAAGGGGGAAACAACATCACTTATGGTACCTTTGAATGAACAGTGCAGGATGGGATTAAGTAACAACTGGTGGAATTTGCTTTTGTACTTAGTGTTATCAGCATATAGTTTCTAACACTGTCACAATAAACCAACACAGCCATGTTTAGCTTAGCCTGCAGCCTAATACTGTAGGCCTACTGTAGGCCTATGTGTGATGACTCACAGACAGAGCAGCAATCATTCTATATGATGGCTTTATTCTAGCATACATACAGCAGCTCTGGCTGTCATTACAGCCCACCCATTAAAACATCATTCATATTGGAATGGATTTAGTTTATTCTAGCATACATGGCTCTATACTGGCTGGCATTACAGTCCACCCATTAAAAACAGCATTCATATTGGAATGGCATTGGAAATTAGCTAAATATGGATGTGGGTTTAAAAAGCCATGCAGTTTGTCTATTTTTGGGGGGGCCTGAGGCCAGGCCCCCCCAAAAATAGACAAACTGCATGGCTTTTTAATCCCATAATACCGTTAAAACAGAACAAATTAGAGCAAGTTGACAGCATCCAACTAAAAGACATTTGCATGATCAGTCAGGTAGCCTACACATCCAGATCACTGATCAGCATAATCAATAATCAACATTTGGCAACAGATGACTGAAAATAATGCTCATCATTCATCATCATCACACCAGACAGCCATGGCAGGCCTGTCACATTCTTTTAGGTGAACCGAAAAAAGGTGTCTGTTTTAATCACATTATCATTACTGTAACAGCGCTGAGCTGACAATTAAGCATCATGTTTAATTACGATCGAGGAACACAATTAACGGATCTTTAATTACCTCTGAACCGGGTTGGTTTCTTGGTCTTATTTCACCTTCTTGTCTTCACGGTAGAGAAGATGATGAATGAATGAATGAATGAATGAATGTAGGCTACCTGGTGATGATGATGATGAAGAAGAGGAGATCAACTCATGTAGGGATTAATTAGATTGATCTTCATGGGTGATCAGTGTCAATATTCCACTCTTGTTCATTCAGGTTGTGTTGATGAATGAAGCGTGCGATGTGTTGTGTAATAATGATGTGTTACTGTACAGCTGTCAGCCTCCTCCTGCACGGGGAAAGGTGGAGCGTCGATTCTGTGTTACACGGAGACTTGTGACCCATTGAATCCTGCGACGTCCTGGGGGTCGCTGTTTCGCACTTCGGCTAAATTGCTTCTATTGCAGGGGTCTTCAACAGGGGGTCCGGGACCCCTAGGGGGTCCTCAGAGTTACTACAGGGGGTCCACCAAACCTTTGTGTGATAGGATTTTTTTTTTTACATTAACCACTTGAACCCCAGCATCCCTTTTCTGAGAAGAACTTTAGCCAAAAATATCAGATCTACAAGCTCACAACGCCTCGCCTTGCAGAGCGAGGCGTTGTGAGCTTGTAGATCTGATATTTTTGGCAAAGAGGTATAGGTGTAGAGGAAAAAAAGAGCAGATATCATTTTAAAAAAAAAAGTTATATGGGGGTCCCTGCTTCATCTCTCTCTCAGCTAGGGGGCCCTGGCTTGAAAACGTTGAAGACCACTGTTCTATTGATTGATTGAGAAATGCAAACAGCACGAGTACAGTCATATGCTTGGTCTAAAAGGATAACACTAATAAAATATTGGGGACTTGTTTCCATTGAGGTCCTACTTATTCAATTCATCAACATAGCCTAACAAAATAACACCAACATACAATATCATCAGAAATATAAAACACAGAATAGCTAAAAGGGGGGGGGGGGGTCGAGATAGAAGATTGTACTAATCATCGTTTCTAAAACTATGTAGTAAACTATGAAAAAAACCCGCAGATGCTGTATTATAAAAACAAATTAAAAAATAAAAATAAAATAAAATAACCTTTAAATCATATGGAAGTTGGTGATTTCCCTTTTCTTCTCTTTTTTTTGGAAACTGTCCACCAAGTGGCATGGTTCTCATTCCCCACATGATGTTGGGGAATGAGTTAGGGAATACGAGGCGCTGTGAGCTTGTAGATCTACTATTTTCACAATATTTATCTGTACTCCTACAATTCCAAGTGCTTGTCAGGGTCTTGTCAGGGCCAGTTCAAATATGTTTTTTTTGGGGGGCAGGGTCCCAGTTCAAATATGATTATCCTGAGGGGTCCCAGTTCAAATATGATTATTTTGGGGGGTCACGGCCTGAAAAGGTTGAGAACCACTGGTCTATAGTCAGAGAATGTAGCTATTATAATTTCCATAAAAAACACAAGTCACCATTTCTGCTACCCCCCCACCCCCCTGAGTCACATAATTCGATAGGTCACAGGTGTCGCTGTAACCTGTCCTATAAATAGCCTGTGTCTCGGTGTGTCTGTAGATGTGAATGAAGATGCTTTTTTGTTTTTTCTCTCTCTCCCGATAAACAAGAGAGACGCTCGCTCTGCCCGGTGCCGCAGAGAGAGAGAGGCAGTAGTAGATGTAAGATGATCCTCCAATCAGATGTCAGAATACTGAACATGTTATGACTCATTACTGGGGCGGTGATGACGCGTGTTAGAGCTTAACAGTGGTGTAAAGTAACTAAGTACATTTACTCAAGTACTGTAGCCTAAGTAAAATGTTGAGGGATTTTTTTTACTTTATGGAGTATTACCAATATTCAGTACTTTTACTTCTACTCCACTAGGCTACATCTCAGAGGCAAATATTGTACTTTTACTTCACTACAATTATTTGAAAACTTTAGTTACTAGTTAGGCTACTTTGTAGATTTAGATTATTATTACAAAACATACATTACCCACTTCAGCCCTATACATTCGGCCATTTGAAAATAGCCGATCTACAAGCTCACAATGCGACGCATTGTGAACTTGTAGATCTGCTATTTTCAAAAGATTTTTATACATTTTATATTAGAAAATTACTAATATGAAATACTAGAAAACTTGTGAAATGGGACATATTCTGCATGAGTACTTTCTACTTTCAGTACATTTTGATACCAATGCTTTTATACTTTTACTCAAGTAAATTTGGAATTCCGGACTTTTACTTGTAACTTGTACTTTTCCACCACTGGAGCTTAATTATATATGTTTTGGAAAATGAATTAAAAAATAAATAAAAATACAACAAAAAGATTCAATACAATAAAGGCAAAAAGTAATTGAAAAAACACGGCCCCTCACTAGGATGGCAGTATGAGTCACCAGAACAGGACAGGTGTTTTCGATAAATCTAACATGGTTAAAATGGAGTTTGAAGTTACAATGGCCCTGGGTTTGTATAGGAAGGGGGGTACGTGTCTGTTAAAATTAATATCAAATATCTAAATACTGAATCAAGCAACTTAAAAACTGTCTGGGGGCTCATAAATGTCTGAGTAGACGATAAAATGACACCATTTTATTTGTAAAGTGAAATATCCCTTTAACACTACTTAAGACTCTGTGGGATGGTCAAGTGAGTGATGGCATCCTCTGGGTCATCAGGTGGGCACCCTCCTTCCTCCATGTTTTGCTGATAGGCCCACAACACCTCCAGAGGGTTCAGCTGTGACACCCAGCGTCTCAGGCTCACCGGCCTGGATGCCATCAAGTCATTTGAGGGCCCAGGTTGAGTCCTTCCTACTTTATCCACAGCCACTGACTCCCCCTTTCTGCGGCTCTGGAGAGGTCCTTGACTGCCTGCCGATGGGCCTTCCCTCGCTCTCCCATCTCTCGGAGTATAGCCTGGATGTTGGGGTGGCTACAGATCTTCAAGCTCACAAGGCGTCGCATTGTGACCTATTTTTTACTACTTTTGTTTGACACTGTAGTATGGCGTAAGTAGTGCATTCATGTCATAAACATACACATCATCTCTATGTGTTTAATACACATCACACAACATGTGATGTCACGTGATACTGCCTGGCAGTGGTGTACAGTAATGAAGTATATTTACTTGAGTACTGTACTTTACTTGAGTATTTGTATAGCTGGATACTTCAAACTTTCACACCTCTACGTTTCAAAGTCAAATATTGTACTTTTGAGTGTGATCGCTTTGTTATGCCAGAGTGTGGTCTAGCTCTAGCCAACACCAACTCGGGATTCCTCAAACGCTGCCCTCCACAGCCTCCTGTCCAGCATTTGGGTCTTGAGCTCTGCAGCAGTGGCCTAGCCAGACATTTTGGGTGGGCCTGAATATAAATGGGTGGGCCACACCATTCATTCCATAAACTGGCTCAATATATTACAGTATAGTCTACGTTGCAAGCACTAAACGTGTTCTGCTAAGCATTGGCCTGCTCCTCAACAAACTCCCGACACACGTAGGTGCAACAAGCTCTGTCTGATCAGCGAGTCCCCGGTTTGATTCCCAGCGGCCCGGTACTGTGTGTCTTACCCCCCAGAGAGGTAGATATGTAACTAAAGTCCATGGTCCTGTGTCCTCCAGAGTAGGAGTGTATCTGGATCACAGTGCAGATATTCTGTCCTTCTACAGAGTCTCTGACACCATGCCTCTCCTCCACAGAGTCCACACCACATTCACCCAACCCCTCTTTGCTGGATTTTGGCTTTCTGAGGGAAACAACAAACATTGATCAAATACTATACAGCCAGGGAAAAAACATCACATGGATGCACCTGGGACTTATCATCAGTGTTGTAGCCTGGGGCCATCGGGTGTTAACATACACCCTCACCCAGGTGACTCAGCCGGGGTTGATCAAGCCCCCGACTTACGTCCCAGTAGCTACCTACGGTCAGTCCTCTTAGGGAAAGACAGGGCCCCTCAGTCCGCTTCTCCGGAACTACTCTGCCGGGACCAGGGGAGGCTCTGGCACGTGGAGGGACTAGGCTCTGTGGGTTGCCTCCTGTCCGGGCCCCTCCTTCGTCTCACCAGGTCCAGGACCTGAGCGTTTTTACATTGTGCTAAATCAAATCAAATCTAAAGTAGATTAGACAGTTGTTTGTCTCTCATGATTCCACAATGATAATTTTATAACTATATTATGTGACAAATAAAGCAGACATTGAGCCGTGCATGTACATCTAACACTGACAACACATTGTGCATATTTAGTCTACATAGTACTGTATATAATACATACTGCATTCTGATACCATGTAGTGATTAGTTCCAGGTTACTGGGGTCATAAAGATAACAGGTGGCTTAACAACTCCACATAACTCGTCTGCTTATAACGGTGCTGTGATATGTGGGTTAAAATAAGTGTTAAATCACTCTATATTCTAATAGGAATCACTGCAGTTTGTTCAGTAACAGGAGTCTCCCTGTCTCTCCAGCTCTTTCAGGTTGTGATACCAATTATACGTTATAAGATTATTAACAGTACAGGTAGTAGAGTCAAAGGTGATGCTAAAAGGAAAACACAAAAATCCCCAGAGGGCTTGTTTCCATTGCGGTCCATTGTACTCAATTCATCAGTAATACATATAAACCATAAAATGCAACGCAAAATATATTGGGATAAAACTCAGAATTAAAAGGTATATTTACAGAGAAAGGAGGGATGGGGCAGAGGATTCCACTATCAAGATGCTCAAGGAGTTATGTCCACTTGTATTGAGAATAGGACTTCCTTTTTGGGGAGTGTTAATTTTGTGGACTAAAACGATGACGAAAAACGTTAGTCAACTACTATACCTTTTTTCACTGGCGAAAACGTAATAAACTAAATAAAAACTAAGCTATGATGGCTAAAACTACGACTAAATATATTGATGTTAGGGAGGGACTAGTGGAGATGAAATCCAGTTAGAACTCAGCCAAGTCATTTTATGCTTGGTTGCACACTGGTGCCGACTTCCGAGCTCCGAAAATAGCAGATCTACAAGCTCAGGATAGAGAACTTGCAGATCGGCTAAATCAGGCATTGCAACACCATCAAGGCCTGCCAAAAATATATTTTAGTCGACTAAAACATTTCAGATGACAAACTAAATGGAATATTATTCAAAAGACTAAAACAAAAATGAACACTGGTTTTGAGTTTGGCTACCATATGGAGTCGAGAACCTTGAGTTCTCAACCTTTAACAAAAAACGTTCCGTTTTAACCACAAAAATATCACTTACAGAACCTGTAATTGCTACTACATAATACAGCATCATATACACAATTGAATGAATCCACACGTGTTGCCTTCTCAAATTTTATAATGTACATCAACAGAATGCAGACAGATATATGACACACACACACACACACACACACACACTATACAGTGAATAAACATTCTGTTTTGATGAGAAAAAAACACATTGGGATATTTTCACACCTTCAGTCAATATTGTATATAATCTAAATGCAAGTACAATAATGTTTAAAAAACATCCAGCATAAATGCATTCAATTCTTTAACCACTTAAACCCTATAGTGTCCATATTCTGTTCAATTCTTTAACCACTTAAACCCTAGCGTTCATATTCTCTTCAATTCTTTAACCACTTAAACCCTAGTGTTCATATTCTCTTCAATTATTTAACCACTTAAACCTTAGTGTCCATATTCTGGGCTAGTCATAATAGACAAGCATTTGGTGAAAATCGCAGATCTACAACGCTTCACATTGTGAGCTGCGAAAAGATATTTGTACGAGAAAAAAGTAGCGAACCATATATAGACCCCTAGTGGACTCCAGCATCAATACATACTTGAAGTGTTCATATTCATTGTCAAACTCAGAATTTGTAGATCTACAAAGTAACTTGCAACTGAAGTTTTCAAATAATAGTGGAGTAAAAAGTATATTATTTGCTTCTGAGAGTAAATAAAGTACACTACTTGAGTTAATGTACTTATTCATTTCCCCAGACCAACACACAAACATCTGTGTTGTTTTTAAAGAATGGTGAGCGTGATATGAAGAGCTGGCATTATTATTACTACAATTATATGATTTAATATGTTGTTTAAAACCAAGCAGCTAAACATGAAACTGTGCACACGCACGTTCATGCACCGCTGTGTTTCAGAACACTGGCACTTTTGCATCAACTATGCAAATGAGAAGCTCCAACAACTGTTGAACATGCATGTGTTCAAAGTGAAACAGATAAATGATATACAGTAGGCTATATATAAAAATTGTATGTATCATTATAAATATATATATATATATATATATATATATATATATATATATATATATATATATATATAATATAAAATAATAATAATTAGATAATCGTTATAATATTCTTGGACCGGTGCAAGACGTACAAAAGCAAAAGCAAAAGCATTTGCCAAGAATGTTCCTTAACATGGCAGAGCCTCATGGGCATCCTGGATCTTCTGGATGAAGAGCGCAATATGCCTAAAGGTAGAGTCATCACCACCCAACAGCTGACAAGGCAGGTCGGCTGGAGACTATTGAGTGTGACGCAATGACGTCACCTCCCAATGGAAGATGAGAAGCTCCAACAACTGTTCAACATGCATGTGTTCAAAGTGGAACAGGAGAAATACATGGCAGACAGAGATATCTCCATGCTGGCCTTTGGAATGGAGAGGGTAGTTTGGAGCTTTGTGCTAGAACTGTTGTCCTATTAGAGGAGCGAGTTTGTGACCGAAAGGTTCTTGGTTCGATTCCCCCGGATCGGCAGAAGAGATTTGAGGTGGGGAAGTGAATGATCACCCCCACCCCACCCCTCCCCTCCCCCAAAACCCCTGAAGTGCCCTTGAGCAAGGCACTGAACCCAGAGACTGCTCCAGTGGAGCTGCTCAGTGGCCAACAGTATGAGACTGTGGTGGTTGTACTGGTCAGCTCCCAGGTTTTAATGTGTGTGTGCCTGTGAGAGTGTGAAGCACGGCGTTGCTGAAAAGGAGAATTTGTTCTCAGCGAGCGAACCTACCCTGGGTAAATAAGAAAAAGCAAACAAAGATGGATATTAATTATATAAAAAGTATATGATAACCTAATTTCTTAACATTTAATTTATATATAATTATATTATTAGATTCTTGGACTAGCCCAAGACAGACAAAAGCTAAATAATTCACCAAGAATGTGACTAGCTCTTTGAGAGAATGTTCAGATCTGGCATGAAGGAGTCCAAACAGTAATAATGGAGTCTCGAGACGGTTGAATATAAATGATATACAGTAGGCTATATATATATATATATATATATATATATATATATATATATATATATTTTTTTTTTTTATATAAAATAATAATAATTAGATAATCGTTATAATATTCTTGGACCGGTGCAAGACGTACAAAAGCGAAAGCATTTGCCAAGAATGTTCCTTAACATGGCAGAGCCTCATGGGCATCCTGGATCTTCTGGATGAAGAGTGCAATATGTCTAAAGGTAGAGTCATCACCACCCAACAGCTGACAAGGCAGGTCGGCTGGAGACTATTGAGTGTGACGCAATGACGTCACCTCCCAATCGAAGATACAGAAATGGAGAAGCCAATAGAAGACCTCCCACACATCACCATAGTTTTGTTTTGTGCTTTGTGCTGTAAACGCAGCTACGACAGAGCGGGGGAGGCCGCCCCAGTCATTAACTGTCCTTTTGTTCTTTATGATTTTCCAATAGTGGTGTAAAGTACATTTCAAAGAATTGTAGTGGAGTAAAGGTATAATATTTGCCTCTGAGATGTAGTGGAGTAAAGTGTGCGTAGTTGTGCAGCGATGGCACACACCGGAAAATAGCCGATCCCTGCGACAGCTTGTAGATCTGCTATCTTCCGGCTTAAGACTTCCGGTTAAAAATGGCAGATTTTTTTTAAAGGGCATTCATAAAATTTGCTTCCTAAAATATTGATGTCCCCACGCGTGTGTGTGTGTGGTCATTCAGAAGCACAATGAACCAGGAGAAAGTGCTGGAGAAGCTTAAGAAAGATGTCCGCTTTCTTCTGGTGTCCGCCAAGGAGGGACACCAGACCGCCTGAGGAGGGACTACAGCAGCATGCTGGGACACCCCGTGCCTCTCAGGCAGACCCAAACATGGATTTAGAAAGATACTCCAAATGGTACACAAATTGCATACAAAAGGTCTCTTAAGTGAGCGCCGTCTGGCGTCAATTCTCACGGACGTCCTATGTTTACTGGTGCTAGATCCCGCGAGAGTGTGTTGCTGGGACAGAGAAAGGTCAATAATAAAGTATATTTTCGCCTGATTTGTCTCTTGAAAAAAAAGCATTTTAGTGTCAAAATGGTCTGAATATTGTGTGGCTTGTGGCGATTGGGGCCAATTTTAGTTCAGAGACCATGGGGTAAGGAATGGTTCAGAAGCTGTGTTCACGTTCACTCTTCTATTGCAATGAATATCTCCCACCTAATTCCAGTGGTGTAAAGTAACTAAGTACATTTACTCAAGTACTGTACTTAAGTACAATTTTGAGGCATTTTTACTTTACTGGAGTATTTCTGTACTTTTACTTCTACTGATCTACTCCACTGCATCTCAGAGGCAAATATTACACTTTTACTCCACTACAATTATTTGAAAACTAATACATCTAAAACTTACATTAACCACTTCAGCCCTATTACATACATAGGCCATTTGAAAATAGCCGATCTAAAGGTTCACAATAAGACGCGTTTTGAGCTTGTAGATCTGCTATTTTCAAACAGTTTAGTACTTTTACTTTAAGTATATTTTGATGCCAATACTTTTGTACTTTTACTAAATTTTGAACACAGGCCTTTTACTTGTAACAGTATTTTTATATTGTGGTATTGCTACTTTTACTTAAGTAAAATATCTGAGTACTTCTTCCACCACTGCAAAATTGAGAGAATAAGTAAGCATTCACTAAAGGCATGAGAAATGAATGTTTGTCCCACTACCACCAGACAGGTTAAACGTAGCTTACAGAACAATAACATGGTACATGGTGATGACTCTTTGTGTACGGCCCATTGGTAAGGAGGAACATGCATTTGTGGAATGAGCAGCATAGCTGAATAAGCAGAAAAAGGTGGTTTGCATCGGCAGAGAAGATTTGGCAACTTTTTCATGGACGCAAGCCACATATTAAGTTGTAATGCACTCTAGAAGGACTTATGTTTTGTTTTTGAAGGCTGGACATTACAGCATTTACTTTAGTTTTAAAATATTCAATTTAATGTTTGTCTGAAGGAGAGTGATTATAAGCACATCATTCAGTTCATAATACGTATTTTACTATTTTCATTAACTATTGAAAAAGTAGCCATTTGCAGTAAAATAGAATATAGAAACCTGAGATGCATCGAGATGCACAATACAATCAAATTAAATAAAATCCGAGATTCATAATCGAATCGTGAGGCAAATTAAGATGCACGACGCACTGAAATACTGCCATGAAAATAAAGTCATTCATAGTTTATATTCTTTATAATATGTATAATTATATTAGTATCTGAACTGGGGCCATGATTTAGAGGGCAAATAGTGAGATAAAAATGTGTCTTTCGTCAGAGGAAGATAGCGGAACAGATACCGCGCTTTGTTGACTTTAGAGCAGACAATCTCACAACAATCTTCAGAGGCAAGACGGATAAAATAAAGGATAAATGATGTCAGCCACGGCAATAATAGCATATGTTGTTCTGCTGAGCCACCATATCGCACTGTGGGTGAAATTCCTTCACCGTGACAGCCCTACCAAAGAGTTGGCTTTACTGTCCCAGTTCTAACATCTTTACAAGGAGACAACCTCCCGATGATAAATCACCTCAGTCTGGATCTGGTAGTAAATCTGCTGCTGAACAAGCGAAGACAATGCTCCTGGACACAGACATGGAGCTGACTGCATCGGACACTTATATAATACAAACTGTAGAAACTTGTCTCAGAGAGAAATAATCTGAAAATGGCAAAGAAGAACGTCGCTGAGAAATCGCTGAGAAAAACTGCACAACCCATAATGCTGTAAAATCTGACGAACATCCGGTGACGTCGACGTCTCCAATTAGTGGAGCTCGTTTTACTATGGAAATGTTCTCCTATTACAGTACATTGACCAGTGACTGACCACACAAATACATAATGGGGAACCAAGTCTATAAACATTAAGCTATGTTGTTTCACTGCGTTGCTGGGTCTGCTCTGCTGCCTGCTATGCATTTAAATCAAAGTCCTTTATACATTTGCACTGTTGAGCCAGCTCTCTCTGGAGTGGCGTGTGTGTGTGTACAGCCCTGAGCCAATACTATGAAAAGGAAAGCACAATTGGAAACACTTGCCGATCAGTTAACATGGCACTGCTACCAGGAGTTACTACACCAACTCAACCCACAGCAGCCAATTGAGCATAAACATGCTAACACAGGTCTTGAATTATAGGTAAAAGTGAAGAATTGTGAATCAAAAAGAAGCAATATCTTCAGCTTTTTCACTACCTGCACATGCCAACGGCCAATTCCTGTGTGCCATTTGAGATCTATTGGTCAGCACACTGAAGAGAAAAGGCATCAGCAGGACTCCCCATCCTGTTGGATATTGTGAGACCATGTGTTCCTCCATGAAAAAGCGCCACGATCAGCTGTGGTGGATGAGAAGAGGTTGGGAACAGGGCTACCAGCGTAGATCAGACTATAATTATTTATGGACGATTAATTGTTCTTAACCCATTGAGACCTGAAGCCAATTCTACATGTCTCCTAAATCTCAACAGTTTCCTGAAAAACGTATGTTTCTATATCAGTGGTGCTCAATCTTTTTCATGTCAAGGACCCCCAAAATTATATGTATTTGGCCGCCGACCCCCATCAAAATATTTTGTTCCAGGGACCCCCAGAATCAACGATTCGAGTAAAAAAATGTTCGCTTAAAAAATGTATATATTCAAAGATTTGCACACATTTTCACGATTTTTAAAAAATAGCAGATCTACAAGCTCATAGCGCGGCACTCGGTGCCGCGCTATGAGCTTGTATATCTGCTATTTTTGAATAGCCCAAAGTGTAAAATAATGCTTTTTAGCTCAAATCAAAAAATGACACAGTTCCAGGTCTTAATGGGTTAATTGCAGTAGAATAGGGGGGGGGTGGGGATATGGTTGCAAAGCTGAACCTAAAAATGAATGATGTTAAGGGCACCAGCAGGACTCCCTGTCAACCTCAACGGGAGGATCTACGTTATAGGTGGTGAGGATTTAACAGACCTGAGTTACAACCCAGAGACCAGTGGAGCTTGTGTTCCACAAACTTAAAGGAACTTACTGAGGGTCACCACCAAAAGCTCTGAAAAGCGGCAGTATGAAATATCGAGTCTGAAACTGACTCCAACATGTCCATTCCCACAAGCAATTTCATCCTAGAGAGTCCCAAGTGCATGTACATCAAGCTGTCTCACGCTAAGGAAACAGGAGATAGGCATGATAAGTTGTGAGCTGTGATGTGGTTTCTGAGAAACGACAGAAAGACATTCTAGGAATAAGTAAAATTTTGAATACAGGCCTTTTCCATGTAACAGAGTATCTCTACATAGTGGTATTGCTACACTTAATGAAGTACCATTGAGGTTAAACCATCAGGTCTTCCAGATGCAGGTCCGAGAGACTGAGCTTTCTGTTGAAGGACTGAAGACACATATAGAATAGCTGTAGAACTTTGAAACACACATTTATAGATTTGCTATTTTTGAAAATTATTTGACATTTGTTTTTGAAGAGCAGATCTACAAGTTCACTTTGCATCGTGCGACATGTAATATAGAAAATAGCAAAGCTTGTAGATTTGCTATTTTCTGTGAAAAAGGAAGGGGCCTTGTATAGACCCTTGGGGGACTCCGGTCAACAAAGTATACAGGGTTTAAGTGGTTAAGTGAGCAGGACTCTTCAACAGGAATCAACAGACTCCTTATCAGACCACGTTACACTGATGTCACACTGATGGGTTGCAAAAAAAAACAAAAAGGAAAAGAAGTCACAGAACTCACGTGTTCAAACTGTTGGCTGCAGTTTTCCCCCCAGTGCGGAGGAAGACGACTTAGGATGTTTACTGTGATCTCTCACTGTTTAAATATATACTCCATATACAGTACAATATACAGTATGTTGTGAGTAAGCGATTCCCAAACCAGCTGTCCTCAAAACCCTACCTCCAATCGCAGTGATCAACTGTGAGACACTCATGTACATGCAGGACTATCGCCTGCTCTCCCAGCGTTCACTCAGGAGCACCTCACAAGCCTCATACACAGGACGGTGAGTGAACCGAAATGTGCTCCTGAAAACACCATGGTTGGACATCTGTTGGGAATAGCTTACATGTAATCTGCATGCGTGTGTGCAGTCTCAATGTTTATACCAATTACAAACTGGGCTATACTTTCAGTCTCTCCATCTCTCTCTAGTGTCATCCTGAAAGTGTCAGTCTCTCCATACAAGGCTGCTGTGTCTCATAACAAATTTCAATGAAAGTATTGTATTTCTCTCTGGTATCACGCTGTAGTGGCAGCAGGTCCCAGTCCATTCTGCTCCAGTTCAGCGATCACAGACGTGTGTTTGAAGTCAGTTGGTCTGTGGTTGAACGACTCCACCAATCGGAACGTCTCCTGCCTCTGCGTGCCGTAGAACAGCTGAACCTGATTGGCCAGGCACTGGGACTGATGGACGCTCTGGAAAAAGAGGGAGTGGTCAGAATGGTACATTTAATAACTTAAACATTTTATTCACAGAGAAAAAATGGTTTAAATCAGTGCTAAAACCTTCCACCCCCAACAGGGACAAAGATTTTTCTCCCCATCCAGATAACAGACTGCGGTGCAGTCTGCTATCCAAGAAACACTGGTCACGATTTGTCTATTTAGTTGTTTATACAGTATATAGATATATTTTATATACACAGATAATCTCTCCAATAATCTCATTACAAATTGAACAAACTTGAACTGTAGGGGGAATATACAGCCTGCAATACTTACTACGGACGGTAGGGGGAGCATGTAGCCTGCATTACTTACAATGAACTTGTTGTCCATCTCTGCAGTCATGAGGATGATTCCCTTGTCTTTGCTGAGCTCAGGATAGTGGTAGAGAATCAACTGGCTGGGAGCGTTCTCTCCTACGGTCTAACATAATATCATAACACAATATAATTAATAACAGAACATAATAACAACTATATATTAAAAAAAAACTGATAATAGATAATTTAATGAAATAATCTGAGGTCAGGATAGTGGTAGAGGAGCGTTCTCTCCTAGGGTCTAACAGAGTGGGGGTGCAACAGTTCATCGAGCTAATCGATTACATAAAAAAGATACCTCTGTGAGTAAGCTCATTATTGCTGTGTTGATATGGATACAGATACTTTTGGAAATGCAACTTTTTTTACAAAAACAAAACACTAGTATTTTATAAAATGTCTCTGAAAACTTAGCAACTTACAGGAATATCTTTCTCTTTTTCTTTTGCAAGGAGGAAATGGAAAGCTTGCGCTGAAAACTGCTCACGTAAAAGTGATGGAACGTGTCATATGAGGTCATTGTATGTGGACTGGTGCAAATATTCCATGGTGAGCTCTGGACACAACGGATTGGGAGACATTTTCACAGTAGAACCAAAATCGCATTGTTTTCGATGTACATGCGTTATTATTGAGGTAGCTAAAGAGCAGAGTATGTTTCTGACTGAGCAGATTCGTCAGGTTTCCAGGCTAGTTAGCCCAGTAAGAAACACTCTGTGCTCTTTAGATACCTCAATAAAATGCATACAGCATGCACATCAAAAAACAAGAGACTATAAAACAAAGGGTAATATGTCTTTTATTTTCCTGAACCATTATTTAACAAAGGTCTCAATCATTAAAAGATAAGTGTTTATTCATAAGCTTGTCCACCTGGTTCTCAATGTCTCTTGCTCTGCACCAGGCAGGATGCTTGTATAGGGTGTATATCTGTATACTTTATTTTATCGTTGCTGTCCGGCAGAAACCAGCTAACTATGTTTCCGCTTTTGCATTTCCCCCCCATAAATCAGTGCTATTGAACACCCTTTACATCTGTGTGTTGATGAAAACATATTGAACCAATGAACAGTATTAAAAAGCGCTTCTGACAAAACCAGCTAACTCCATTGGATCCTCAAACTTTCTGCTAAACCAGCCAAGTCCACCAAAGGGGGGTGGAGTTAGCTGGTTTTGCTGAATCCAGGCTCCACCCCCTTTTGACCTCCAACCTCATTGTGAGCTTTGAGGTCCATTCAGCTGTTCTTATCAATGATAAACAAAACCTCCTAACTCCATTTTTTTTTCCTGAAAAATTAACATTTTGGAGTTAGCTGGTTCCTGCCCGACAGCAGAGATATTTGTTTGACTTTGAAGGTGTATTTATTGTGATGTTATTCTTCTTGTCCTTATCTGTAACTAACTCTGGCGCCTGAATTTCCTATTGCCTTCCAGCTCACCTCCCAGTGTTTCCAGTGCCTGATGAATCTACCAGCTGGAATTACTGGACAAGGAAGTGACGTTAGTGACCCATTAGTCTCGTGTAGCCAGACAACTATTCCACAATGTCTGAATGCTACATACAGTAGATTCTGGAACTAAACCTCCCGAAGCAGCAGAGCAGAGAAAGGAAGCCGTCATCTGTTCATCAATATGTTTTTGAATATCTTTAGAACAGATTTTTTCATTCCCATTTCTGATAAGCAGCAGCAGACTAATTTGACTTACAGTAGGACAACTTTACGTGAAACAGAAGCGGGGAGGAAGCAAATCATCCGCTTTACCCGCTGATAATTTTCAGCGCTTCCTTTGCACAGACTGTATGACGGAAGCATGTGAACATTGTCATTGAAGACAACACACTTGACACTAGCCATGACTGAGAACGGCCGGTGGGCGTACCTGGACGTTGTCACTAGCCAATGAGAACTGCCCGTGAGCTTACCTGGACGTTGATGAGGGAGGTGAAGTGAAGTTCATGCCTCGCCCACTGACCCAGGAAGAACTCGTATCCTTCCTTCTGAGGCAACGCGTACAGGAACTACACAGGAAGACATATATGGTCATAAGGAACTGCACAGGAAGACATATATGGTCATAAGGAACTACTCAAGACTTATATGGTCCAGAGGTCGCGCTAGGATTTTAAACTGCCGGTCACCGTGTCAGAAATTATTACAATTTATCGGATTTCTGATAAAAATAACGGACATAATCATCTTTAATGCATGGATGACAAGCAGGTGCGTAAAAGGAGCCAATAATAACAGTTAAAGCATTATATTTGGGACTGAAAACGATTTGAATGTAAAGGAGTAGGATATAGAAAATAATTACAGCTTCATCTTGCATAAGGGGATTAATTATCTAGGCTACAATGATTTCTCAACAAGGTATTGCAATCATTAGTTTCATGGTAAAACATGAAAATGGTAAAAATCTGAATAATGAGCAATAGTCTAAAAGTCAGATCTGCGCAAATCTTTCATAAGGTTGATTGATTAATCTGGCCATATGTCAGGAGTGTGTCCATGCATCTGTTAGATGCACCTTTGGGAAAGTTGAATAAGCTTGTGGTGATCTTGTCTCTTGACTCTCCTCATAAATAATTTAAATTCAAGTTATGTTTGTTTACGGGTTGGGACAATGCGACTGCGTGCATTCCATCTTCCTGGTTTAAAGGAGTAGTTCACCCCAAAAAAAACGTATTTTCCATCAATTACACCCTATGAAGCATTGAATTCATGGAGATTTTTTTGTTTTTGTCACATTCCTAAGCCAATACTTTGATGACTGGCGGTGTCACCGGTAGCAGACTCAAAGAGACTCCTTTGAGTCTCCTACCGGAGACATTAGTATCTTTCTGCCGGTCATCAATTATTGGCTTAGGAATGTGACAAAAACAAAAAAATCTCTATGAATCCAATGCTTCATGGGGTGTAATTGACAGAAATGAATATATTTTTTAACTACTCCTTTAACCACGCTTAACGATCTGACGCTGAAATGGACAGCTGTTGTCTCTGCTTCATCTTCAATTAAATGTGTGTGCATTATTCTTCATTTGTGGTGGGAAGACAACTTTGTGAATTCATACATTTTTCCATGCCAGTTCCACAAGGAACTCCACAGAGCCTTCTCCTGTGACCACCAAAGACGTAGCCTCAGAAACCCTTGCCTTTTCTTTTGTTTCAAAATAAAAAGGCAAGACGCAACCTCTGATATGGTCATAAGGAACTACACAGGAAGACATATGGTCATAAGGAACTACACAGGAAGACATATGGTCATAAGGAACTACACAGGAAGACATATGGTCATAAGGAACTACACAGGAAGACATATGGTCATAAGGAACTACACAGGAAGACATATATGGAAACTAATACAAAATAATGTAATTTTTGGATGTTCTCACGAGTATAGCTGTGTGTGTGTGTGTGTGTGTGTGTGTGTGTGTGTGTGTGTGTGTGTGTGTGTGTGTGTGTGTGTGTGTGTGTGTGTGTGTGTGTGTGTGTGTGTCTTACCACTGGACAGGATCTGGCTCTGTTGAACATGACTTCAAATGTCTGGGTCTGTGTGGAGGGAAACACAATTTAAGGTTAGCTAAAGGGTTCAAGAGGCTTGTAGATCTGCTATTTCGGCTATCTGTCATACGAGGAAGTAAGACTTAACCACTGCCTATACACTTTGTTGACCAGGGTTTCCCAGGGGTCCATACTTGGCCCACTCTTTTTTTCCCCCTCTCCACCAAATCTCTTCACTGAAAATAGCCAGTCTACAACACATCGTGATCTTGTAGAGGTCGGACGGGCCTTAACACTTGGAAAAAATAGCCAATCTACAAGATAACAGCGCATCGCGTTGTGAGCTTGTAGATCGACTATTGAACTGGAGTACTGCATCTCAATCCTGTTCATGTCAACCTAGTCTTGCGTTACCAGACTGTTGCCTCCCACAATTTACAAATGTTTCGTGCATACAGTCTGGGACACGGAAGCTCTGATAATGTATGTGTAAGGGGAAAGCGGATGCCCCTTCCCTACCCACTTACGTTTTAGCATTGTGCAGTCGCGCAAAGGAGTCCGACTGGAATCAACGAATCTCATAAACATCGTTTATGTCTTTCACAGTTTTTCAGCGGTAATTCCATGAAACCTTTCTCAGTTTTCTGTGATAAACAATCCTCGCACAAATAACATGAATCTACCGCTCCTATGACTATACTTCCGCCTCGGTTCTGTTTCCACTGGGACTACAGGTCCGCGGGCACCGCGTCGTGATTGGTCGAATGTCTTTCCGGTCTGAACAACTTCCGTTAAACAGCTTTCAGGAAGTGGAGTTCCAGACTCTATATAGCATTCAGAGATTGTGGAATAGTTGTCTGGTGACGCAAGACTAATGTCAACCTGACGTCACTCTAATGACATGTTCATTGTTGGGTTGTCACTGGAATAAAACCAGCACTCAGTCATTTTAGGTCCTTTTATTATTGTGTGGCACCAAACGAAAATAAAATAACCTAGAAGAACTTTAAACGAGTGCTGGTGATGGTTCTGTTTTACATCAACTCTTTGTGAACCGTGCACACCGTAAGACACTGATTGTGATGAGGGCTCACATTCCTTTTGAAGAGTGGTCATCACTGGCTCATGTATGAACTACATACTGATGTGATCTCTCATACATACATACTATGATTATTATTATTAGTACTGAAACATTCCATATGTACAAACATTGGATCATGTATGAACTACATACTGATGTGATATCACATTATCATTGACACTGAAACATTCCAAGTGTAAAAACTCACCGGTATGACTGCACTGATTGTGTCTTTAGTAGAATAATACTTCATCCACAGCTAAGAGAGACAACAGACAAAATAGATCCAATATTATTAATATTAAACATCATTGTTAAAACTGTATGTCGCATATAGCTCTTATCATGGTGATTCCATCTAAACACACATGCTTGGTTTAGTAACAGATACCGTACAACACCTCCAGAATGATACAAAGATCGACATTGCTCACTTTCTACAGAAAGTGAGCAATGTGTCTCCACCCACATCACATGGCCACACGCTGTGGGCTTGTAGATCGGATATTTACGATAATTAGAACAAAACTGAAAGTGTAAAATAGGGCTCAAAGACACGTATGTACGAATATTAGGCTGTGTTCACACTGTAGGCAAATCTCTTTAGGACTGACTGTCCAAACTGTTATTAAATCTGATATTTAAGACCTACTGTCCACACTGTTATTCTATCTGATCTTTAGGACTGACTGTCCACACTGTTATTCTATCTGATCTTTAGGACTGACTGTCCACACTGTTATTAAAGGTGACCTTTAGGGCTGACTGTCCACACTATAATATGGATATATATGATCTGATCAGACTGACCTCAGAAATCACTAATCACTTTTTTTTGTATAAATCAGTGCTATTTAACACCCTTTACGTCTGTGTGTGGGTTTTACAAATATTGAACCAATGAATAGCATTAAAGAAAACACTTCTGACTAAACCTCCTAAATCCATTGGATCCTCAAACCACCTAACTCATACAGGGGGGAAATCTCCACATTAATGGTCAAAAAACTCCACTTAGAAGGATTTGGTATTTGGGTAAAGGGATGATAATATTAAGACACATTCAAGTATCTAACAATGTATAAAGTCACTAAACCAACTTTGATGAGGCAGCATTGTGTTATTTTAAAAACATGTTTTATTTTAATTTCCTGAAACGTTAATATTTTGGACAAAACTGGTTTCTGCCTGACAGCAGGTGATAGAATATAACATGGATATAATATCAAACTGACCTTACAAATCTCATCACTGATCTTGTTGTGAATGATATAATACAGATATACAGTAATATGTACATAACATGGATATATAATATATTCAGACTGACCTCAGAGATCTGGTCTGCTGTCATGTTGTGAATCATTTCCAGGTTCAGGATGGATCCCAGCGTCTGAACAGGAAACAATTCATCACATCATCACATGGCGGCCATTTTGCTGTGACATCATACACACTGTGGGGTTGCACGGAATACATAATTCTATTACATAATAAATCAAGGGTTGACACTGACGGTTGCCCGACTGCCCGTGGCAAGTAACTAAAACGTCCGGGTAAGTGGAGTGTGCTTTCAGGTTGCCCGACGGGCAAGTGCATTCATTCATTAAATATTATAGGCTATTTATGAAGAACAATGCCACCTTTTTACAACTAGCAGTTGCACTCATTCTGTTTTTTCAAAGTGACTGTCGCCACTTGGCAGTTATCAGTTGGATTTAACATTGTTTTCTAAGCACACATTATTCCTATCATTTTATAATGATAGTCATTTTCTTTTCGGGCAAGTGGACATGACCTTTGGGCAAGTAGAACATGACCTGTACTTGCCCCACGGGCAAGTGCCTCTGAGACCTTAGTGTCAACCCCTGTAAATGTAAGTTTTTTTATTTTATTGTTTTACCTTGTCTTTAGTAAATCCTCCAGAGTGTCCTCCTGTAGAATGTTGGTCTCTCTTGTCCAACTATTAAAAAACAATATCAATGTTTACATTTAATTCTTATTCATCAACATCATTCACATCCATATATCCAGATGTATATCATCTCTTAGTAAACATTATTTAGCACTTTAGAAAAATGTAATAGCTAAAATTAAATTAGCCATTCAGAATATGATTGTACCAGCATTTTGATACATTTTGGGTACAATTGTACAACACAGTCATCCTTTATGATGCATGAGGATCTACTGTCAGAAATCAATTCACAAGTATAAAATATTTAGCAAAAAAACGTTGACATCTATGTGCTGTCTGTCAGAGGTACTGCTGCTGTGTACAGAAGTGGAGGTTCTGTGCTTGCCACCTCTGGTTGCAGTTTCCAGGTATGTAAAATATCTTTAGATAACTTGTGATTTGGCACCATGTAAATAACATTGATTTCAATTGATGGTGTAACTATAGTAATGATAATATGACAGATGCAATGCACATTAAATTAATGTGCAGCGAGACAGCCTGCCTCCTCTGCAGGAGTCACAGACAGCCTGCCTCCTCTGCAGGAGTCACAGACAGACAGACAGCCTATCTCCTGTTCCATCATTCTGACAGACAGGTTAACAGACAAACAGGCAGCATACCTCCTGTCCCTTTAGTCAGACAGACAGGTTAACAGACAGACAGGCAGCCTACCTCCTGTTCCATTAGTCAGACAGACAGGTTAACAGACAAACAGACAGCATACCTCCTGTCCAATTAGTTAGACAGGACAACAGACAGACAGGATAACAGACAGACAGGCAGCCTACCTCCTGTTCCATCATTCTGACAAACTCTGCTTGCTTGGAGTGTCCAAGCGGTTCCTTCTTCACTTCATGACTTTTCTCCAGTCGTGCCTTGAACTCCTGGGGTTTGGCACTAAACAGTAATATAGGAGGAATTAGAGATTTCCAGCAGGTGGTGATTATAATTATGTCAAAAATGCTTCTCTATTACATATCTCAGTAGAGAATAGTGGCATTATTTCCATGTTTATTCATATCCAAGGTTTCATCCTGACAGGATGGTGCACACAGTTGAGAAACGACATCTACTGGACAGTTGGAACATTGCAGGGACTAAAGGTCTAAATGTTTAACCCAACATAACGTCTAATTTAGTAATTATCTATTTAAAACACTCTGTAAGATTTACACAGACAGTTTTGAATCATAATAAAACTAGTTTAGTGCATTAGAAGCGCGCTGTGCTGTCACTGTGTGGTTCAGCCATGTTATTATAACCATGTTAGCATGTTAGCCTCGTACCTCCTCAGCCTGTGGATCTTGTCCTGGTATTTGCTGTAATAAGGATTGTCCTCCAGAGTCTCTGGACGCAGCTTGTGGACGCAGAAGGTTCTGTAGTGAGTCTGAACCAGACCCGGGATGAGAGGAGAAGCGATGCCTGATCTTCTGACCGCTAACATCCCCCGATACCAGCAGGACATTTGCACCACGGCCGCCGCCATCTTGTCTTCACTACCCATCAATGGACCGACTAGGAACGTGTTCACAGTTTATTCATTCCGGGGAGGAGGACAACAGGCACACATGTGTAACTCTACCTGTGTTACCTCAAATATGATCTATAATCATATTAATAAGGGTAATAATAATAGTAATAATAAAAGAATAATAGTAATAATAATAATAGTAATAATTGTAATAATAATAATACTACTGCTACTACTACTACTACTACTAAGAATAAGAATAAGAATAAGAATAAGAATAAGAATAATGATCATGATCATGATCATGATCATGATTATGATCATGATAAGGGTAATAATAATGATAATAATAATAATAACTATAAAAAGTGCTCCTCGGAGCACAGGTCTCCCGCCAGGTCAGGTAGGTTATTGTGGGCCAGCAATGTTCGGAATTCACCAATCAGGATGGAATATGAAAAATCAGATGGATCCGTGTCTTGATCACTTGACTATAGAGATAATGTGTACCGATTTGCATGATGTTTGGACAAAATGTGTAGGAGTATATAATAATATATAATAATATACAAAAATAATGTTTCGTAAAAATCGGCCTCCTGGTGGCGCTATAATAGGGCAATGTTAAAAAGGTGTTCCTCAACGTAGTGCGAATGTGCGTGCAAAGGTTCACCGCAATCAGACGCTGCGTGCATTTTGTTAAAAACGGGCCACTCCTGCAAACTTTAGATGTCAATCTTAGCCAATCAGGATGGAATATGAAAAATCAAACATGACATTTGGATCAAATCTAAAGGCGTAATATCAAAACATTTGTTTTACATAAGTCGGCCTCCTGGTGGCACTATAAAAGGCATGTGAAAAATGCAGGCCAAAGTTTTTTCTTGGCCTCTATAGGGATTGTACATACAAAGTTTTACGCAGATGGGTGCAGTTATAGATAAAAACACAAATCAGCATGTTATAGCGCCACCATGAGGCTGATTTGAAAATGTTCAAGTGTCATATCTTCCTCGGCCTAGTGGGAATGTGCGTGCAACATTTCACGGAAATCGCACACTGTGTTCATGATTTGAAGCATTTTGTTCAAAATGGAGCAGTCCTGCAAAGTTTGGAAGCCAATCTTAGCCAATCATGATGGAATATGAAAAATCTGAAAGACCTGTTTGGTTTAATGACTATATAGAGATACTGTGTACTGATTTGCGTGATGTTTGGACAAAATCTGGAGGCCGAAGTACTGTCAAAAAATGTGTTTAGCAAAATTCGGCCTCCTGGTGGCACTATAACAGGCCCATGTGAAAGATTTGGGGCAGAGGTTCTGCTCTGGCATCCAGGGAGTGTGTGTGCTCAGTCTCACTGCGATCAAGCCAACGATGCCGGAGATTATTATATGTTTGTCATTGAGTTGTAGTTTATTCAAGAAGAATTATAGAATGGTTAAAAAAATATGTTAAGTTCAGTCCAAAAGGCAAATATTTTGAGCTCAATTACATTCATGTACATTATCAAGAAAACAGAAAATATTCAGTTCTATTTCATACCAGAGCAGTGGTTCTCAAAGTGGGAGTTTATATAGCGTATAGAAATCACTTAAACCCTACAGTATACATTGGCTATTTCAAAATAGCCAATCTACAAGCTCACGTTGTGAGATAATAGGCCTATGTTATTTAACAAAAATATATATCTAATGCATTGGCCTTATATGATGACATAAGAAATGCATTGCAGTAGTATTTTACATGAAGTGTTTACAATTTGTGTTTATTATGTTTTTGTTTGCATTTTTGCACACTGAGCACCATTTCCATCCTTATTCCAAGTTTTTTTTTTTTTTTTTTTTTACAGTTGACAAGCAAGAGTGATACTCAATTTTGAAGTAATTCTATAGACGGGCAGGCAGACAAACTAAAATGTTAGGGGTGAGCCACTAACGCCTCATCTTTCTAATGAATTAACATGCTATGGTGCCTCATGCACCTTAACGTGTGTCGTTAATTAATTAGAAAGATGACCCAAGACGATGATGAGGATTGAGTGATTGATTGATTGATTGAAGTACTTTATTTAGAAAGACATGGGAAAAGTACATGAAAGTACTGTTAACAATACAAGGTCCTCTAAACTGGATCGCCCATAAAAGCACAACGGCTTGTTTCAAATGAGATCCCCACGCACTCAAATCATGATGACATTTAAGAAAACAGACAGATATACTACTATGCAGAACAACATACAATCAGTTTACAAGTTACTGGTATGAAAAACAACAAAAAAAGTACATTACACAGTTCGAGGAGGGGGGGGGGGGGGGGGTAGGTTAATACTTTAACAGGGGCCAGCTGAATTATAGCCTCCCGAAGGTTTTAAAAGTGAGTAGGGTTTTACACTCCTTTACTCCTTTTGGTAGGGCATTCCACATTTTTGTTGCATAGCATGAGAACGAGTTCATTCCCTTGTTTGTGCCAAATCTGGGTTGGACATGATCAGTGGAGCTGCCTCTGGTGTTGTGATTGTGGACTTCATTTATGTTTATGAAGTATTTTGACAGGTACATGGGTAACCCAATGTCGTGGTGTATCTTGCAGACCAGGCCCATTGCAAGTTCTGTACTCTGTCCTCACCCCTGAGCCATCCGACCCTAGCAAAATGAGCAGGGTTTAGATGGGTTGTATGTGTAAGGCCAAGAAGTAGCCTTACTAGTTTGTTTTGGAATGTCTGGAGCCTTATTTTTAAGGCCTTAGTTGTGTTGTGATACCAGGTGATATGGTGAATCGTCTCTGTGCATTCATGCCATTTGATGTACTTCAATAACAATAGCTTCAATAGCAGAAAGATAACCCGAGACGATGATGAGGCACCGTAGCATTTGAATTAACCCTTTAAGACCGGGAACGCATCTGTGTGATTTTAGATTTCTTGGCTATTCAAAAATAGCAGATATACAAGCTCATAGCACGGCACCGAGTGCCGCGCTATGAGCTTGTACATCTGCTATTTTTTTCCAAAAAACTGTTTTTTTTTAGAAGCGACCTCAGGTCTTAATAATGGGTTAATTAGAAACAGATTTTTCAGATGCTTTTGTGTGACGCTGACTTATGATCAAGCATAGGGCATTAGTAAGAGGTTTCTGCCCGACAGCGACGATATGGTTGTGTGAGACAGACACACATTTCACTCCTATCTCCATGTCAGTGTCATCAGTGTACAGTTTCTGTAGCAGCAATGTGTTGAGAATATGAATGGAAATCCATTCTGTGACCTAACCGCATTATCTATTACACAGACTCAGTACAGGCTAAATCTGCAATTACAAATGTCTTTTTTACTAGTATTAATTCCATAGTTGCATCGATGAAATACCAACAGTTCAGCTAGATGAGAATGATGGGTCAGCTCTTCCATTCAGCGCTGCTGGACCACAATGAAAACACTGTGAAAAGAAAGCAGAAATGTGATACTTTGGTACATTAAAATGTATTCATTATGCAGTATATTAATTTCTACTTTTAAACAGTTTTAACAAGACTGGTGTAGAAACTACTGTGTTTTGTCATTGGAAAAATGTTCTCCCTGAAAGCAGGATATCAGACTGATGGCCCATAAGTCAGACTGTGTTTTGTCATTCAAATAATGTAATATCATCCACTGTGTATGTGTGACTTACTGTACACACAGCTCAATAGTAACAATATAGTTTACTACACTCTGTTAAATCTTGTTGTGAACTGTTATGGATGTCTAAAGATGCTGATTAGTGTGTGTTTTACTGTTTTTTTATTGACAGAATTCATACACATTAACATAATACATATTTAAATGTTACTAGACATACTAGACATAGTGTAATATGTAGTCAACTATATGAATATTATAGTTCATATAGTTATAGAACTATATTCTATTGAACTGTGTGTAAGTCACACAGACATGGTGGATGATAGATTACAACATTATTTGAATGTCAAAACACAGTATGACTGATGGGCCATCATCAGTCTGATGGGCGTGTTGATGTCCTGCTTTCAAGAGAAATTTGTATTTTTTTACACCAATCTTATAGTTTCTGTCTGTTATACGATATTTTAAGATTGCTAACAGCAACACAACAAAATAATATTGAATATGATACCAAAAGAACAAGATAATTCAAATGATGAATGAGATAATTGAGATAATAATTAAAAAGATTATTATAGGTTGCTAATTCAAATAATACATGCATCAAATGAGTCAGTTATTTTAATAATAAACAAACAATGAGAGAATAATTTAACATGAATAACTAGAAAAGGCCTATCTCTGTTTTTATATCAGTGATGTAAAAAAAAGTCATGCTGGTCTAGAGATTGTGAGTGGGAGTAGTGAATGAGGGAAGGATTTCCGAGCCACAGTTGCTGAATTACAGACAGGAAGGCAGAAGCATTTGCAAACTGCGGGAGCCAACTTTCTCTCTGGAGAGATTGCATAAAAAAAACATGTTTTTCTCCAAACTAGTTTGATCTCTTGTGGACTTAAGGCTTCTACAGGATCATACATCACTGTTTTTCATCTCATAGCTCGTGGTAAGTCTATCTTGGATGTTTACAACTCTGTGGCTAATAATCCTCAATGCAGATGCAGATGTGTTTTATAGAAGTTTGGATTGAAATGTAATTCAATAGATGGAACCCACACAAGACAAGGCAACTGTGTACTATGATCCACACATATTTCACTATAGGCTATAACAACATGTTTTTTGTTTTGTTTAAGTTGTGGAAACAATATGCAAACAAATAGGTGAGAAATCACACATTTTACATTGCTCACAAACTGACACATAGCGGAAAATGTCAAATGTACAAATTGATCCGCAAATATTACTTTACATGTATTTTTGTGCTGAGAATACTTGTTTAAAGAGTAAGTTGTGCATATTTGCAAAAACCTCTAAATGTTTTTGGCTGAGACTTTTCACAGCACAATGTGTTGTGGAGAGCAATGTAAGACACATACAATGCTTTTTCCATAAAGTTGAAAATACTGTACATCTATGCAAATGTTGAATCTTTGTTTTTACACAAACTCTCTCTCTCTCTCTCTCTCTCTCTCTCTCTCTCTCTCTCTCTCTCTCTCTCTCTCTCTCTCTTTCCCAGCTCCCCCTCTAACTGCTTGTTAGTGATCCTGTTGGCCTGTCACCCAGCCAACAATCATGCACGCACACACGCACGCATGCACGCAATCTTTGTTCTTACACCAAATCTCTCTCTCTCTCTCTCTCTCTCTCTCTCTCTCTCTCTCTCTCTCTCGCACGCACGCACGCACGCACGCACGCACGCACGCACGCACGCACGCACGCACGCACGCACGCACGCACACACACACACACACACACACACACACACACACACACACACACACACACACACACACACACACACACACACACACACACACAGAACTGGGCCGCCCAAACATTTTTGTGGTGAGCAGCACAACAGAGGACTGTATGTCTTCCTGGTTTCTATCACAAAATGGTTTAGAATGGTTGCTAGCTATCTGAAGAACATTAAACAGCAAACTCTGCATGGGTGTTGCAAATAGTTATGTCTAGATATCTAAGTATGGCAAACAATAATAATCCTACCCTAATTGATTGATTAGATGCTTATATTAACCACTTTAGCCCTATTTTATACTTTAGTCATACGACTAGTCGTAACAGAAATATGACTAAATGTCACACAAAAATAACTATCTACAAGCTGTCATTGTGATGTGGTGTGTCCTTGTAGATCTGCTATTTTTGAAATGAATTAACATTTCTGCCAATAATTACATGGTAAGTGTCATGCATCGTTCCTGTTGCCCAGGCAACCCATATGGGCTTAAAGGAGATTGATCAAAGTCAAACATATTGCTTCAGTTATTGTTTTCACTGACCTTTCAAAGTGTTCACCGGGTCATACATAGCTGTTATTAAAAACACTGAATTATTTTGCTGTTACAATAACAACCTATATTTGCATACACACAGTACGCAAATTACAGCCTTTGATAATGTATACTGTAAGTTAGACATATCCTGTTATGCCATCCTCATACAGCCTATAGATCTAGCCTAAAACAATGCATTCTCAGATCATTATAGCCTATCCTTGTTTTCTTTACTTTAGCAAACCAAAGTTCTGATTGCATGCACACTCATTTTTGTATGTAATCATGTTCATACTTGACCCTTTCATAATATTCCTCTACTGCTCATGTCCAGATTTGTAATAGGTCCAATACATCATCTCCAGTGGAGATGGTAGGATGTGCTTTAGCCTGCATCCTACTTATAAGAGCAACACACTCTAATTGTTTGTGAGTACTGTAGGCTAACTATCATATGGATGGGTTGTGTAGTTATGTATGGGCCGCGTGTAGTTATCATTTATTTTACTCAAGGCTCCAGAACATGGGATGCTTTTCAGTAAAAGTGGTGGTATTAAGGACATGCATTGTATGTGTCTCGACAGAGTGGGGCGTCTCGACGTGGAAGATAGTCCTCGGTGTTGCCAGATTCTGTGAGAGAAACAAGCAACCAGCTCCATGTCGTTCTGCATGAACGGCAGCTAAATCAAAAGACAACAGGGGCTTCAATGAAAAAAGTCAACTGCCCCTGGTACACATCAAAGCAAATACCATTTAAGGGTGGATCTCTCCTTCAATGGGAAAATAATCCTTCCTTTTTCATGTGTCAATGTGCAACCCCAATGTCACCTTCCCGTGAACCCACTTAGGGTCCCGACCCATAGTTTGAGAAGCTCTGGTCTAGATTGTGAGTGGGAGTAGTGAATGAGGGAAGGATTTCAGAGCCACAGTTGCTGAATTACAGACAGGAAGGCAGAAGCATTTGCAAACTGCGGGAGCCAACTTTCTCTCTGGAGAGATTGCATAAAAAAAACATGTTTTTTTCCAAACTAGTTTGATCTCTTGTGGACTTAAGGCTTCTACAGGATCATACATCACTGTTTTTCATATAGCTCGTGGTAAGTCTATCTTGGATGTTTACAACTCTGTGGCTAATAATCCTCATTGCAGATGCAGATGTGTTTTATAGAAGTTTGGATTGAAATGTAATTCAATAGATGGAACCCACACAAGACAAGGCAACTGTGTACTATGATCCACACATATTTCACTATAGGCTATAACAACATGTTTTTTGTTTTGTTTAAGTTGTGGAAAACAATATGCAAACAAATAGGAGAGAAATCACACATTTTACATTGCTCACAAACTGACACATAGCGGAAAATGTCAAATGTACAAATTGATCCGCAAATATTACTTTACATGTATTTTTGTGCTGAGAATACTTGTTTAAAGAGTAAGTTGTGCATATTTGCAAAAACCTCTAAATGTTTTTGGCTGAGACTTTTCACAGCACAATGTGCTGTGAAAAGCACATCCTGGCCTGGCCTGTCAACCAGCCAACAATTATGCACGCACACACGCACGCATGCACGCAATCTTTGTTCTTACACCAAATCTCTCTCTCTCTCTCTCTCTCTCTCTCTCTCTCTCTCTCACACACACACACACACACAGAACTGGGCCGCCCAAACATTTTTGTGGTGAGCAGCACAACAGAGGACTGTATGTCTTCCTGGTTTCTATCACAAAATGGTTTAGAATGGTTGCTAGCTATCTGAAGAACATTAAACAGCAAACTCTGCATGGGTGTTGCAAATAGTTATGTCTAGATATCTAAGTATGGCAAACAATAATAATCCTACCCTAATTGATTGATTAGATGCTTATCACTTTATCCCTATTTTATACTTTAGTCATACGACTAGTCGTAACAGAAATATGACTAAATGTCACACAAAAATAACTATCTACAAGCTGTCATTGTGATGTGGTGTGTCCTTGTAGATCTGCTATTTCTAAAATTAATTAACATTTCTGCCAATAATGACATGGTAAGTGTCATGCATCGTTCCTGTTGCCCAGGCAACCCATATGGGCTTAAAGGAGATTGATCAAAGTCAAACATATTGCTTCAGTTATTGCTATCATGGTCAGTAGCTATTGTGTCAGTATCATGCTCAGTAGCTGCCATGTCAGTATCATGGTCAGTAGCTATCATGTCAGTATCATGCTCAGTAGCTGCCATGTCAGTGTCATGGTCAGTAGCTATCATGTCAGTATCATGCTCAGTAGCTGCCATGTCAGTGTCATGGTCAGTAGCTATCATGTCAGTGTCATGGTCAGTAGCTATCATGTCAGTATCATGCTCAGTAGCTATCATGTCAGTATCATGCTCAGTAGCTATCATGTCAGTATCATGCTCAGTAGCTGCCATGTCAGTGTCATGGTCAGTAGCTATCATGTCAGTATCATGCTCAGTAGCTATCATGTCAGTATCATGGTCAGTAGCTATCATGTCAGTATCATGGTCAGTAGCTGCCATGTCAGTGTCATGGTCAGTAGCTATCATGTCAGTATCATGCTCAGTAGCTGCCATGTCAGTGTCATGGTCAGTAGCTATCATGTCAGTATCATGCTCAGTAGCTATCATGTCAGTATCATGCTCAGTAGCTATCATGTCAGTGTCATGGTCAGTAGCTATCATGTCAGTATCATGCTCAGTAGCTATCATGTCAGTATCATGCTCAGTAGCTATCATGTCAGTATCATGCTCAGTAGCTGCCATGTCAGTGTCATGGTCAGTAGCTATCATGTCAGTATCATGCTCAGTAGCTATCATGTCAGTATCATGGTCAGTAGCTATCATGTCAGTATCATGGTCAGTAGCTGCCATGTCAGTGTCATGGTCAGTAGCTATCATGTCAGTATCATGCTCAGTAGCTGCCATGTCAGTATCATGCTCAGTAGCTATCATGTCAGTATCATGCTCAGTAGCTGCCATGTCAGTGTCATGGTCAGTAGCTATCATGTCAGTATCATGCTCAGTAGCTGCCATGTCAGTGTCATGGTCAGTAGCTATCATGTCAGTATCATGCTCAGTAGCTATCTTGTCAGTATCATGCTCAGTAGCTATCATGTCAGTATCATGCTCAGTAGCTGCCATGTCAGTGTCATGGTCAGTAGCTATCATGTCAGTATCATGCTCAGTAGCTATCATGTCAGTATCATGGTCAGTAGCTATCATGTCAGTATCATGGTCAGTAGCTGCCATGTCAGTATCATGGTCAGTAGCTGCCATGTCAGTATCATGGTCAGTAGCTATCATGTCAGTATCATGGTCAGTAGCTATCTTGTCAGTATCATGGTCAGTAGCTTTCATGTCAGTAGCATGGTCAGTAGCTATCATGTCAGTATCATGGTCAGTAGCTGCCATGTCAGTGTCATGGTCAGTAGCTATCTTGTCAGTATCATGGTCAGTAGCTTTCATGTCAGTAGCATGGTCAGTAGCTATCATGTCAGTATCATGGTCAGTAGCTATCTTGTCAGTATCATGGTCAGTAGCTTTCATGTCAGTAGCATGGTCAGTAGCTACCATGACAGTATCATGGTCAGTATCCACCACTGCCTTTCTGTCTGTCTGTCTGTCTGTCTGTCTGTCTGTCTTAGCTTTAGCGTGTGTGTGTGTGTGTGTGTGTGTGTGTGTGTGTGTGTGTGTGTGTGTGTGTGTGTGTGTGTGTGTGTGTGTGTGTGTGTGTGTGTGTGTGTGTGTGTGTGTGTGTGTGTGTGTGTGTGTGTGTGTGTGTGTGTGTGTGTCAGTCTGGAAACCCCTCCCCCATGCACATAAAGGAGAGGACCAGATGGAGAGGATGTGGATATAATTATGCTGGAATTTCCCCTCCTCGCTCTCTCTCTCTTGTGGTTACACGCTGAAGTTTGAAGTATGAGTGGAGACTGGAAAACAAAATATGTTTCTTTGTATCATTTCTCAAAAAGTGCAAAAAAAAGTATCTCTGTTTCTCTTCTCTGTCCCTGACCCTATCTCTCTTCTCTGTCCTGAGAACAGTGATTGCTTAAATCAGTGGTTGTCAACATTTTTACACCAAGTTGCACCTAAACAAATGTTTGGCTCTCCAAGTTCCACCATTATAACTGATGTTAAAATACTGTAGCGTAGACCTACCCCACCCAATAAAAAAACATATATTTCACAGTTATGTAGGCTGCATCATCATGGTAGCACTAAAACTGTCACTTTAGCCTAACTCCTACAATTCTCACACAACGCCACAGACAGACCGACAGACAGACAGACAGGGCATACTTCAAACACAGCTGGTGAGACAATGTATACTTCACGCATACACGCACATGCACGCACGCACACACACGAATTTCACCACATACCACGCTGTCTGTAGACTCTTCTTCCGCTACACTGCAGCTGTTTGCACAGAACACAACCTGTATTCTATCACTGCCTACATTGTAACATTATGGCAAAACTAGGTTACAATATTTACATTGCAATTCATTTTGAACTAACTTAAATGATAATAAACATACATTAAAAACTATATTCAAAATGTTGAGCCCTGTTATGGCATTTTGCCATACTAATACATGTGTGACCGAGATGTGTGTGTCTGTGTGTGTGTGTGTGTGTGTGTGTGTGTGTGTGTGTGTGTGTGTGTGTGTGTGTGTGGGGGGGGGGTATGCATGTTGATTCCTGGGGTGTGGCACATTAGTATATTCATGAGGGGTTGTTTCTGCAAGCGTGGCATCCTGGAATTGTTAATGAGGGCACAGACAGAGCCAAGATGCTTTACACTTTATAGATGTTTTTTGGGCAAGAAAAATACAGGGGCATTATTGATCAAACATTTATATTTATATGACCAAGTTTGGATGTGTGAACTGGAACTTTAAGTACCGTACTTAAGTAAGTAAGTAAGGCTTGCCGAGATGTGAGGCAAGGCTGTGAGGCCCATAGGGCTGTTGTGATTTATTTCATTTTCATATAATTTCATAAATAGTTAAAACGGGGACTTACTAATTTACAGTTTCATTGCATATTGCATATTGCGTGTATTTGTTGTAACCTTTATTGTGAAAGAACTACCGGAAGTGCCAAGTTAGACTCATTCCGTGCTAAGAGCTCGCTGCATCCGGTATCATGTTGTTGTTGTTTGTGCTACTGAAAGTACGTAGATCCAAAGCTATTTTAAAGTTATACTAGGTCACTTTTTGAAAAAAACTAAAGTTAAATTGTATATCTTTTGTGAGTGGCAAATGTTTCACAACACCCACTCCATGAATTTCACCCCCGAAAGCCTTTTATAAACATATTTTCTATTGAAAGTGGAGTGGGGCGTCTTTCCCGCGAAAATGGCCGGAAAACAGAAATGGAAATGCAGCCGTTTCCTGTTTGGCCAGGAACTCTAGTAACAAAAAGGAATTTTACGCTCTTTTTATGGCATTAATGGATTTGAAGATGGAAAAACAACAGCAAAAGAAAACACAGCTCACGTTAACTAAAGCTCTTCTGGCTAAGAGAAATGATCCGCAGATAGTATAAAACAACAAAAAGAACGCTTTTTGATACGCTTCCGCCTTCCGGTGAAAACAAATGGAATTCTGGGTAATGTAGGACTCCACTGAAGACCTGCAATGACGGTAGTGACCAGCAGAGGTTACTAAAAATCGTTATTTTTGGACCTACCTTTTTTAATTCATACCTTTGTGTCATCATTTCAAGAACGTTCACTACTAGGGCAGGATCCTATCTCTATTTCCAAGTACTAATGTCTCGCTAGGATGCGCCTCACTACAGCCAACACACAAGAGGAGGTTGAATGAACTGAAACCAGCGCACCCCGAAACAATATGTTAGGAATTGATTGCATGAAACAATCACCTGTGCATCCAGTCTCAATGTTGGTAAACAAATAATTGGTCTATATAGTGGTTAATTCATAATGCACGTTTTCCCTTCCTAGAAATGTAGTGGAGTGAAAGTTATACATATCCAAATGATACTCTTCATCATCATCTTTTATTTTCAATGTAATCTCTATGCAAATCGGCTTTTTAATCTCTATATCAGTTTTTTTAAGCTAAAATATAGAAGCTTGCCTTTTTTCTCCCTAGACCTAAAATGTAATTCTTGAGGCGACTTTTTAAAACGGTTTCTAGCCTTCAGCTTTTTAAAAGTAGGGAATCAGTAATAAGTGAGCGTAATGCTACATAAGGTAGTAGGAAGTCAGTAATAAGTGAGCATAAGGCTGCATAAGGCAGTAGAGAGTCAGTAATACGTTAGCTTAACGCTGCATAAGGAAGTAGGGAGTCAGCAATAAGTGAGCTTAATGCTACATAAGGTAGTAGGAAGTCAGTAATAAGGAAGCATAAGGCAGTAGGAAGTCAGCCAGCCAGCCAGCCACATAAGGCAGTAGGGAGTCAGTAATAAGGCAGCATAAGGCAGTAGGAAGTCAGCCAGCCAGCCAGCCAGCCGCATACGGCAGTAGGGAGTCAGTAATAAGGCAGCAATAGTCAGCCAGCCAGCCAGCCAGCCAGGCAGCCAGTCGCATACGGCAGTAGGGAGTCAGTAATAAGGCAGCATAAGGCAGTAGGAAGCCAGCCAGCCAGCCAGCCAGCCAGCCACATAAGGCAGTAGTAGGTCAGCCAGCCAGCCAGCCTGTCTGAACCTGACCCAACAGGTTTGAATTATGTAGTCGTGAAACAATGCTATTATGTTCATGTAGACTAGAGGCCACACGTCTATGAAATCAACCTAATCTGAAGAAAAACCCCTCCACCCTTGTGTGGAGGGTGTGGAGTTACCCTCCACACACAACCACACCTTGGCAAAAAAGCTGGCAAATATTAAGTTTCTGTCAGGACAACTCATAAATAGAAAAAACAAATCATGAAGGATAAGATATATTTATTGAATATAAAATGAGCAATATATTTATTATGGTTTGGCGATGAATTGGATCTGCTTTTAGGTACTCTGATAAAGCACATCTCCGAACCATAGGGACTCAGAATCCCCCAAAACAGGGCAAATGTCAGAATCCCCCAAAAAGCAGAGCAAGCACCAACCTTAAGCTATGTGTACAGTAGAGCACCTACTGTTTTCCTGAAACAGGAAGACCATATCGATATCCCTCCATCTGGAGACAGAAACACATATGACTTGACAGCCTTGATAAATACAAGAATGCACACGTATACTCTGTATCAAAGCCTGACCACTGAATGATTATAAAATAAATAGAATATTGACCTGGATTTTTTGAGTCTCGACCAGGCCTGGAATTTCGTCATTTTAGGGGCAAGGCCACTTGGCCTTTGGTGTTGTCATTTTTTTGCAGGGCACAAAGGCCAAATGCCAGGGCAAGAAGGCCATCCAAAAAAATATATATTTTTAAGTCCAAAAATTATTTTTAAGTCCACGGAAATAATGAATTTAACTTGGAGGTTAAGGATGATTGTATTTTAATATATTATAAGAATAGTATAACTATCTGTCAAATATAACCCATTTATTTCACAAAATAATGTGTTGGCAAATTACCAATATTTAGTTGTATGCTGTAGGTCTCAATATGTCACATTCAGCCCTGGACTTCACTGACTGAAGTAGGGGTCACATTAAAGGTAGGGTACAGTAAGTGATTGTCTTTGGTTAAAATAAGTGTTAAATAGCTCTATATTCTGATAGAACTCATTGCTATAGAGTGTTTGTTCAGTAAAAGGAGTCTCCTTGTCTCTCCAGCTCTTTATAAAACAGAAAATGCATTTTCGTTTCAGTTTCATTTCCAATTTTATCCAATCCGGATAGAGAACTCAATCTGGATATAGATTAAACAAGTGAAATTGGAAGTGATGACACTAAGAAATGAGCAGGCAAAATTGGAACTGGAACAATATAAGAATGAAGCTTAAAAATGGGTACTTTCTCCTGATTGGCTGAGATTTTGACACCTACCGTTTTTTTTTTCTATAGCAATGATTACTATCAGAATATAGTGCTTTAACCTTTTAACAAAATACTTTTTGTTTTAACCAAAAGATATCACTTACCCTACCTTTAATCACATTCGATTCACAGATCAGAGATTTTATGCATTTTGCCCACAAGTTATTTTCATTCAAATGAAATGTGATTGAACTTGCACTAATAATGACTTTAGTTGATTTTTCACTCTTTAAAATATAGTATTTCTTAATTATTAATAATTACAGCTTGTAGGACCCATACATGGGTGTATGTCCCTGTTGATTCAATTCCATCTAATGATGAGCTAAGGAGTTAAATAGAGATCATGATTTCCAAAGTGGAATACATAACACTCACAAACACAAAACTCGGTGTTGAAAAATAAAAGACTTAAATTGTCCGTGTTGCTCCAGCGTTCATCTCTTCTGCATCTATTGTTCCTACCCTTGTGACGCACCGGACTGGCCGTTTAAGGCTGAGGCGCAACAGTAGAATCCCTTCGTTCTTGTGTACAAAACTCAGTGTGTTGGTAAATAATACACCAGGGAAAAAAACAATAGTTGAGTATAATATTTATAACAATGATTCATTTAAAATGTTCCCGCTGGTATATTGTGGTTGTGGAATTAGCTGTTGCATAAAAATATAAAATGGACTAAAATACTTGACCAATGCCTTTTATTTTATATCAGTGTTTGCCCTGACAGGGTGGAGTCTATGTGTCACTGCTCTCATAAATATGTATTAGCTCAGTTGTTGTGCCATGTGACTGTACCTGTACATATATTAGTTTATGTATGAGGTCGGTGTCTAGAGCCAATCAAATAGGGTTCATTCAATGTGATAGAATGCAAGGTCAGCCTCTACACACTACACAAAAATGGTGCTAAATAATCATAATAATTTGAGATAATCACAATTATTTTGTCATAGTTGCTTCCATGTAAAAATATGTTCATACCTTTTCAAATATTTTATAAAAATAGTGAAAATAGGCGCATTGCAATCCGTAAGCTTGTAGATCGGCTACTTCCACTACTGATAAAAAAATGAAAGTATGAAATTAAATATGTCAGTCATTGTGTTGTCTATTTACATTATTTGTCATATCTGCTCTGTGGAATATGTGTTTACGAAGCCTAAAAGTTTGTTCACAAATGTGTGTGTGACAATGTAACGTCAAGTAACATGTCATGAAGGTAACAGTCCTACACATCTCTTGTCAAAGGGATTGTGGAGCCACACAGTGAGATGGGTTTCAGTGCCAGCAGGCCTGATGCACTGAACTTGAACTTTGTCCTGGAGTGAGCTGGGGAGAGTTCTACTAGACTCTGCAGTGTGCTACTGTGCAGCAAACACCACAGTATAACATAATAGCACTGATCCTATACAAAGCCCACATGAGTTTATCTTAAAGGTTAAACACCACAACAACAGGCTAACACTTGAATCTGTCCAAAACCCTCTTTAATCATGTATTAAGTAGGGATGATGTTTTCACTGACTCCTGTTGTCACTGACTTTCACTTTCACAGTATTTATACTCATACAATGGCATCAATGGCCCAAGGATTATGAAAAATCTCTCAACAGCTAGATAAACAAAAAATAACATCATAGCTTTCATTCAGCACATGTTTTTCCATGTCAGGTTTTGATTATCTGACGGAGCCTTTATTGACCACTAGTATAGTCATGTTTAGGGGTGAAAGTGGCTTGATGTTCTTTCCGGAACCTTGACCTCCTCATTGCAAGCACATAAAGCACTTGTTATAATATAGAGAACAATGAAATAAAATTGTCTATGTACCACAGATGTGTTAATCTTAACTTCAATATCAATATTAAATTCAACAAATACATTTTGTTTTAAATTTGATTAAACATAACTATGACTCACACCTAAATTAATTATCCTAATCATGTGTCAGTCTGGGCCAACCACAAACATGTTTAGAATGTCGGTGGAATTGAATTTGTCGCTGCCAGTGCTCCTCATGTTAAGAGTGTGTGGTTTGGTTGGTTGAGGGGGGGGGGTCTATTTACTGCTCAGTGATCCAATCCTGTGTAGAGCCCGCCTACTGTATCCGGTAATTTTGTACACACACAAATAGGCACGCACAAAGGCCGTTTCTGTATCTGGTCTAAACCAGATCTCAACCCGTAAAGTGAACTGATCCCAGGCAGTCTAGCATTGTTGCACACTCATGCACACCACAGACACGGACGTTGTGGCTCACGGGTGAACAGAACCTCCCTATGGAGTAAATAAACACCATAATAAACAGCACGGAATACATTGACAAGAACACACTGGAACAATTTAGAAGCACTTCATAAGAACATTTTGGACGTGCGTTCGTGGCAGATTACATGGACTATTGACAGCAGTTACTTGCTTTCCCCTCTTCTTCCCAACACGGCGGCACTGAATCTTTTAACCGAACACCGTCCCTGGTCATGTTAAATGTAGCAACAATATCATATTCACTGACTATTTACATTAATTTGCATTCAATTGCATAGTTTTTGTCCCAAGTAGCCTACATGTGGTCTAAAATGCATAGAGTTACTGTCCTGGAGGTGGTTTTGATTTCAAATAAGAAACAGTTTACGTGACATTTCAATAAACTTGTGCTCCTGAAACTGCTCATTAAGATTTTGCATTTGTTCACCAGCTTATGAGTAACAGCTGGTGATATGACACAATAATATCCTCATACTGCATCTACAGTTGACATTGAAACATTTGTACAGAGACCTGCAGAGAGGCAAGTGTTTGTTACAAGGAATAGGGTTGTGGTCAAGTTGAAGGTTTCTACAGACTTTTCAGTGACCACACACACACACACGCACACGCACGCACGCACACGCACACGCACGCGCGCACACACACACACACACACACACACACACACACACACACACACACACACACACACACACACACACACACACACACACACACACACACACACACACACACACACACACAGCTGCTAGCTCCAGTTTCATGTACCACCAACATGCACAACCCTCATCATTTTAATCAACTGTCCTTTCTGTGTAAAAACTATATAGCTATAGCAATCATTCAAAAACATGAAATGCTATTTTGTGAGTATTTATTTTCAATGTATGTCATGTACGTCCTTGTGAAAATAGCCGATCTACAAGCTCACAACCTTTCGTATCGCAAAGCGTTGTGAGCTTGTAGATAAGCTATTTTCACAAGTTTGAGTCCCGGGGAGACATCAAATTTATCTTACGGGTCTCGAGCTACATGGTTGTGAACCACTGATCTATGGCAGAAGGAAATACTTTATGCTCATCAACAGACGCCAACAGTGGCCATATAGCTCAAAGAGTACAGTGACAGCTTGGAACGTCAATTGTTCGATTCCTATCCTGATAATTGCATGGTCTTCTTTCACTCAAGTTCAATCTATTGTGCTTCTATGGCTTATTGTGCATTATTGCATATTGCAATATTTGCAAAATATATTATTTTGAAATCCTGCCATTTAGGCCTGTCGAACACCTCTGACATGTGCGTTAAGGACATGTAAGCTGTGAGATGGAAATATGCATTATTTGTCACAGTACATTGTTTGTTTAGTATACTTTTGTGACTGTCTGCTTGTGGTTAATTGTTTTATTGGCTTATGTACTTTGCAGAAGGAGACTGGAGTTACTGGTTTTATTCAGGGTTAGTGCTAAATGTAGGTTTATTTAGGATGATGTACTTGCAGTGCTCAGAACACAATACAGTTACAGTAAACTAAAGCATTATCAGTTGGCACAGCGGCCAGAACACAATACAGTAGACTATAGCATGGCAGCCCATCAGGACATAAACAGTCTGGCACAGCGCAAAACATGTTGTGTTTAATATACACAACAAGTCGAGAGCAATTTCTTCTTTACAAAACCCAATAGCCAGGGTAATACACATTCCAGTACAATAGAGCTTTCAACCAAATAAATGAGCTATTACCTTTTTACCTTACAATATTCCAAATGTGATCTTGAGCTCTGGGGTGATGGTAATTCCCTCATGTCAACAACTCGATAGACTATTTACACATTCAGGTGGCGATGTATCAACACTAGTTGCTTCTGTGCTTTTCTTAATGGATTTGGGCTCACCAAAGAAATCAGAAATATGTTTGCTTCTGTGCCATGTTGTAAACAACCTGTTCACTATGAGGCTTGTGCACCCCACGCACAAAATATTTATATGAATAACTTTATATGAATTTCTTTTTTCCATCATTCGTTCATTCTCAACATCCTTAGCCTCCTGGCCGAGGGGAGTGGGGGAGCGGGGGGGGCGGGGGGGGGGGGGGGGGGGGGGGGGGCACCACTAGTTCCTAGTCTTTATCACCATTGTTTCTATTTTCACTCCCTGACAAAGTGGTTTTATTTTTATTTCCATTTCAGACTTGACATGACAAAAGAGAAAAGACAAGTTGCTGATCTGGTGAAGCAGGGTCGTTGGTGGTTGGTGGTTTGATTGAGCAACACAATGGTAAGTTTGAGGGATTTTTCCTACCATACCATACAAGACAAGACAAGACAAGACAAGACATAAACAAGGGATAATTGATAGTGAGCCAGCCATTGTTGAGAAATATACCGGACAGGGTGATAGACCCTAATGCAAAGCGGAGGGGTCTTTATCACCCTGGGGGGGGGGGGGGGGGATTTCTCAACAATGACCGGCTCACTGTCAATTATACTACTTATTACATGGCTGCTTAATAAAGCAATTCATTATTTGACCCAAACATACCAAGAAAACGATTTTATTGATTAGAAAGGATTTAATTACACACAGTATGAAAGTAGTCTATTAGATTATGCCAGGCGTATCCAGTGTCACACTGTCAGCTCGCAGAAATCTGGTAGTTAGTGTCAATCAAATATGAATCAATGTTCTGGTACTGCATTGTCTATTTCTCTCCTCAAACATTTTCATAATCATTCTTCAGTGTACTGTTTAGCTGTAAATTGCATTGTGTTTATTTACTTGGCACCACCATGTTGGATACGGCAAAAACAAATCACCATGGATGGGCTGATATGAACCAGTAGCTCAGGCTCTATCCATAACAGTGGTTTGTTATTGATAGCAGGGATCATTATTTAAAAATAACAGACCACTGAATTCAGTGATTGACCAATCAGAATCAAGCATTTAACCAGTGTAATAACATTGTTTAATAGTGTTCAGTGATGATATGATATCATAAAATGACTGTTATGTACAACACTTTGTGTACAACAGGATGCTGGTGTCGACTTGACTTCAGAAAAAATGGATGAAGCAAAAGGTGAGTTTTTTGTCAGTAATATAGTTCAATGCTTGACTTGACCATTGAGTAAGGTGTTTACTTGTGCTACCTTTGAGTCTATATCCTTAACATCTTATTGCAAATATATAAATGCCCCCAGTTGTAATGTATGTGGGGATGTAGAGATAAAGAGCTTTATTTTTCATTGATATAATGATGTCATTTTCTCTGATAAATGTACCGCCAATTAACCACTCTATTTTTCTGTTTCAAACAGCACATGTTGTGAAACAGCACAGGGCAGATTTTATTCAAAAGGTTGTCACAGTGATGCCTATAGTAGACAGTTTAGGAATCATGGTCCATCCTGAGCTGTATACTGGGATTCAAGCAGAGAAGACGAGACAGGACCAAATGAGGAAACTGTATACAACTGTACTAGATCCAGGGGGAACACGCGTCAAAGCAGCATTTTATGATGCCCTTAAACAACACCAACCCCACATGTTGGATAGTTGTGGTAAGATCAAATGTCAATAGATTTTTTTTCTCCACTTAGCTTTTTAAATGATTTTCCTACAGTAGTTGTCACTTTAGTTTAAAAGAACAAGGGCCAGCACACGCAACAACATTATAAGTATCATAGGGTGGATGTGTTTCTTTGCATTACTAGACAGTAGACCTATAATCCATCATGTCAATATTTCTAAATAACATAACCTACTGTACATTATAATGTAAATGTACATACAAAGTATTGTCATGAGAGAAAACATATGGTCTGGTCAACTGCTCCAGGGGACAACATGCATTTGTTACCAAATAAATGTGGTATTTCTACTGGAAAGATATGAATGTCATTCTTTACAACATTGGAGACCCCTAAAATAATCTTATTTGAACCGGGGACCCCCACCCCGACAAGCACTTGGAATTGTAGTAGTAGAGGCATTACATTTCGTTTGACTCCGTTCCACAGATACATATCGTGAAAATAGCCAATTTACAAGCGCACAACGCCTCGCTTATCAGCTTATAAGCTATTTTCAGACAAGAATATTTCTTATATTATTTGACAATTTGGCCAATGTTTGACCAGTTTTTATAGTATAGTTTGTTGATTACATTTGATGCAGTAATTGTCTTTTTTCATTTCATTTTATTTGTTAGGTATTAAAAATGTCTTAACAGTCCTTAAATTGTTACTTTACTGACATGTAGTCCCCCCCCCCCCCCCGGCCCGCAGGTTGAGAACCACTACTCTAGAAAGCAGTATAAGCACGTTTATTCAAATCTTTGACAGGATGGGAGGGAGTAAGAAAGTCTAATAGCATCTTTAGCATGATGGAGAATTGTAATTAAGTCTTTATTTACAGCTTTAACAAGATGGAAAGAATTGAATAGATGGAAACAATTTATCTTGCATCGAAGCATCAATTTTAAATTGAACAATCCAACTACACTGCTAAGTAAACAGCAACTGTTACTTCTAGTGTGACTTGCATCAATCTAAAAGAGCTTAGCAATGCAAATCATTGATTATATCAAGACATACTAAGAGTTGTTCCTCTTATGTTTAAATGTTCACATAGGGTGTTGCCCTAAAAGCTAAATGCATAAACACATAGCTAAGATATAAGTTTAGAGCTAGCAACCGCTAATTCAAGTGGTATTTTCTCTACTCAAGAGTCTTAACTTGATTTCAGTTCTATAAGCTCATCTTTAAATCAAATAATATAAAAGGATCAATAGCAGTATTGACAAAGACTGCCATTAAGACTGCGTGTGTGTGTGTGTGTGTGTGTGTGTGTGTGTGTGTGTGTGTGTGTGTGTGTGTGTGTGTGTGTGTGTGTGTGTGTGTGTGTGTGTGTGTGTGTGTGTGTGTGTGTGTGTGTGTGTGTGATCCTGTAATCCTAGATGTCAGTAATGTTCCAGATACTCCAGGGAGCAGTGCAGCTTCCTCTCAGAGACCAGACGATGGTAAACATTCATCCATTTATTTCAACAGGATACATTCTGGGTAGACCCATAGATTCACTAACTTTCTGCACACACACACACACACACACACACACACACACACACACACACACACACACACACACACACACACACACACACACACACACACACACACACACACACACACACACACACACACACACATACACACACACACACACACACACACACACACACACACACAGACAATTCAAAATACCAGTCGTAAGTTGGAGATTTTACAAGTGTGTTTTGTTATTCATGACCTTAAAATAAACATTTTTCCAATGTCTATCAATAACAAAAGGAATTGTTTTGTTTCTTACAGATTTGCTGGTGAAAACACAAGGGAGTGAACAGCAACGGATTTCATTCTACCAAAAAAAGTTCAAAACAAATGTTGAGGACCCCTTTGCGTGTGTACCTGAAGGTACAGTCCAAGTGAGGGACAAGCAGGAATTTGTAGAAAACTACACATATGTCAGCGTCATACAAGTTGAGAGCACAGAGGTCAGCAGTGAGCATGAGGTCACACAGATGGGGATGAAGAACACAGGCCAGGAGATCAAACTCAGTGAAATCTTTAAATCACCATCTGGACAAAACATTCACAGAACAGTGATGTCCATTGGTATCGCAGGAGTTGGCAAAACCTTTCTTGTGCACAAGTTTATCTCTGACTGGGCAACGACAGAAATGCAACATCCCCATTTCATATTTGTGCTCCAATTCCGCCGGCTAAATTTGCTGCATGGAAAAAGGTTTAGTTTGGCACAGCTAATTCACAAATGCATCGGCGCAGCCACATGCATCCCGGAAGAGGCTCTTAATTACATCTTCACAACGCTTCAAGAGTCAGGAATCTCTAGTTACGACAAGAGTCCCTTCAAACTTTTGTTCATCCTCGAAGGATTAGACGAAAGTCGGCTGACCCTAGACTTCAATACTCACCATGACTGCTCTGGTCCCACCTCACTGGAGGTCCTATTGGTAAACCTGATGAAAGGGGAGCTGCTTCGCTGTGCTCACATCTGGATAACCACACGCCCTGCAGCGGCCAAACAGATCCCTTCTTGCTTTGTTAACATAGTGACAGAGGTGAAAGGGTTCAGTGATGACAAGAAGAAGGAATACATCATGAAGAGATTCAGTGATGAGAACCAGGCCAAGAGAATCATCTCACACATCACTGCATCAAAGAGCATACACATCATGTGTGAAGTCCCAGTCATCTGTTCAATCACTGCCACAGTTCTGCAGAACATATTGAAGACAGACGAGACAGGAGAGCTGCCCAAGACCCTGACTGAGATGTACTGCCACTTCTTGTTAGTTCAGGCAAAGAGGGATGGGGAGAAGTATGAGACAGAGGCTGATAGAACTGTTCTTCTGAAGCTGGCCAGACTAGCATTTGAACATCTGGAGACAGGGAACCTCATCTTCTACCAAACAGACCTGGAAAAATGTGGTCTTGGTGTTAAAGAAGCCCCACAGTACTCAGCCTTGTGCACAGAGATCCTCAAAAAAGACAGTGATTCCTTCAAGGAAGAACCCGTCTACTGCTTTGTTCATCTGAGCATTCAGGAGTTTCTGGCTGCAGTTTACCTGTTCCACTGTTTCATAGAGAGAAACATGGAGGTATTGGAAACATTCCTGGATGATAGGCATTTCTTCCAGAAGACATTTCAGAAATTCTTTTCCCAGTGTGAGCTCAGGTCCCTGGAAGGCCTCCTGAAGAAAGCCTTGCTCAAAGCTCTGAAGAGTGAAAACGGCCACCTGGACCTCTTTGTGCGTTTCCTTCATGGCCTCTCACTGGAGTCCAATCAGCGTCTGTTGAAAGGCCTGCTGGGTCAGACAGAGAACAGTTCAGCGAGCGTCCAGAAAGTCATCCAGAACCTGAAGGAGATGAACACTGATGCCTCTCCTGACAGATGTATCAACATCTTCCACTGTCTGATGGAGATGAAGGACCAGTCAGTATATCAGGACATCCAAACATACATGAAGTCAGAGAACAAGAGGGGGGGGGAACTCTCTGAGATCCAGTGTTCAGCTCTGGCCTACATGCTGCAGATGTCAGAGGAGGTTCTGAATAAGTTGGAGCTGAGCACATTCAACACATCCTTGGAGGGGCGAAGGAGACTGATCCCAGCCTTGAGGAACTACATAGAGGCTGAGTTAGTAGTCATGTCAATATCAACACATTAGAACAGTAAAAATTCTGAAACCCTTCAGTCATTTTATACATTTTACTTGCTTTAATGTAGTTCTGTTATCTGTTTGGGTTATAGGTGATTGGTTTGACTTAACATATTAAACATAAAACACTTCATATGGTCATTATAAATGCAACAAAATTACAGCAAAACCTTGGTTTATGTGCAGCCTACAGTATGTACATATTATTACATTATTATGTTTTTGCTACTGTATCAATTATTGTTTTCATACATATTATTATTACTAGCATTAGTTGTTGTAGTATTAGTATTATGGCCCATCACAACAAACTGATGATGAGTTAGGACAGATTTGATCATCTGTCAATATTTTACATCAACCAAGCAACGTTACATGTTGACGACTAACATGCCTGCTGCGCTCCGGGAAATCTAGAAGGTGCTCCTAGAAGGTCATCTCAAATACAAATACGTTTTTTATTTTAGGCTATTTATAATTAATTAAACTTTCCCATTTTTCCCTCAATGTCCCTTTCTGCAATGGAAAAGGACTTTATTATTCACTGTTAGAAAAATGGCCCGTGAGCCAGGTGATCTGACGCTCACTATGTTAGTTGCAGAGGACTACGCAAATAAGGCAAAGGCCCCATCTCCCCCTCATGTCAATGTAGTTGTCAATGTTTACAACTTGATGAGAGGACATATGGAAATGTCCTTATGGACGTGTTCTCTCTCTCCTTTGCAGATGCATATCTCTATACTAGTAGATAGATAGATAGATAGATAGATAGATAGATAGATAGATAGTTTTAGCATCAAAATAGCAGATCTACACAAGCTTACAAGTCGTCACGATGTGACACTCTGTAGATCTTGCAGATCAGCTATTTTCAAAACATGTTGGGGAAAAAATACATTTTAATTTGGGGGTACTTGACATGAACAACACTAGTCTAGAACAACTCTGACAGCTGGGTAGGCACAGTTTTTACAGATTGTTTGATATGGCACTCAACACCAACAACAGCAAAGCTTGGATAGAGATAAACTGCATCATATTTTAGAGGGAAATCTCAATGTTTCAATCTCGATGACTTCACTGACATGACATCAGTGATATTATTTACAGCATCACTGCACACATTTGACTATTGTTACAGGGTGAAGGGTTACTAGGGCTATACTATACTATACTGTACCTTCAACATCACATTCCCATATTTATGTGCCCCTTACCTTAGACATAGAATGTAAACGATGAAAATGTACTTTATTGGTCATTATAGTTTATTGTTCATTCTAATCTAGCATTTCACAGCCTTTATGTATTAATGCTGTTTCAAATGATACAGCAACTCAGTGGTTGCATACAGAAGCGATACTGTTAGATTGCAGTATGTATGGGAGAAAGGCTTAGCTTAGTATAAAACGGGGTGTCCATGGCACAACATATTTTCAGATGGAGGTCTGCGGCCATTGAGCATTTTCATGTGACAAAATATAGACTCCTGGGTTAATGTGGTTAAAAGAACATCTTATTTCCCACCTAACTTGTGGTCAGTTAGGTGTTGTGTGTGTGTGTGTGTGTGTGTGTGTGTGTGTGTGTGTGTGTGTGTGTGTGTGTGTGTGTGTGTGTGTGTGTGTGTGTGTGTGTGTGTGTGTGTGTGTGTGGGTGTGTGTGTGTGTGTGTGTGTGTGTGTGTGCATGCATGCCATGGTGGAAATACTTAAAGGGATAGTTCACCCAAAAAAGGACTTCTTTTCTATCAATTACACACCCCATGAAGCGTTGAATTCATGCAGATTGTTTTGTTTTTGTGGCATTCCTAAGCCAATAATTTGATGACCGGCGAAAAGAGGATAATGTTTCCAATAGGAGACTCAAAGTTGACACTTTGAGTCTCCTACCGGAGCCGCCGCCGATCATCAAATTATTGGCTTAGGAATGCAACAAAAACAAAAAAATCTCCATTAATTCAAGTCTACATCGGGTTTGTAATCGATAGGAAAAAAAGTCTTTTGGGGGTGAACTATCCCTTTAAAGTGAAAGTACTCATCACACAGAATGTATACAAATAATATATATATATATATTTAAATGGCAGATCTACAAGCTCACAAAATGTGTGTGTGTGGGTGTGTGCGCGCGTGTTGTATGAAGTATATTTCAGTGGTTTTTCATGTCAAGGACCCTCAAAATGTATATGTATTTAGCTGCGGACCCCCATCTCAAAATATTTTGTTCCAGGGACCCCCGCAGAAGCAAAGATTTGAGTTAAAAATGTTTTAAAAATGTGCTTTAAAAATATATTCAAAGATTTGCACAAATGTCCTCGATTTTTCAAAAATAGCAGATCTACAAGCTCGTAGTGCGGCACTCGGTGCCGCGCTATGAGCTTGTAGATCTGCTATTTTTGAATAGCCAAAGTGTAGAATAATGCTTTTTAGCTCAAATCTAAAAATGACAAGATGCGTCCCAGGTCTTAATGGGTTAAATGTGTTAAATGGCAGATCTACAAGCTCACAAAGCATGTGTGTGTGTGTGTGTGCGTGTGTGTGTGTGTGTGTGTGTGTGTGTGTGTGTGTGTGTGTGCGTGCGTGCGTGCGTGCGTGTACGCGCGTGTGCGTGTGTGTTTGTATGTGCATGCATTTGTGCCTTTGTGTGTGCGTCTATAGCAGATCTATAGCAGATCTACAAGCTCATAGCGCGGCACCGGGTGCCGCGCTATGAGTTTGTAGATCTGCTATTTTTGAATGAACAAAGTGTAAAATAATGCTTTTTAGCTCAAATCTAAAAATGACACAGATGCGTCCCAGGTCTTAATGGTTTAAATGTGTTATAAAAATAAAAAGGACTTGACCAAAGACAGTTAATAAGACAGATTAACATTTTCATGTGTTCATCTCCATTCAGGTTGGGGAACTGTGGACTCACAGAGAGATGCTGTGACGATCTAGCCTCCGTTCTCAGCTCTAACTCCTCTAGTCTGACCATCCTGTACCTCTCAGAAAACGTGCTGCACGATGCAGGCGCTAAGCGTCTCTGTGTTGGACTGAAGAGTCCACATTGTAAACTGAAGGAGCTCTGGTCAGTAGTCCTGAAGTTTGTCACAGTCCTGTCTTTTTCTTCAAGCCTGTCTGTCTCTCTCCCTGGTGTCTTTTCTTTGGCTTGTAAATCTATGTTGCAGATTGGTCCAGTCAAATTGACTGACATCACGTGATGGATATGAGTCCAAAAATACACAAACTAATTAAACTAATACATTTTCAACTTCCAAATTGTTCCGACTACATTTATGTATTTAATTTATGTTTACCAAACAGAACATGTAGTAGTTTTTCCTGTTCCATGAGTGTGTTATCTGGTATTAATTAACCCATTAAGGCCTGAGGTTCCGATACTACAAAATGTCTTCTAAATCCTAACAGTTTTTTTGAAAAAACGTATGTTGTTATATCAGTTGTTTTCAAACTTTTTCATGTCAAGGACCCCAAAAATGTATATGTATTTAGCCGCGGACCCCCATCTAAAAATATTTTTTGTTCCAGGGACCCCCCAGGAGAAAAACATTGAGTTGCAAATGTTCATTTTCAAAATATATTCAAAGATTTGCACAAATTTCCTCGATTTTTCCAAAATAGCAGATCTACAAGCTCGTAGCGCGGCACTCGGTGCCGCGCTACGAGAACCTTGGGGTGGTTCCAGGGGGTCTGCATCAAAATGTGATAATAATAGCACCAACAACTGTTCAATCTACAAGATCACAACACGTTGCAACTTTAAGAACATAAATCTTGTATGGGGGTCCATGGCACAACATATTTTCAGATGGAGGTCTGCAGCCATTGAGCATTTTCATGTGACCAAAATATGGACTCCTGGGTTAATGTGGTTCAAAGAAGAACATCTTATTTTCCCAGGCCTGTGCGTGCGTGCGTGCGTGCCTGTGTGTGGTGTCACTGTGTGTGTGCGTGTGCGTGTGCGTGTGCGTGTGCGTGTGCGTGTGCGCGTGCGCGTGCGCGTGTGTGTGTGTGTGTGTGTGTGTGCATGCACTCGTGCCTTTGTGTGTGCTTGCTGTATGAACTGAAGTGAAATGTATTATGATTTGTATTGTGGAATAGTGATTTATAAATGCTTTATGTGTGTTTGTGGTTGGATGGGGTGGTGGCTGCACTTTGTATATCTGTTTATTTATAATTATTTGTTATTTTATTGTGAAGCACACTGTGCACACGCACACACGCACTCTGTGTGCGTGCGCGTGCGCGTGCGCGTGCACGTGCACGTGCACGTGCACGTGCATGTGCATGTGCATGTGCGAGTGTGGTGTCACTGTGGGGTGTGTGTGCGTGCGTGCATGCGTTTGTGTGTGTCTGGTTGTATGAAGTATATTTCAGTGGTTTTCAAACTTTTTCATGTCAAGGACCCTCAAAATGTATATGTATTTAGCCGCGGACCCTCATCTTGAAATATTTTGTTCCAGGGGCACCCCCGAAAGCAAAGATTTGAGTTACAAATGTTCGCTTTAAAAATATATTCAAACATTCGCACAAATTTCCTCAATTTAAAAAAAACATAGCAGATCTGAGTGCCGCGCTATGAGCTTGTAGATCTGCTATTTTTGAATGGCCAAAGTGTAAAATAATGCTTTTTAGCTCAAATCTAAAAATGACACAGATGCATCCCAGGTCTTAATGGGTTAAATTGTTTTATACAAAAAAAAAAAGGACTTGACCAAAGACAGTTAATAAGACAGATTAACATTTTCATGTGTTCATCTCAATTCAGGTTGGGGAACTGTGGACTCACAGAGAGATGCTGTGACGATTTGGCCTCCGTTCTCAGCTCTAACTCCTCTAGTCTGACCATCCTGTACCTCTCAGAAAACGTGCTGCACGATGCAGGCGCTAAGCGTCTCTGTGTTGGACTGAAGAGTCCACATTGTAAACTGAAGGAGCTCTGGTCAGTAGTCCTGAAGTTTGTCACAGTCCTGTCTTTTTCTTCAAGCCTGTCTGTCTCTCTCCCTGGTGTCTTTTCTTTGGCTTGTAAATCTATGTTGCAGATTGGTCCAGTCAAATTGACTGACATCACGTGATGGATATGAGTCCAAAAATACACAAACTAATTAAACTAATACATTTTCAACTTTCAAATTGTTCCGACTACATTTATGTATTTAATTTATGTTTACCAAACAGAACATGTAGTAGTTTTTCCTGTTCCATGACCACCACGGTACCACCATAACACATTATATAATGCAAGGGTTTTCAAAGTGGGGTCCGCGTACCCCCAGGGGTCCTTGAGGGGTTCCAGGGGGTCCCTTTCAAAATGTGATATTAATAGCACCAACAGCTGTTCAACCACTTTAACTCTATATCGGCTATTTGAAATCTACAAGCTCGCAACACGTTGCAACTCTTAAAAACATACCTTGTGTATGGGGGTCCATGGCAGAAAATACTTTCAGATGGAGGTTTCATGTGACCAAAGTATAGGCTCCTGGGTTAATGTGGTTAAAAGAAGAACATGAAATCTTCCCAGGCCTTTGGCCTGTGTGTGTGTGTGTGTGTGTGTGTGTGTGTGTGTGTGTGTGTGTGTGTGTGTGTGTGTGTGTGTGTGTGTGTGTGTGTGTGTGTGTGTGTGTGTGTGTGTGTGTGTGTGTGTGTGTGTGTTTGTGTGTGAGTGTGTTATCTGGTATTAATTAACCCATTAAGGCCTGAGGTTCCGATACTACAAAATGTCTTCTAAATCCTAACAGTTTTTTTGAAAAAACGTATGTTGTTATATCAGTTGTTTTCAAACTTTTTCATGTCAAGGACCCCCAAAATGTATATGTATTTAGCCGCGGACCCCCATCTAAAAATATTTTTTGTTCCAGGGACCCCCCAGGAGAAAAACATTGAGTTGCAAATGTTCATTTTCAAAATATATTCAAAGATTTGCACAAATTTCCTCGATTTTTCCAAAATAGCAGATCTACAAGCTCGTAGCGCGGCACTCGGTGCCGCGCTACGAGAACCTTGGGGTGGTTCCAGGGGGTCTGCATCAAAATGTGATAATAATAGCACCAACAACTGTTCAATCTACAAGATCACAACACGTTGCAACTTTAACAACATAAATCGTGTATGGGGGTCCATGGCACAACATATTTTCAGATGGAGGTCTGCGGCCATTGAGCATTTTCATGTGACCAAAATATGGACTCCTGGGTTAATGTGGTTCAAAGAAGAACATCTTATTTTCCCAGGCCTGTGCGTGCGTGCGTGCGTGCGTGCGTGCGTGCGTGCGTGCGTGCGTGCCTGTGTGTGGTGTCACTGTGTGTGTGTGTGTGTGCGTGTGCGTGTGCGTGTGCGTGTGCGTGTGCGTGTGCGTGTGCGTGTGCGTGTGTGTGTGTGTGTGTGTGTGTGTGCATGCACTCGTGCCTTTGTGTGTGCTTGCTGTATGAACTGAAGTGAAATGTATTATGATTTGTATTGTGGAATAGTGATTTATAAATGCTTTATGTGTGTTTGTGGTTGGATGGGGTGGTGGCTGCACTTTGTATATCTGTTTATTTATAATTATTTGTTATTTTATTGTGAAGCACACTGTGCACACGCACACACGCACTCTGTGTGCGTGCGCGTGCGCGTGCGCGTGCATGTGCATGTGCATGTGCATGTGCATGTGCATGTGCATGTGCGAGTGTGGTGTCACTGTGGGGTGTGTGTGCGTGCGTGCATGCGTTTGTGTGTGTCTGGTTGTATGAAGTATATTTCAGTGGTTTTCAAACTTTTTCATGTCAAGGACCCTCAAAATGTATATGTATTTAGCCGCGGACCCTCATCTTGAAATATTTTGTTCCAGGGGCACCCCCGAAAGCAAAGATTTGAGTTACAAATGTTCGCTTTAAAAATATATTCAAACATTCGCACAAATTTCCTCAATTTAAAAAAAACATAGCAGATCTACAAGCTAGCGCGGCACTCGGTGCCGCGCTATGAGCTTGTAGATCTGCTATTTTTGAATGGCCAAAGTGTAAAATAATGCTTTTTAGCTCAAATCTAAAAATGACACAGATGCATCCCAGGTCTTAATGGGTTAAATTGTTTTATACAAAAAAAAAAGGACTTGACCAAAGACAGTTAATAAGACAGATTAACATTTTCATGTGTTCATCTCCATTCAGGTTGGAGAACTGTGGACTCACAGAGAGATGCTGTGACGATGTGGCCTCCGCTATCAGCTCCAACTCCTCTAGTCTGACCATCCTGAACCTGTCCCGTAACGAGCTCCACGATGCAGGCGCTAAGCGTCTCTGTGTTGGACTGAAGAGTCCACATTGTAAACTGAAGGAGCTATGGTCAGTAGTCCTGAAGTTTGTCACAGTCCTGTCTTTTTCTTCAAGCCTGTCTGTCTCTCTCCCTGGTGTCTTTTCTTTGGCTTGTAAATCTATGTTGCAGATTGGTCCAGTCAAATTGACTGACATCACGTGATGGATATGAGTCCAAAAATACACAAACTAATTAAACTAATACATTTTCACCTTCCAAATTGTTCCGACTTCATTTATGTATTTATTTTATGTTTACCAAACAGAAAATGTAATAGTTTTTCCTGTTCCATGACCACCACGGTACCACCATAACACATTATATAATGCAAGGGTTTTCAAAGTGGGGTCCGCGTACCCCCAGGGGTCCTCGAGGGGTTCCAGGGGGTCCCTTTCAAAATGTGATAATAATAGCACCAACAACTGTTCAACCACTTTAACTCTATATCGGCTATTTGAAATCTACAAGCTCGCAACACTTTGCAACTTTTAACAACATACCTCGTGTATGGGGGTCCATGGCAGAAAATACTTTCAGATGGAGGTTTCATGTGACCAAAATATGGGCTCCTGGGTTAATGTGGTTAAAAGAAGAACATGAAATGTTCCCAGGCCTTAGGTCTGTGTGTGTGTGTGTGTGTGTGTGTGTGTGTGTGTGTGTGTGTGTGTGTGTGTGTGTGTGTGTGTGTGTGTGTGTGTGTGTGTGTGTGTGCGTGCGTGCGTGTGTGTGTATGTGTGAGTGTGTTATCTGGTATTAACCCATTAAGGCCTGAGGTTCCGATTCTACAAAATGTCTTCTAAATCCTAACAGTTTTTTGAAAAAACTTATGTTGTTATATCAGTGGTTTTCAAACTTTTTCATGTCAAGGACCCCCAAAATGTATATGTATTTAGCCGCGGCAAAGTCCATCAAAAAATGTTTTGTTCCAGGGACCCCCCAGGAGAAAAAAAAATGAGTTACAAATGTTCGCTTTAAAAATGTATTCAAAGATTTGCACAAACTGCCTCGATTTTTCAAAAATAGCTCGTAGCCGCGCTACGAGAACCTTGGGGTGGTTCCAGGGGGTCCGCATCAAAATGTGATAATAAGAGCACCAACAACTGTTCAACCACTTTAACTCTATATCGGCTATTTGAAATCTACAAGCTCACAACACGTTGCAACTTTAACAACATAAATCGTGTATGGGGGTCCATGGCACAACATATTTTCAGATGGAGGTCTGCGGCCATTGAGCATTTTCATGTGACCAAAATATGGACTCCTGGGTTAACCCATTAAGACCTGGAACGCATCTGTGTCACTTTAGATTTCTTTGGCTATTCAAAAATAGCAGATATACAAGCTCATAGCGCGGCACCGAGTGCCGCGCTATGAGCTTGTAGATCTGCTGGGATTTTATTGTGAAGCACACTGAGTGTATCTGGTATTAACCCATTAAGGCCTGAGGTTTCGATTCTACAAAATGTTTTCTAAATCCTAACAGTCTTTTGAAAAAACTTATGTTGCTATATCAGTGGTTTTCAAAATGTTTCATGTCAAGGACCCCCAAAATGTATATGTATTTATCCGCGGACCCCCTACTCAAAATATTTTGTTCCAGGGACCCCCCAAAAGCAAAGATTTGAGTTACAAATGTTCGCCTTAAAAATATATTAAAAGATTTGCACAAATGTCCTTGATTTTTCAAAAATCTACAAGCTCCAAATTGTTCCGACTTCATTTATGTATTTATTCTTTGTTTACCAAACAGAAAATGTAGTAGTTTTTCCTGTTCCATGACCACCACGGTACCACCATAACACATTATATAATGCAAGAGTTTTCAAAGTGGGGTCCGCGTACCCCCAGGGGTCCTTGAGGGGTTCCAGGGGGTCTGCATCAAAATGTGATAATAATAGCACCAACAACTGTTCAATCTACAAGCTCACAACACGTTGCAACTTTTACAACATAAATCGTGCATGGGGGTCCATGGCCAAACCCCCAAAATATGTATTTAGCCGCGGAACCCCATCTCAAAATATTTTGTTCCAGGGACCCCCCCACAAGCAAAGATTTGAGTTACAAATGTTCGCTTTAAAAATATATTCAAAGATTTGCACAAATATCCTTGATTTCTCAAAAATAGCAGATCTACAAGCTCATAGCGCGGCAGTGCCGCGCTATGAGCTTGTAGATCTGCTATTTTTGAATAGCCAAAGTGTAAAATAATGCTTTTTAGCTCAAATCTAAAAATTACACAGATGCATCCCAGGTCTTAATGGGTTAAATGTGTTATAATAAAAAGGACTTGACCAAAGACAGTTAACAAGACAGAATACAGGCTGCACTTTGTATATCTGTTTATTTATAATTGTTATTTCATTGTGAAGCACACAGTGCACACGTACACACGCACTCTGTGTGCGTGCATGTGCATGTGCATGTGCATGTGCATGTGCATGTGCATGTGCGTGTGCATGTGCATGTGCATGTGCGTGTGCGTGTGCGTGTGCGTGTGCGTGCCTGTGTGTAGTGTGACTGTGGGGTGTGCGTGCGTGCCTGCGTGCCTGCGTGCGTGCATGTGTTTGTGTGTGCGTGTTGTATGAAGTATATTTCAGTGGTTTTCAAACTTTTTCAAGTCAAGGACCCCCAAAATGTATATGTATTTAGCCGCGGACCCCCATCTTAAAATATTTTGTTCCAGGGACCCCCGCAGAAGCAAAGATTTGAGTTACAAAATGTTCGCTTTAAAAATATATTCAAAGATTTGCACATATTTTCTTGATTTTTCAAAAATAGCAGATCTACAAGCTCGTACTGCCGCGCTACGAGCTTGTAGATCTGCTATTTATGAATAGCCAAAGTGTAAAATAATTATTTTTAGCTCATATCTAAAAATGACACAGATGCGTCCCAGGTCTTAATTGGTTAAATGTCTTATACAAATAAAAAGGACTTGACCAAAGACAGTTAATAAGACAGATTAACATTTTCATGTGTTCGTCTCCATTCAGGTTGAATAGCTGTGGACTCACAGAGAGATGCTGTGACGATTTGACCTCCGTTCTCAGCTCTAACTCCTCTAGTCTGACCATCCTGGACCTGTCCCGTAACGAGCTCCACGATGCAGGCGCTAAGCGCCTCTGTGTTGGACTGAAGAGTCCACATTGTAAACTGAAGGAGCTCAGGTCAGTAGTCCTGAAGTTTGTCACAGTCCTGTCTTTTTCTTCAAGCCTGTCTGTCTCTCTCCCTGGTGTCTTTTCTTTGGCTTGTAAATCTATGTTGCAGATTGGTCCAGTCAAATTCACTGACATCACGTGATGGATATGAGTCCAAAAATACACAAACTAATTAAACTAATACATTTTCACCTTCCAAATTGTTCCGACTTCATTTATGTATTTATTTTATGTTTACCAAACAGAAAATGTAGTAGTTTTTCCTGTTCCATGACCACCACGGTACCACCATAACACATTATATAATGCAAGGGTTTTCAAAGTGGGGTCCGCGTACCCCCAGGGGTCCTTGAGGGGTTCCAGGGGGTCCCTTTCAAAATGTGATAATAATAGCACCAACAACTGTTCAATCTACAAGCTCACAACACGTTGCAACTTTTAACAACATACCTCGTGTATGGGGGTCCATGGCAGAAAATACTTTCAGATGGAGGTTTCATGTGACCAAAATATAGGCTCCTGGGTTAATGTGGTTAAAAGAAGAACATGAAATTTTCCCAGGCCTTTGGCCTGTGTGTGTGTGTGTGTGTGTGTGTGTGTGTGTGTGTGTGTGTGTGTGTGTGTGTGTGTGTGTGTGTGTGTGTGTGTGTGTGTGTTTTTGTGTGAGTGTGTTATCTGGTATTAATTAACCCATTAAGGCCTGAGGTTCCGATACTACAAAATGTCTTCTAAATCCTAACAGTTTTTTTGAAAAAACTTATGTTGGTATATCAGTGGTTTTCAAACTTTTTCATGTCAAGGACCCCCAAAATGTATATGTATTTAGCCGCGGACCCCCATCTAAAAATATTTTTTGTTCCAGGGACCCCCCAGGAAAAAAACATTGAGTTATAAATGTTCGTTTTCAAAATATATTCAAAGATTTGCACAAATTTCCTCGATTTTTCCAAAATAGCAGATCTACAAGCTCGTAGCGCGGCACTCGGTGCCGCGCTACGAGAACCTTGGGGTGGTTCCAGGGGGTCTGCATAGAAATGTGATAATAATAGCACCAACAACTGTTCAATCTACAAGATCACAACACGTTGCAACTTTAACAACATAAATCGTGTATGGGGGTCCATGGCACAACATATTTTCAGATGGAGGTCTGCGGCCATTGAGCATTTTCATGTGACCAAAATATGGACTCCTGGGTTAATGTGGTTCAAAGAAGAACATCTTATTTTCCCAGGCCTGTGCGTGCGTGCGTGCGTGCGTGCGTGTGTGTGGTGTCACTGTGTGTGTGCCTGTGTGTGTGTGTGTGTGTGTGTGTGTGTGTGTGTGTGTGTGTGTGTGTGCGCGTGTAAGTGTGTGCGTGTAAGTGTGTGCGTGCGTGCGTGCGTGCGTGCGTGCGTGCGTGTGTGTATGTGTGTGTGTGTGTGTGTGTGTGTGTGTGCGTGCATGCGTGCCTTTGTGTGTGCTTGCTGTATGAACTGAAGTGAAATGTATTATGATTTGTATTGTGGAATAGTGATTTATAAATGCTTTATGTGTGTTTGTGGTTGGATGGGGTGGTGGCTGCACTTTGTATATCTGTTTATTTATAATTATTTGTTATTTTATTGTGAAGCACACTGTGCACACGCACACACGCACTCTGTGTGCGTGTGTGTGCGTTTGCGTGTGCGTGCGCGTGCGTTTACATGTGCATGTGCATGTGCATGTGCATGTGCATGTGCATGTGCATGTGCATGTGCATGTGCATGTGCGAGTGTGGTGTCACTGTGGGGTGTGCGTGCGTGCATGCGTTTGTGTGTGTCTGGTTGTATGAAGTATATTTCAGCGGTTTTCAAACTTTTTCATGTCAAGGACCCTCAAAATGTATATGTATTTAGCCGCGGACCCTCATCTTGAAATATTTTGTTCCAGGGGCACCCCCGAAAGCAAAGATTTGAGTTACAAATGTTCGCTTTAAAAATATATTCAAACATTTGCACAAATTTCCTCAATAAAAAAAAAATAGCAGATCTACAAGCTCATAGCGCGGCACTCGGTGCCGCACTATGAGCTTGTAGATCTGCTATTTTTGAATAGCCAAAGTGTAAAATAATGCTTTTTAGCTCAAATCTAAAAATGACACAGATGCGTCCCAGGTCTTAATGGGTTAAATGAGTTATACAAAAAAAAGGACGTGACCAAAGACAGTTAATAAGACAGATTAACATTTTCATGTGTTCATCTCCATTCAGGTTGGAGACCTGTGGACTCACAGAGAGATGCTGTGACGATCTGGCTTCCGCTATCAGCTCCAACTCCTCTAGTCTGACCATCCTGCACCTGTGGGGTAACACGCTCCACGATGCAGGCGCTAAGCGTCTCTGTGTTGGACTGAAGAGTCCACATTGTAAACTGGAGGAGCTCAGGTCAGTAGTCCTGAAGTTTGTCACAGTCCTGTCTTTTTCTTCAAGCCTGTCTGTCTCTCTCCCTGGTGTCTTTTCTTTGGCTTGTAAATCTATGTTGCAGATTGGTCCAGTCAAATTGACTGACATCACGTGATGGATATGAGTCCAAAAATACACAAACTAATTAAACTATACATTTTCATCTTCCAAATTGTTCCGACTTAATTTATGTATTTATTTTATGTTTACCAAACAGAACATGTAGTAGTTTTTCCTGTGTGTGTGGTATGAAGTGAAGTATGTATTTATTTTATGTTTACCAAACAAACAATAGTAGTTTTTCTATATAATCTCTCCATTTATCCTCTGTCTGTCTCTGTGTCTCTGTGTCTCTCTCTCTCTCTCTCTCTCTCTCTCTCTCTCTCTCTCTCTCTCTCTCTCTCTCTCTCTCTCTCTCTCTCTCTCTCTCTCTCTCTCTCTCTCTCTCTCTCTCTCTCTCTCTCTCTCTCTCTCTCTCTCTCTCTCTCTCTACTTACATAGAATGTTATATTATTAGTTACATTGTATGTTTTGCTTACTTTGCAACTCTCTGCTACTTCAATTGTTTTATTGGCTTAAAGGGATAGTTCACCCCCAAAATGACTTTTTTGCTATCGATTATAGTCACCCCATGGAGACTTGAATTCATGGATATCTTTTTTTTCCCCTCTGATTTCTAAGCCAATAATTTGATGTCCAGCGGTGGTTCCGGTAGGAGACACAAAGACTCTCCTTTGTGTCTCCTACCTTACCTGCCTACCTTAGGAATGTGACAAAAAAAAGAAAAGGAAAAAAATAAAGTTTTGACATGAATTCAAGTCTCCATGGTTGACTAAAACTAAAAAAAAGTTTTTTTTTGGGTTGAACTATCCCTTTAAGTAGCCTACTTTTCTACTGTGCGTGTTCATAATATAGGATGATGTATTTGCACTATATCAGCCATACTGGTGACAGTAGATTAATAGTGTTGTCTCTTGACAATGTGTTGATCTGTGAGCCCACCTGATATTTACAGAGAATACAGGATAGGTGGGCACTAGGGACATCTGGGCACCTTGATGTAAAATTGGCTGTTTTGTCCAAAATGTTAAAAATATAAATATTTGAAAAATGTTCTTAAAGGAGGAGTTCACCCAAAAAAATAAGTATTTGCTATCAATTGCACACCCCATGAAGCCTTGAATGCATGGATTTATTTTGTTTTTTGTCGCATTCCTGAGCCAATAATTTGATGCCCGGGTGTATTTCCGCTAGGAGACACAAATATTCTATACTTTGTGTCTCCTACCTAATACATTAGCCGGTAGGAGACAAGAATCAAATTATTAGCTTAGGAATGCGACAAAAACACAAATAAATCCATGGATTCAAGGCTTCATGGGGTGTGCAATTGATAGAAAATAAGTCCTTTTTTGGGTGAACTACTCCTTTAAGTAATGTAAAGTAGGCCATACATGATGTGAACATGCACGGTACATCATTATTGATTTTATCCTTCAACTTCTTGTTTATGTCCAAAGATGACTGGATATACAGGTTTTGTAGCAATTGTAGAAATATTAGACCTTAATTGTTGAATGTTTAAGCATGTTCTAATCATGTATACTTCATAGCCAATGAAACAAATTGCCAATTTAACACAGAGGTCCCCCCAAATTGTCAAATATTACATAAGAAAGAGGCGCTTCGCGAGGCGTTGTGAGCATGTAGATCAGCTATTTCCCCCTCCTTATGACACAATCTTGCCCCCCTCTCGCCTACAGTGTATGCTACAGTGTCTGTCTGTCTGTCTGTCTGTCTGTCTGTCTCTCACACCCAAGCACGCAAACGCACACGCACACACACACACACACACACACACACACACACACACACACACACACACACACACACACACACACACACACACACACACACACACACACACACACACACACACACACACACACACACACACACACACACACACACACACACACACACACACACACACACACAACGCTCCTGGTAGACTCTGTGGTCAGATCAGTTCATAGTGATGTTGAGTTCTAATATGTTATAACTATAATAATATGTGTTTAGCTTTAGTTTTCTTCATGAATATACAAATAATCCTTTTCTATTCTCCATTCTCTTGTATTCATTTGTTTCAGGTTGAATCGCAACAACCTCACAGAGGAATGCAGAAAGGAGTTATCAGTTCTCAGCTCCAACACATCCTGTAAGATAACATATATTGTGTTCATTAAAGTTAAAAACTGCAGAGACATGGAGACCTCTGTTACTGAACAAACAAACACTATATAACAATGATTACTATCACAATCTAGAGCAACTGTTTGTAACACTTACTTTAAAAAATATCACTCCCAACTTTAAGAAGTGCATTGTGGTGGATGAACTTGGCTGAGCACCGAAGGGAAGAAGAGAACCTCTTATCTCCATGATAAGAGGTACTCCTTGTATCTCCATGTTTCATCTGGTTTATGTTTTGTTTTGTTTCATGAATTAATGCTACTTAGTCGTATGACAGTGTCACTAAATAGTATTTTTTTTAAATATTTTGAAGGTGAAAGTTGTTTAGTGTGCCTGTGGATTTTATAAATATAAACCAATGAAAAGTATTAAAAAGAGCTTGTGACTAAATATGAACATACATCGGATCCATTGGAACACAGGTTCTATTTTTTCCATTTCCTGAAAAGTAACAGTTTTGTACATACAAGGTTTCCACCTGACAGCGACGCTATTCTAACAAACACATAGAAACCTGGTACAGGAAGTAGCTTTATGTCCCCTCACATACAAACCTAGTACAGGAAGTAGCTTTATGTCCCCTCAAACTGGACTTAAAAGTGCAACACACGACTTTCAGTAGAATAATTAACATATCGTCTCTGTCGGGCAGAAACCTTGTATCTCCATATTTAAACATTTCATTATTGTTCCTTTTTTTTTTTTGCAAAAATAGCCAATCTACTATTTCAGCTGTTTGTTTTCCCCTCCATTTCCTGAAAAGTAACAGTTTTGGACATACAAGGTTTGCACCAGACAGCGGTGATAAGGAACTAAACAGACTCCTTTCAGAAATAGAACATTAGTTTATCAAACTCCACATCTCTTCATCTGTATCACAGAGGTCACTTTCTCAAAGCACCATAATAAATAGACTCACTCAGTAATCAGTAGTGTAGATGTGGATGTGTGGAGCATGGTGTGGTGCGAGGTGTGTGGATGGCAAGTAAGAACATAATCAGAATAATAAGGGCATGGAGAAAGAGGGTTTGGAGCTGGTGGAGACAGGTCTGCTTCTCTCAGGCTTCTACTAGAAGCTGGCCAGGGCGGGGATTTTATAGCCTCCTGGAGGCACCGGGCCCAGGTGCTTTCCAATGAGCAATCAGCCCCACCCTGCTCCCCTATAGGGCAAGAGTTAATGCAAGGCATTCACACCCACAATCACCCAGACTATAACATGGGGCATCACAGTGTGTGTGTGTGTGTGTGTGTGTGTGTGTGTGTGCGTGTGCGTGTGCGTGTGCGTGTGCGTGTGCGTGTGCGTGTGCGTGTGCGTGTGCGTGTGTGTGTGTGTGTGACTGGCCAAACAAAACAAGAACAAAGTCAAAGTAAATCCCATGTTTCTGCGTTTTCTACAAAATACAATGTTTAGGAATGCAGTCAATAGTATTCTGTCAATAGCAGAGGCATGTCGGCAAATCAACAAGTACGCGGAGCACCCCACATGTGGAGAAATACATAGAATGGCCTTAAAGGAGCACTTCACCCATCTTTAACCTTATTCATATAATTGGTCCTCACTAATGCTCATTCTAAGCACCATGTCTGTCTACTCACTCTGTGTCTCATTGGTGGGCTGGGGACACTTCAGAAACCTACCTACCAGTGACATCATCGATGGGGATTCCAAGTTAATAGAAACCACAGCCTTTCTGGAAATTTAGCATTCTGAGATCGAAGCCATTGTTCCTCCATTAATACAACTGGTAGGCAGGTTTCTGAACGGTCCACAGCCCTCCTCTGAGACCCACAGTGGGTAGACATACACATCTCATAATGAGCATTAGAGGAGCAATTATATGAAGATATGTTTGAAAATGGGTGAAGTGGTCCTTTAATCCGCTGAAATGTTACCTAAAGCATTGCTCATTTTTCTGCCACTATAAAATGCGAGGCGGGAACTTTTCTGTCAGCTTTGACTCTTTATTTACACTTTGTTGTACGATGGGAGTATAAAACCATACCCAACGTCATTTCCTATAGATTTATCTCTGCATTGTTATAAAAACATTACACCCCTCCTGGAGAGCAGATCTACTATTTTCACTGAATATTTTTTATTAAATGTTCATATTACACATAATTCACAATACATACATACAGACAGACAGACAGACAGACATCATAGCACTTACTGTCAAAATACATTGCATTGTGTGCAGAGTGCAGACTGTACACGCACGCACGCACGCACGCACGCACGCACGCACGCACGCACGCACGCACACACGCACACACCCACACACACACACACACACACACACACACACACACACACACACACACACGGAAGGGCAGACAGGGTGCAAAACATACTCTCTCGCCATGCCTTTTGGCCTGGTGGAGACAATAAATGCCCCACTCACCTCTCAATGACATTGGATTATTACACAATTACTCTGAAAAGACCTTTAGAGCTGTGTTTGTGTCTTAAAGGTAGGGTAAGTGATATTTTTGGGTTAAAACAAAAAGTATTTTGTTAAAAGGTTAAAGCACTATATTCTGATAGTAATCATTGCTATAGAGTGTTTGTTCAGTAACAGGAGTCTCCCTGTCTCTCCAGCTCTTTAATAAACAGAAAATACATTTTCTGGTAGGTGTCAAAATCTCAGCCAATCAGGAGAAAGTACCCATTTTTAAGCTTCATTTTTATAGTGTTCCAGTTCCAATTTTGCCTGCTCATTTCTTAGTGTCATCACTTCCAATTTCACTTGTTTAATCTGTATCCTGATTGAGTTCTCTATCCTGATTGGATAAAATCGAAAATGCATTTTCTGTTTTATAAAGAGCTGGAGAGACAAGGAGACTCCTAATACTGAACAAACACTCTATAGCAAGGAGTACTATCAGAATATAGAGCTATTTAACACTTATTTTAACCAAAGAAAATCACTTACCCTACCTTTAAGTGAACACGACCAGCAGAGGGTTACTTTGGAGGAGGTGGGCTATTGGCTGCCCACCCAATCAAAAGTTAGAAATGCTATAGTGGCATTTTCTTTTTCAATGCCTGAACAATATTCATGTTTTTCTTTTGATTAGGTGGGCTATAGATGCACATCTGGGTGGGCTGAGCTCACCCCTACTGACGGCACTTGGAGGGAGCGCTCGTTTTGGCTCACCTTCCATCAACCTTCCACAACTCTTGTCACCTTGTGCGCAAGTCGGGGCAATCAGCTTTCCTGAGCGAATAATTTGAGTATGAGTCGGTCATCAAATTATTGGCTTAGGAATGCGACAAAAGCGTCTGCTAAATGCCTAAACTGTTGTTCTTAATATGTCTGTGTGTGTGTGTGTGTGTGTGTGTGTGTGTGTGTGTGTGTGTGTGTGTGTGTGTGTGTGGTCACAGCTTGGCTCTAGGCCGTGACAAACATCGGGGAGGAGACCAGGTTGAAGTTGTAATAAAGCAAGTACATATTTATTAAACAAAACCTAATAACAAAGAACTAAGGAAGCATGAACAAAACATGATAAGGATCCTATGGGGTGTGAAGTCAGTAATCAGTAGTGTAGATGTTGATGTGTGGAGCATGGTGTGGTGCGAGGTGTGTGGATGGCAAATAAGAGCATAATCAGAATGATAAGGGCATGGAGAAAGGGGGTTGGAGCTGGTGGAGACAGGTCTGCTTCTCTCAGGCTTCTCCCAGAGACTGGCCAGGGGGATTTTATAGCCTCCTGGAGGCACCGGGCCCAGGTGCTTTCCAATGAGCAATCAGCCCCACCCTGCTCCCCTATAGGGCAAGAGTTAATGCAAGGCATTCACACCCACAATCACCCAGACTATAACATGGGGCAACTTTGTTTCCTCTGGTGATCCAGCCATGGACATACCCACGGACTAGCCTGGGATCAATACCTTTTTGGGTTTGTGATCCGGTCGGGAGTGGAAGTAACCCTACGTCACCGGGCGCGTCATCTGCGCGTCATCAGGTGGCCGGAAACGCAAATCCGGAAAGACTTCACCCCAAAATAGTTCCGTCCGCGGGCCTACATAATAAAATCCTTGATGCGGCGTAGTTTATTTTTTCAATATAAATGTGAGTGTACTTCCGGAGACTATTTAGCGTCTGTCTACCTTTATTATCCCACAGGGAAATTCTATTCCATTTAAATAGGGATTGGGGAACGAAAACAAAGCGGCTCCGCAAAACCGGAGGGGCAAAATCCGGAAAGAGAATTATTATTATTTATTTTTTTACGGAGGCGTGGCCTAGACCGGGTCACACAGGTCTTTAATAACGAATACCAGGCTAAAGCAAAGCAAAGTTTGTTGTTTACCCAGGGTGTCGGACTAAGCACGAAGCTTGTTTCCAGCCGGACCCTGCATGGAAGCCTTGCTCAAGGGCTATTCAGCGGTGATTCATGATTGATGTGATGAATTGGGGAATCGAACTAGGGACCTTCCGGTATCAAGGCCGCCCCTCTAACCACTAGGCCACCGCTGCCACTGGCTTTCCTCCGAGGTGGAAAGATAGGTGACACGAGGTTACCCACGGACTGTTTGACGTATCCATGAGTTTGTGAATGTAACCTTTACTGCGCCTAAAATATTTGTGTCCCTGTATGCTTTCCCTGTGTGTGGACATAAATAAATTGTTAAACTGTGTGTGTGTGTGTGTGTGTGTGTGTGTGTGTGTGTGTGTGTGTGTGTGTGTGTGTGTGTGTGTGTGTGTGTGTGTGTGTGTGTGTGTGTGTGTGTGTGTGTGTGTGTGGTCATTCTGGTCATAATAAAACACAAAAGCTTTAATTACAAAATGGTCTCATTAGTTCCAGCAAGAAGCCACAGTATGACTCAGTGTGCTACAGTGACATAATGACCAATCGGTGGACGGGGACATTTATACATGTATGTGGTCATTCTCATGCATTGTTCTCCTTAGTGGGTCATTTGATCTGACATTGCACGTGGGTTGATCAGTGGCATTATGCTGATTTTGACAAAATGCTGATTTTTCACAGTTCCCAAATTTTGTTTGTATATGGGCTAGTTTTATATCATTTGTATTAATTTTACCCTGTTCCTCATGAATATATATTGAGTTTGCATTGTTATAGTTTTTTTGTATTAAATAAAAGACTTGTTAACACAACATTATTCCATTAAAACATGTATATGTGTTTACAACAGCATTAATAAAGCCAAAGATTGGTTGAGATGAGATTCAGAACTTGATGAGCTGAAAGGACCACTATGTTGTCATTCCGTGGCCTCTGTCGCCCTCCAGTGGACAAAGTGAACATTGTAACAGCACAACAGTAACTGCTCACTAACCCTAACCCCGACAAACTCAGTTTTCAGAAGTGAATTTTCCATTCATTTTCTCAATCTATGATGTTTCAGAAAATACTTAGATAAAGAGTTCACATTCCATACACCATTATGAATGATAAATCAATAATCAATAATAAAAAACTCTATAAAAGGCAGTGACAAGCAGAACAGTTTTTGGGCTGTGATTGAATATAACCCACAGTTGCAGCAGACTTGCAGTTTGTTCCAGATATGTGGTGCACAAAAAGTAAAAGCTACTTCTCCATTTTACTAGATTCTAGATTGTTACAACATTAAAGCTGAAAATGAAATCCTCTAAGGAGGAAAAGGGTGGGATTTTACTACCTCGCTAAACAAAACTAAACTCGCCGTGAAGATCTGAACAGCAACAGGTAAATATAAGTATAACATTGCATTATATATGTTATTTAATTCATGTATATTGCACTCAAACATTATAGCACTTGGTATTGCACTTAATATTGTACGTTGATGTATTTGCCCATCATGATTTCACCCAAACCTAACATTTGCTTGTCTCCACAGGTGGAACTTCAATTCAGGTGAATAAGGAACAACAAACGTAATTTAGCAAATAAACCATATATAATACAATATAAGGGTACTGTCACGATAGGACTCAGGGACAGGTAAGACCCATTATGCAGGAACACACAGGAAACCAAGAGTTGAGGTAGAATCACACTTTACTTAAATACAGTAACCAGGAACAGAAGAACACCTTCACAGAGGGATAGAAACTGTAACTCAAATAACCACACTGGAACAAACTCCCAGGAAGGATCGACGACGATCAAGCAACTCAATCACAAAATCAAACCCATTAAATACCCACAGTCGTTCTGACAGGCGGATTGTCAGACCAGAACCGCTGATCCGACGATATGCCCATATATAGGCATATATGGAGATCCAGTTGTCCAGACTCGCCGATCTGACCGATATGCAAATATATGGGCATAGCCATGGGCTTATATTGATGACATCAGGGAACTCCAAATATGAGCATAAAAGGGACACAGGAAGACAAACACACACATACAGAGATCTCCATATGGCCATAAAAGGGACACAGACAGCCGGGTACAAAGAAATCTATACAATCTTAAGTATTTGGAGTCATAAAGATGACATCAGACCCCAGGGAAGCAGCAGTGTCATTTTTAGATTTATTTGGCTATTCAAAAGATGCAGATCTACAAGCTACAAGCTCATAGCGTGGCACTGAGTGCCGCGCTATGAGCTTGTAGATCTGGCTTTTTTTTTTTACAAATCTTTGAATATATATATATATTTTTAAAGCAAACATTTCTACAATTGTCTTCTAAATCCTAACAAAAATTCTAAGAAAAAACGTGTTGTTGCTATAATATCAGTGGTTTTCCGCAAAATGAGGGACCCCGCGGACCCCCATCTCCCCCCAGAAGCAAAGATTTGAGTACAAAAATATATTAAAAAAAAAATGTAAGATTGGCAAACATTTTCAAGATTTTTCAAAAATAGCAGATCTACAAGGTGCCGCGCTATGAGCTTGTATATCTGCTATTTTTGAATAGCCCAAAGAAATCTCAAACTGACACAGATGCGTTCCCGGTCCCCGGGTGAAATGATCGATAGAAACCTGTTGCTCGTCGGCTTGACGGTGAGGAGTGGGTACAATGGGGGAGCAGATGTCTGCGGGGCTGGCTTGGCCTGTGAAGTGCTGCCATGACTACACTGACCTGGGATCAGATTACAGCAACGCAGCAAATAAAAGTTGTTGAGCTGCTTTCAGTTCAGTGACTTGGAGAGAGGAGAGCACATATAGATCATCAAACTATTCTATATATATATATATATATATATATATATATATATATATATATATATATATATATACCTCCCATGGGATTAAAGTGCGCGTGTGCGATCATGGATTTTCCATGTAATGTTGTCTCTTATTGTAGGCTGCTACATAGGCTGCTATGTCATTATGTATAAAATAACCTAATACACCTAATACACTGTCGCCTCACAGCTAGAAGGTCCTGGGTTCAATTCCCGCAGGGGACGCTGTGGGCGCTGGGGGCGTGTTCTCTCCTCCGCGTCATCAGTGCCCATACCCTAGGTGGGGTTGGCGAAAGGGCCTTTCTGTGTGGAGTTTGCATGTTCTCCCCGTGTTCCCTAGGATTGAGACAGACCTAATGACTGTCAAACTGGGTTTTGATTTCTATAGCGTTTGCCTGTAAGTGACTTAAGAAATGTGTGGGCGCCAGGTTCTCTTTCTTACACAAAACATCATAGCATAAATGTTACATGCCAACCCAGCCTGGAAGAGATATATCCGCTCTGCAGACCAAACCTTTCTAGTTAGGTCCCCCCCCCCTCTCTCTCTCTCTCTCTCTCTCTCTGTGTGTGTTTTAACACTTGATGTTTCTTTTGTTTTTATTTTAGACCAGACCTCTGCAGGACAAGACATCTACTCCACTGTGAAGATAAACACAGGTCAGTCACATTGTACCAGTGATGGAAGAGGTATTCACATCTTTTACTTAAGTCAAAGCATCGATACCGCAATGTAGAAATACTAAAAGTAAAAGTAATAAGTAACTAATAAGTAAACGTCTGGTATTCAAAACTTACTTGAGTGATCGTACAAAAGTATTGACTTCAAAATATACTGTACCAAAAGTAAAAGTACTCATTACGCAAAATGTCCCATTTCACAAGTTTCCAAATGTATAAAAATCCTTTGAAAATAGCAGATCTACAAGCTCACAACACATCGCAAAACGACGCGTTGTGAGCTATTTTTAAATAGCCGAAATATATATAGGGATGAAGTGGTTAATGTTTGTTTTGTAATAATAATCTAAATCTACAAAATAACTAACTAAATCTGTCAAATAATTGTAGTGGAGTAAAACTATTTTTTGTTTTACCTCTGAGATGTAGTGGAGTAGAAGTATTAAGTATTGGAAATACTCCACTAAAGTAAAAGTACCAAAACATTTTACTTAAGTACAGTACTTGAGTAACTGTAATTAGGTACTTCACACCACTGCAATGCACACGGTATACAGTATATGTTGTGTTCAGGGTTTAGGCGTTATGAGGGGAGAACAGTTCACACTGATCAATAGTGATGGGTACCAGGAACCAGTTGTTACCTGATTGATATACTGTATGCTTCTGGACAAACAATGCTGTTGTAGGTATTTTACCTACAGTACAGCCACTCTAACCCCTTCAAGAGCCATTCTTGTCATTTGAAATACAGCGTCACCATTATCTAAAACTCTTGATTGGTCTGGCTTCCATCTGTCAGGTTCAATATTTTTTCATATTAATATCTGGTATTGAAAACTAAAAATGAACACTTTAGACTGGCTATGTGGGGCTAGTTTGGGGGACCATTCATCCAAATGAACCTGTTCACAGTTTTTAAATGTGTATTATTAAACTCGGTCCTGCTTCAGGGGTTTATCTTTCAATAATGACAACATCACTGTTCATTACAATGCTTATTGCATGGACCCTTATGAACAAAAACTATAATTTAACGGAAGAATTGCTTTTAAATAATTGTATTAGCTTACAGGCTTCTGCTCCCATGGTAACATAAGAAGAGAGAGCAGTGGTTTGTTGTTCAGACATAACAGACCACTGGATGCCTTGCCCTTGACCGACCAATCAGAATATAGTATTCAAATATCAAACATATGTGTCAATGTTGGCCAGTCCTTATATTACTATTTGTGTTTTATTGTTGTATTGTGTTACAGGTGGAGATGTTTGAGTGAAGAAGAGAGCAAGAGTTCAAAGTGCATGGGGCACACTGTCACACCATTAAAATGAGAAATGACCAAAAGCTGGCTGCATTTAAAAGGCTCTAGTCAGTGTGCTTTTCTTCTTCTTTTTTTGTCGAGCGGAGCTTTTCCCCAATTGAGAACTTTTTGGAGAAATGCGCATAATTATGATGTGGCCCGCTTTTAATCAGCTGAACAATCATGATAGATTGTGTCTCAAGATTACTGGCTCAAATCTCTGCAACAGGTCTTCAAATTAGACAGAGCTCCCTCTCCTGGTCAGACAGAGCTTCGGGCCAAAATGGAAAGAAGCTTTTTTTGTGTTTTATTTATACAGATGCTTCTAAAAAAATATATATACATCATGGAAAAGTATTATAATTCATGAGAATCGGCCTGTTATAGCGCCACCATGAGGCTGATGTGAACATTTTTGAGTGGAACTTTTCCTCTGCCTAGTGGGAATGTGCGTGCAAACTTTCACGGAAATCGCATGCTGAGTTGATGATTTGAGGCATTTTGTTCAAAACGAACCAATCCTGCAAACTTTGGAAGCCAATCTTAGCCAATCAGGATGGAATATGGAAAATCGGAAAGATCTGTGTTGATCACATGACTCTAGAAATACTGTACACTGATTTGCGTGAGGTTTGGACAAAATCAGTAGGAGTGATATCAAAAAATGTTTTGCAAAAAATCGGCCTCCTGGTGGCGCTATAAGAGACCAATCTGAACAATTTGGGGCAGAGGTTTGGCTTTGGCATCCAGGGAGTGTGTGTGCACAGTTTCGCAGCAGCTGGGCCAACGGTGCCGGAGATTAGCTGTTCACAGACAGACACACGGACGGACGGACGGACGGACGGACAGACAGACAGACAGGGAGCAAGACATACTCTCTCGCCATGGTGGAGACAATAATATTGAACAGAAAAGAACCATGTGTTTGCTTTGAGTCATTACATATTCATAATGTATGCTAATTAACCATAATAAACATGCCAAATGGATGCACAGCACATGTCCTTACACCTAAAATATATAAAATATTCATTCACTTACCACAATACCACCAAAATGCAAGTTGTATGACCTCAACTCGTTATTTATGCTGATTGATTCAAATTTGCAAGTGATCTAATTAAATATGCATGATACAAAAAGGAACATTGCAGAAATTGATTCTACAGGGAAAAACACATAAAGATCAACTGAGAAAAGTTTGGTACACCCCTTCATCAAATTGCTAAAGGATTTTCCCTGTCTATCATCAATGTCATTCAGCGCAGCAGAGGTAAAATGGCTGTTTTAAAGCACATGTTGTTTGATTGATTCTTCTTCTTTCGTGTATCGTCATCATATGTCCAGCTTTGTGTCGTGTAGCCATGCCCTCGTCTCAGGTCCCACTCTGAAGAGACCCTCCTCTGAAGGTGGTCTATGTAGGGGACAAGCGGTGATGATGTGGTTGGCAGTCTGCTCAGGCTCCCCGCACTCACATGCTGCACTGTCTGTTAGACCCCACTTCTTCATAGGTGCTTTGAAGCAGCCAACCCCGGTGCGTAGGCGGTTCAGGAGGGTCCATTGCCGGCGAGGTAGGTCTTCTCCTTCAGCGCCCTTTCCAGGGTCCCGGATATGGTGGTGTATGCGTGTCTGTCCTGCCGACTCCCACTCCTGCTTCCATGCCGCCGCCAGCCAGGCTTTAGTTGACAGGTCCTCCGGGATGGAAGTGAGCATCTCTTGAGCCGCCAAGTTGTATGGGTGGCGGGACTTGAGTCTGCTTGGAGGTGTTGCCATGGTTGTGGTGTCATGGAGGAGGTGCCAATCGTGTTCCTGGGCTTTCCTTGCTAGGGCGAGGGTGGCAGCCTCTCGCCGTAGGCTGGCTGGCGCAATTCCTGCCAGGACTGGCAGGTAGGACACAGGGGTGGGTTTCAGGCAGCCAGTTATGATCCTCAGGGTGTATTTGATTTGATTGATTGATTGATGTACTTTATTTAGTAAGACATGAGAACAACAGTACATCTATCTATATATACAATTTGAATCCTGCGCCATGTCGGTTGTCCGTATGCGACGCCAGTGTGACGGTGTGACGTAATCTGACATCACGATGACAACGCCAGTGTGACGTAATCTCACGACAGCATGACATCACATGACATCACATCCTGCCTATAAATTCTAGGATGCCGTCAGATCGCACCAGTTCGACGGCTTCCATAGTGATAAATAGTAATAATCTATAATATAGCTGCAAGCAGCGATAATACGGGGCCAGTGAATAGAGAGAGAGAGAGACATGGAAACGGAATAGATTGAAGAGAGAGAGAGTGACATGGAAACAATAGATTGATGAGAGAGAGAGATGGAAACATAATGGTTTGATTGGACATCTCAACCTACTGCCATTAACAGGATTCGAACTCTCAACCTTCAGACTAATAGGCTGCAACACTACCTATAGTGCTATAGCTTTGTCCAGGCTGATATTGTCTGTTGAAGATCATAAACTCTTGCCTTCTTTCATGAACCAAGCCCCTGTTTCACTAACACTAAGATCACTCGTTCACAAGCCATTTACCAATGAAGAAATTGTACATCTCCTCAGAACCAAAACTAATGAAAGTAGCCGATCTACAAGCTCACAAACCATGAAAAGTTGTGAGATTGTAGATCAGCTATTTTCAGAATGAAGTATGTCATACGTAAAAAACGTACTCTCAAATAAGCATTTCAGGTTATCTTTACCATTTGCACATGTATTCATTGATACAGTCATGTTGTTTGCAATTCAACTTAAATTAAGTCTACATCAAGTGAGGCTTGAACTGGCGACCTTGAGATTGTGAGGCATTCATTTAAGGGAGACGCCATTGGCCCAACAGACAAGTAACTGTGAAAAAGGAGATCACACAGATGATACAGTTTCACGCAAATAGCTGAAAAATCCTGGGTTTAAGTGTTTTTCAAACTGCTCAAAATTGCGGACAATCTAAGGGCGGAGCTTAATGGTCAAATCGATACGTGTGTTCCTCATGAGTCAAGGCACATGTGTAAGCAAGTTTCACGACTTTCGGCCAAACGAGGCATGACTTATGCCTGTTTAAAGTATGCATTTTCAAAAAATTGCTATAGCGCCCCCTTTTGGCCAATTGGAGTAAGATTGGTTTCAGTGATATTTGGAATGACCCTGTACATTTCTGCAAAGTTTCAAAGAAATGTGAGTCTGCATGTATGTTTTAGGCACAGATGAATAATTTTCATAAAACTGTAATAGTTAAAATCTATCTCCTCCTGGGATTTTTGAGCAATCTGCACGAAACTTTTACCACTTGAACTTTGGACCTCTGCCTACAAAAATTTCCAACGGATTTTCCATAAGTGAAAAAATGCAGAAGTTAGGAGCCAATGACTGTTTTTCATATAATTCAAAATGGTGGGAGATCTAAAGGTCAGAGGTCAAAAGTCAGACCACGAAAGTTGTCGGGCATGAAGAGACGCATGTGTGTATCGAAGTTTCATGGTTGTAGGTCAAACAGGGCATGAGTTGTACCTGTTCAAAGTTGGCACTTTCAATTGAGTGCTATAGCGCAACCCTTTGACGAATGAGTGTGAGAATTATTTCTTGGTAGTTTTTCATGAGCATCTACCATATGGCCGAGTTTCGTAAAAAGCGTATGCACGGTTAAGCCAGAACTGGCAAAAACAAGTATTTTTCAAACTGCTCAAAATTGCGGAAAATCTAAGGGCGGAGCTTAATGGTCAAATCGATACGTGTGTTCCTCATGAGTCAAGGCACATGTGTAAGCAAGTTTCACGACTTTCGGCCAAACGAGGCATGACTTATGCCTGTTTAAAGTCTGCCTTTTCAAAAAATTGCTATAGCGCCCCCTTTTGGCCAATTGGAGTAAGATTGGTTTCAGTGATATTTGGAATGACCCTGTACATTTCTGCAAAGTTTCAAAGAAATGTGAGTCTGCATGTATGTTTTAGGCACAGATGAATAATTTTCTTTAAACTGTAATAGTTCAAATCTATCTCCTCCTGGGATTTTTGAGCAATCTGCACGAAACGTTTAGCACTTGAACCTTGGACCACTGCCTACAAAAATTTCCAACGGATTTTCCATAAGTGAAAAAATGCAGAAGTTGGGAGCCAATGACTGTTTTTCATATAATTCAAAATGGTGGGAGATCTAAAGGTCAGAGGTCAAAAGTCAGAGGGTGAAAGTTGTTCAGCATGAGGAGACGCATATGTGTATCCAAGTTTCATGGCTGTAGGTCAAACAGGGCATGAGTTGTACCTGGTCAAAGTTGGCATTTTCAATTGAGTGCTATAGCGCCACCTTTGGACGAAAGATTGTGAGAATTATTTTTTGATCGTTTTTCATGACCATCTACCATATGGCCGAGTTTCGTAAAAAGCGACAGCGCGGTTCAGCCAGAACTGCGAAAAGTGGCAGAAGAAGAAGAAGTGACAGAATACTGCCAATAACAATACGTGTACAGAGCAGAGCTCTGTCCGAGAGACAGTGAGATCCATGTTGACCTGGTCAACAACCAACACTCCTGTTGGTCCTTTTGTTGGTCCGACCAGCGACCAACACTCCTGTTGGTCCTTTTGTTGGTCCGACCAGCGACCAACACTCCTGTTGGTCTTTTTGTTGGTCCGACCAGCGACCAACACTCCTGTTGGTCCAGACCAACACTCCTGTTGGTCCAGACCAACACTCCTGTTGGTCCTTTTGTTGGTCCGACCAGCGACCAACACTCCTGTTGGTCTTTTTGTTGGTCCGACCAGCGACCAACACTCCTGTTGGTCTTTTTGTTGGTCCGACCAGCGACCAACACTCCTGTTGGTCCAGACCAACACTCCTGTTGGTCCTTTTGTTGGTCCGACCAGCGACCAACACTCCTGTTGGTCTTTTTGTTGGTCCGACCAGCGACCAACACTCCTGTTGGTCTTTTTGTTGGTCCGACCAGCGACCAACACTCCTGTTGGTCTTTTTGTTGGTCCGACCAGCGACCAACACTCCTGTTGGTCCAGACCAACACTCCTGTTGGTCCTTTTGTTGGTACGACCAGCGACCAACACTCCTGTTGGTCTTTTTGTTGGTCCGACCAGCGACCAACACTCCTGTTGGTCTTTTTGTTGGTCCGACCAGCGACCAACACTCCTGTTGGTCTTTTTGTTGGTCCGACCAGCGACCAACACTCCTGTTGGTCCAGACCAACACTCCTGTTGGTCTTTTTGTTGGTCCGACCAGCGACCAACACTCCTGTTGGTCTTTTTTTGGTCCGACCAGCGACCAACACTCCTGTTGGTCTTTTTGTTGGTCCGACCAGCGACCAACACTCCTGTTGGTCCAGACCAACACTCCTGTTAGTCCTTTTGTTGGTCCGACCAGCGACCAACACTCCTGTTGGTCTTTTTGTTGGTCCGACCAGCGACCAACACTCCTGTTGGTCTTTTTGTTGGTCCGACCAGCGACCAACACTCCTGTTGGTCTTTTTGTTGGTCCGACCAGCGACCAACACTCCTGTTGGTCCAGACCAACACTCCTGTTGGTCCTTTTGTTGGTCCGACCAGCGACCAACACTTCTGTTGGTCTTTTTGTTGGTCCGACCAGCGACCAACACTCCTGTTGGTCTTTTTGTTGGTCCGACCAGCGACCAACACTCCTGTTGGTCTTTTTGTTGGTCCGACCAGCGACCAACACTCCTGTTGGTCCAGACCAACACTCCTGTTGGTCCTTTTGTTGGTCCGACCAGCGACCAACACTCCTGTTGGTCTTTTTGTTGGTCCGACCAGCGACCAACACTCCTGTTGGTCCAGACCAACACTCCTGTTGGTCCTTTTGTTGGTCCGACCAGCGACCAACACTCCTGTTGGTCTTTTTGTTGGTCCGACCAGCGACCAACACTCCTGTTGGTCTTTTTGTTGGTCCGACCAGCGACCAACACTCCTGTTGGTCTTTTTGTTGGTCCGACCAGCGACCAACACTCCTGTTGGTCCAGACCAACACTCCTGTTGGTCCTTTTGTTGGTCCGACCAGCGACCAACACTCCTGTTGGTCTTTTTGTTGGTCCGACCAGCGACCAACACTCCTGTTGGTCTTTTTGTTGGTCCGACCAGCGACCAACACTCCTGTTGGTCTTTTTGTTGGTCCGACCAGCGACCAACACTCCTGTTGGTCCAGACCAACACTCCTGTTGGTCCTTTTGTTGGTCCGACCAGCGACCAACACTCCTGTTGGTCTTTTTGTTGGTCCGACCAGCGACCAACACTCCTGTTGGTCTTTTTGTTGGTCCGACCAGCGACCAACACTCCTGTTGGTCTTTTTGTTGGTCCGACCAGCGACCAACACTCCTGTTGGTCCAGACCAACACTCCTGTTGGTCCTTTTGTTGGTCCGACCAGCGACCAACACTCCTGTTGGTCTTTTTGTTGGTCCGACCAGCGACCAACACTCCTGTTGGTCTTTTTGTTGGTCCGACACTCCTGTTCAGCCATAACTCCAATACGCAGAATCCGACCGTCATGAAACCTGGTATGTGGACTCAGACGGCCAATAGGGACAGAATGAAATTGCTTTAGCCCCGCCCCCTCTCTTCCCCCCTCTATTCCTATTGGCTGGGATTCAATCAGCCATAACTCCAATACGCACAATCCGACCGTCCTAAAACTTGGTATGTGGACTCAAACGGCCAATAGGGACAGACTGAAATTGATTTAGCCCCGCCCCCTCTCACTTCCTATTGGCTGGGCTTCAATCAGTCATAACTCCAATACGCACAATCCGACCGTCCTAAAACTTGGTATGTGGACTCAGACGGCCAATAGGGACAGACTGAAATTGATTTAGCCCCGCCCCCTCTCACTTCCTATTGGCTGGGCTTCAATCAGTCATAACTCCAATACGCACAATCCGACCGTCCTAAAACTTGGTATGTGGACTCAAACGGCCAATAGGGACAGACTGAAATTGATTTAGCCCCGCCCCCTCTCACTTCCTATTGGCTGGGCTTCAATCAGTCATAACTCCAATACGCACAATCCGACCGTCCTAAAACTTGGTATGTGGACTCAGACGGCCAATAGGGACAGACTGAAATTGATTTAGCCCCGCCCCCTCTCACTTCCTATTGGCTGGGCTTCAATCAGTCATAACTCCAATACGCACAATCCGACCGTCCTAAAACTTGGTATGTGGACTCAGACGGCCAATAGGGACAGACTGAAATTTATTTAGCCCCGCCCCCTCTCACTTCCTATTGGCTGGGCTTCAATCAGTCATAACTCCAATACGCACAATCCGACCGTCCTAAAACTTGGTATGTGGACTCAAACGGCCAATAGGGACAGACTGAAAAATACTTTAGCCCCGTCCCCTCTCACTTCCTATTGGCTGGGCTTCAATCAGTCATAACTCCAATACGCACAATCCGACCCTCCTAAAAACTTGGTATGTGGACTCAGACGGCCAATAGGGACAGGCAGAGCACCTCAGTTATGCCAGTAGGCTCGGGCGGGCAACAGCCTAGCCTGTGTTTGTTTAACTGCCAGGGCCCTATGCGGGCGTAGCCTTCATGCAGTTTATTTCTTTAGTTCTTTACTCCTGAGTTTACCCTTATTTTGTCTTTTGTTTGTTTTTTGTTTTTTGGCCAAGTTTATTTTTGCCGTTCCTATTTTTTCTCTTCACTTGTAAAATGCTGCACCGCTTGGGGAAGAGGTAAATAAAAACCAGAAAGACAACCTTGGACTGTTTTTTGGAAAGCCTTGCCGTTCGAGCAATCTTAGAACAATCATTTGGATTCAGTTCAAAAAGGAGCTGGCTAAAGATATTGTGTTGTCCATCTCATTTTGCACGTGGGAGCGTGGGGAAGTAATATAAAGTAATTTTAATGTCTTTACTCTTGATTCCAAGTAATAACTAAGGAACAGGGGCGCACTAAATATGTGGAAAGTGAGGATGATTCCAAGGGCCCTTGGCTGGCAGGGGCCCCTCAAAGCACTGGGGATATTTTGGGTACTAAATCATTAAGATAACCCCCCGTCAATTTTCAAGAAATGGTTTCTCCCTGCCTGGCTGTCTCTCAGCTCTCACACACGCTGCACTCTGCGCGCCCCGCCTTCACCAGCAGAGAGAGGGAGAGAGAGAGAGAGAGAGAGCAGGTTTAGACTGACACACTGAATAGAAGGAAGCAAGAGAGGAGAGAGATGTCTATTTCAAAGCCAAAGCGTCATCTCAAACCTCATAAGTCTGGATGCCAAAAAAGAAAATAAAGAGCAGAAAAACGATCCAAAGAAAAAAGAGGGCAGCAATGTTTGACTCACTTCCTTCAAAAGAAGTCAGGTGGGTGTCTGTCCCTTCTGTGGAGAAGAGTTATAAACTGTCTGTTTTACATACCTTTGCAATGTAAGGATATATTCCATAATCCTGCATGCAGCGTATGCATCTCTCTGCTCACTGTCTCTCAAAAAAGAAGAGAAAAAAAAGCACCAGGCTTTCCAGTCCAGACGGTGTGTCCACACGTTGGATTAAATAATGCCCAGCTGCAGCTAGTTAAAGGTCGTTATAAAGTCTCCTCGGATAGTTACACAAAGTCCACTAAGCAACAGAGGGTATATGTAAGTTTTTAAGTCCCTATACATACAGAGGTTTTACAAGCCAAAATAAACGGAGCAGTGTCATGAGGTAATATTTTTGCCCTTACATAATTGAAAGGAACAGACTAGAGTCAGACTTTGTGACATAAGTTAAATTTCTCACCTTGAAAACAATGAAATGCAGGTCAGATATATACTGCAATGAGTCTAAATGGGAAAACCTCATTTATTCATTTTAGCTTATAGTCAAGATAAGAATCGTTTGACATTAAGATTTTTTTGTTGAAAAAGATTGCCATTTATTCAATAAATATTGTAATAATAATCTCAATATGGACCCATAATAAGTGTTGCCATAATCATGCAGCTCTAATAACAGTGACACAATTACAGTAGTATATATTAGTAGTATATACAGTACTGTTTTACAAGTACTGTAAAAATGTAATACTACATTTTGAATTTTTACTTAAAATGTATATCGACTTGTAATATCGGATATCGGGCTTTTTGATTACTACGATATCGGTATCGTATCGGTTATGAAAAACCAATGTCGGTCGATCCCTAGGCAGGCAGCCTGTTCTAATCTCTTCCCTTTCGCCCCCCCAGGCAGCCTGACTGGGCGAGTAAGGCTGTCAGATATCTAATGTTGTGCAACTTTTGTTACTGGGAAATCACCCTGTTAGTCCATAGTGAAGGCTTATTTCACAGAGATATTCAAAGTGTTACATTTCCCTCATATCTCGAATATCCCAACTAAGCCAGCATTTAATCAATGCAGGCAATTTTTGCAAGCCACATTCATACTAAATCCGTTATCCTTGCTGGACAGATACAGCAGCAGCCCCTCCTTTACCATCTTCCAATGAACCAGCCCTCCTAACTGATGAAGGAACTGCCAACAGGTCAGGGAGAGGTGACATGGTGTGTGAGAAAAGGAGAAACTTGATATCAAGAGTGAATAATGACATCACAGTCTCATCCTAATAACAGACTCCTGTTGCATTCCATATGTGTATCAATATTATTTCTAGTCATTAGTTTAGAGTGATTGTTCACTCTGGTGTATGGGTGGTGAGATGGAGGTGAGTGAGAAAATGAGCAAAATTGATGGTTAAGACTGAATAATGACAACACAACAGTGTAATCCTAACGTTCATTTAAAATGAGATATTGCTCTAAATCGGGCTTCAAACAGGCCAAATTTTCCGCCGGCGCCCTATGGGCGCCGGCATCGGTGGGGCCCCTTGTGATATCCTTTCATGGGGCCCAAAATCCCTGGAGGCGCCCCTGCTAAGGAATTTAACGTTATTACTTTCCTAAGGAGTAATATGTAATAAGTAACAAAATACTCTACTAAGAAATATTGCCCAACACTGGTCAAGTGTATAACCTGCTGGCACTGGTTAAAAATGAGAAATGCAGGAAAAATATGCTATTTAAAAAAAAAGAAAAAAAAAAAAAATATATATATATATATATATATATATATATTTTTTTTTTTTTTTTGGTGTTGCAAGTGCCATATAGTCAGTCAACCCTGCCCACAGTAGGCTACTACATTTTATACGATACCTTTATGGGTATAATATAATTTATTTTCTTCTACACGTTCTATGCATTGTCACTACTAAACATAAGAGTTATGGTCAGGAAACATTCCTCAGTTTCAGTTGCAGTAGGACCATTCTAAATGGGGGACCGTCCCTGTGTGTCAGTCAAATAGTTCCCCCCTCAGTTCTCCATGTAAATATTGCTACATGCGACGTCTCCTCAACTTGCACAAGTCAATATTCTGAGTCATGTGAGGTGTCCTCAACTCAACTTGCAAAAGTCAATATTCTGACGTGAGGTCTCCTCAACTTGCACAAGTCAATATTCTGGTAGGTAGTATTAACTAACTTAATCATTTGTCAGGTTTTACTCCCGCTCCCATCTGGGGACCCCCAGGGGTCCTTGAGGGAGTCCCAGGGGGTACCCAGCTGGTACCCAGCTAAAGAATGGATATTAGGATCCAAATGGACCCTTATTTGATTGTAACTGAGTCCATTCCGATCCTTTTGTAAATTTCTCAGGGTTAAATTAGTATTGATTTCACTATATACACTGTAGTTCCAGAATTAAACATGCCATTGCATTTATTTTTAGTCGCCATCATCCCATGTCCAACGTGAGAGACAAAGAGGAAGAGAAAGAGAAAGACCAAGAGGAACACGTGGTGGGAGGGAGAGGGGTAGAGGTAAAGGGAGATAAGAGGGAACTAGAAGGAGTGCTCCTCGGAGCACAGGTCTCTTCCAGGCTTGGGAAGTCGTGTTTGGTACATGCACAAATGCTAGCTGAAGCTGTGATTACTTTCTGTCAGTAGCAATAAATCGTTCAAATCATCTTTTTATTGTGTAATTCTTTTACAGTCTTTTTGCAAACCTTCGTTTTCTTATGTATTTTCGCATTTGATCACATCTCTTCCCTTTCTTTTCTGGGGATTCTTTTTTTAAGAATGCACCCTCAGCATCATCAAATCTTAGCATGTCTTTCATTCCTTCTAATGCAGGGGTTCTCAAAGTGAGTGACGGGGCACCCTGGGGTGCCATGGAGACAGTCCAGGGGTGACGTGACATTTTGATATTTGGAAATTATATGGACAGATAAAAATAATATAGAATTTTAAATTTGAAGAAGGCCTACAAGTACAGAGTTATTTTAAGTTAGTTCCAACCAAAATGGTTATCTCTCGCGTATATGCTAAATAAAATATGCCATATAAGGTTGCTGGGAGTGAAATTGGCATATAATATACAGTATAGGGGTGCCTCGGATGAAGAAATAATTTATAGGGGTGCCTTGACCCAAAAAAGTTTGAGAACCCCTGTTCTAATGCAAGATATGCAAGTGTTCTTCTCCCTACCTCCATGATACATAAAACAATTACTCAATTACTCAATATTTATATGGGTGGCTGGTAAGCTCACTCAGTACTGATGTTGTGCGTCAATCGGAAGGCCTGGGTTCACATCCCACTGCCGGAACTAACCAGAGGGTCATGAAAGGAGTGTCCACCCACATCGTGGCCCTGGGATCCTTTCAGTACTACATGCAAGTTACAATCGATCCTCTGCAGATGAATCTAGCCAAGCCTTGTAACTGACTGCGGACACCGAAGAATATTTAGATCCCCCAAGGTTTGATTTCAGACGTGGAACCACTTTCTGACTGACCTCTGGTGACCTTTAGGGGTCAATGACCTCAGAATTGCCTAATTTACACTTTTTGGTCCAATATTCTCCATTATAATACATGCTTGTTAAAATGGGAGTTTTGTTCTAGTAAAAGGTTAAACTCCATAGCCCACAGAAATGGCGATTCATGTTAACTTTCATTATAGAAATGTTATGACATCTTCGATCATAGAGAGACCAAAAGGAGTAAAATCTAGGCTAGGCTGTTGCCCGCCCGAGCCTACTGGCATAACTGAGGTGCTCTGCCTGTCCCTATTGGCCGTCTGAGTCCACATACCAAGTTTTTAGGAGGGTCGGATTGTGCGTATTGGAGTTATGACTGATTGAAGCCCAGCCAATAGGAAGTGAGAGGGGGCGGGGCTAAATCAATTTCAGTCTGTCCCTATTGGCCGTGTGAGTCCACATACCAAGTTTTAGGACGGTCGGATTGTGCGTATTGGAGTTATGACTGATTGAAGCCCAGCCAATAGGAAGTGAGAGGGGGCGGGGCTAAATCAATTTCAGTCTGTCCCTATTGGCCGTTTGAGTCCACATACCAAGTTTTAGGACGGTCGGATTGTGCGTATTGGAGTTATGACTGATTGAAGCCCAGCCAATAGGAAGTGAGAGGGGGCGGGGCTAAATCTATTTCAGTCTGTCCCTATTGGCCGTCTGAGTCCACATACCAAGTTTTAGGACGGTCGGATTGTGCGTATTGGAGTTATGACTGATTGAAGCCCAGCCAATAGGAAGTGAGAGGGGGCGGGGCTAAATCAATTTCAGTCTGTCCCTATTGGCCGTTTGAGTCCACATACCAAGTTTTAGGACGGTCGGATTGTGCGTATTGGAGTTATGGCTGATTGAATCCCAGCCAATAGGAATAGAGGGGGGAAGAGAGGGGGCGGGGCTAAAGCAATTTCATTCTGTCCCTATTGGCCGTCTGAGTCCACATACCAGGTTTCATGACGGTCGGATTCTGCGTATTGGAGTTATGGCTGAACAGGAGTGTTGGTCGCTGGTCGGACCAACAAAAAGACCAACAGGAGTGTTGGTCGCTGGTCGGACCAACAAAAAGACCAACAGGAGTGTTGGTCGCTGGTCGGACCAACAAAAGGACCAACAGGAGTGTTGGTCTGGACCAACAGGAGTGTTGGTCGCTGGTCGGACCAACAAAAAGACCAACAGGAGTGTTGGTCGCTGGTCGGACCAACAAAAAGACCAACAGGAGTGTTGGTCGCTGGTCGGACCAACAAAAAGACCAACAGGAGTGTTGGTCGCTGGTCGGACCAACAAAAGGACCAACAGGAGTGTTGGTCTGGACCAACAGGAGTGTTGGTCGCTGGTCGGACCAACAAAAAGACCAACAGGAGTGTTGGTCGTTGGTCGGACCAACAAAAAGACCAACAGGAGTGTTGGTCGCTGGTCGGACCAACAAAAGGACCAACAGGAGTGTTGGTCTGGACCAACAGGAGTGTTGGTCGCTGGTCGGACCAACAAAAAGACCAACAGGAGTGTTGGTCGCTGGTCGGACCAACAAAAAGACCAACAGGAGTGTTGGTCGCTGGTCGGACCAACAAAAAGACCAACAGGAGTGTTGGTCGCTGGTCGGACCAACAAAAGGACCAACAGGAGTGTTGGTCTGGACCAACAGGAGTGTTGGTCGCTGGTCGGACCAACAAAAAGACCAACAGGAGTGTTGGTCGCTGGTCGGACCAACAAAAGGACCAACAGGAGTGTTGGTCTGGACCAACAGGAGTGTTGGTCGCTGGTCGGACCAACAAAAAGACCAACAGGAGTGTTGGTCGCTGGTCGGACCAACAAAAAGACCAACAGAAGTGTTGGTCGCTGGTCGGACCAACAAAAGGACCAACAGGAGTGTTGGTCGCTGGTCGGACCAACAAAAAGACCAACAGGAGTGTTGGTCGCTGGTCGGACCAACAAAAAGACCAACAGGAGTGTTGGTCGCTGGTCGGACCAACAAAAAGACCAACAGGAGTGTTGGTCGCTGGTCGGACCAACAAAAGGACCAACAGGAGTGTTGGTCTGGACCAACAGGAGTGTTGGTCGCTGGTCGGACCAACAAAAAGACCAACAGGAGTGTTGGTCGCTGGTCGGACCAACAAAAAGACCAACAGGAGTGTTGGTCTGGACCAACAGGAGTGTTGGTCGCTGGTCGGACCAACAAAAAGACCAACAGGAGTGTTGGTCGCTGGTCGGACCAACAAAAAGACCAACAGGAGTGTTGGTCGCTGGTCGGACCAACAAAAAGACCAACAGGAGTGTTGGTCGCTGGTCGTACCAACAAAAGGACCAACAGGAGTGTTGGTCTGGACCAACAGGAGTGTTGGTCGCTGGTCGGACCAACAAAAAGACCAACAGGAGTGTTGGTCGCTGGTCGGACCAACAAAAGGACCAACAGGAGTGTTGGTCTGGACCAACAGGAGTGTTGGTCGCTGGTCGGACCAACAAAAAGACCAACAGGAGTGTTGGTCGCTGGTCGGACCAACAAAAGGACCAACAGGAGTGTTGGTCGCTGGTCGGACCAACAAAAGGACCAACAGGAGTGTTGGTTGTTGACCAGGTCAACATGGATCTCACCCCTACTGCTCTGTCCCCGTAACAAGGAACTCTCTCCACCACAAGAACTCTCTCCACCACAATGACGACAACTTCACCAAAGCCACAACGGCTGGAGATACAACGCCAGACATGGCGCACTGCAAAGTGAACGACGCGTCACGCTAGACGTTCGGGCCGCGTAGCGGCCCGAACTTCTAGTGGAAGTACAAGTGTTAATCATGTGACAGTATGTGTCATAGCAAAGAGGACTTATTGAAGTGTCTCTGTCAATGTGCTGAGGCGACTGAATCTCCCTGTAATATTTGTTGGAACAAAAACATAATGTCAATGCAACGTAGAAAATTGGCTTTTGATGTTATTATTACATTAAAAGCTAAAATGCATATGAAAAGTATGTAATTGTTATAGCTAAAGCTAGCAAATTTACATAGTGGCCAAGAAATTGCCTGTTAAAATGTTTTTTTAAAATGTCCCATCATTCAGCATAACGTTTTGTCAGTCAGTGTAACACTTTTGTCATTCAGCGCAACAAAGGTTTCATGACAGTAGCTTTGTTATCCCTTGTTTTAACTAGTTTACAACATTTAGGTCAAAAGGAATTGCAAGCAATTATATTAAACTGTTGTATGAACACTATGATACAGTAACTATATAATCATTTCTAAACAATTTTTGGCATTGTAAGGTATTACTTATACTTACTTACGCCTATAGCCCAACTTTGGGCATAGGCCACGAACAAGAGCTCTCCAGGCATCCCGGTCCTGGGCCAATTTCTCCAGCTGTCCCCATGTGTGGCCAGATCTCTTCACATCTGCATCCAGGTCATGCCGCCAGGTGTTTCTTGGTCTGCCCCTCTTCCTTCTACCATGTGGGTTCCAGAACAGGGCGTATCTCGTGATATTGGATTGCATTAACACTGCCTTAACCAGGGCATCCAGCCACCCTTGTGCTGCTGGCTGTGCCCCTGATGTCACCACGGTGATGTCAGATAGTGTCAGGCATCTCCATACATGGAGCTGCCCATGTCAGTTATGCCCAAGTATGGGGCCACGACGTCCGTCCTGGACGTGCCGGCCATCTCCACATATGGAGTCTCGGAGAAGGGTTCACTGATGTCAGACCCCGTATCTATCGCACGTCTTGGGTCTCTATGACGACTTTGTAGGTCGATTGTCTCCATTTATGGGAATCTCCATATATAGGCCAGTGCTGGCAAGTATGCCCTGAACGTTCTCAACACAATGGAATTACTGTCTTTATTCATGAATATAGTTTATATATATATAATTCTTTTTTAGATGCTGGGGAACAACCTCAAGGTCTCCTGTGGGTCCCCGGGACCCACTTTGAGAACCTCTGCTTTGCAAGGCAGAGACACACTTCTCTCTGACCACATCCTCTCTTCTAGTGCTGTTCTCTACACTCCCACGCACAGCGACTTGCTATGTGTGTGTGTGTGTGTGTGTGTGTGTGTGTGTGTGAGTGTGAGTGTGAGTGTGTGTGGCAGTTCTCACATCCTGTCATGTGGTTAACACTTCCTGTTGCAGCCGTGCTCTGCATATCCTGTTAATAGAGACTTCTGCCTTGGTCTGTGTTCAGTGTTACATTTATTTGTTGTCTCCGCCAGGCCGGATGGCCAAAGGCCGGATAATGTGTATTTTCTCCTGTCCGTGCGTGCGTTCACAAGTGCACGCGTGCGTGCGTGCGTGTATGTGTGACTGTGAACAGCTAATGTCCGACACCGTTGGACCGATTGGCATGAACCTTTTCATGCACACTCCTATAAGGTCAAAGAAGAACCTTTATTTCCAAATTGGCCTCATGCTGGAGCTATAACAGGCCTGTCAGATTTCATTCTGACTGGCTACGATTGGCTTTCAAAGTTTGCGGGATGGCCCTGTTTCTCACAAAATTCCACCAATCCGATGTCCTTGAAACTTTGTATGCACACTCCTGGTAGGCCAAGGAAGAGCCTCCACCCCAATACATTTTCAAATCGGCATCATGGTAGTGCTATAACAGCCCACTTCATGTTTTGGTCTTTACCTGTTCAACCACAGGTCGTACAATCAACAAATTATTTTTTCAAACTCTCAATATAGGCTCTGCTTCTGTACACAATTGGTACACATCTTAAGTCATGTGATCAAGATGTATCTGTCCGGCGCAAAGGTGGCGCAGCAGTAAAGTCCATGCCCACCACCACAGAGTTTGTGGGTTCAAATCCACCGTGGTGCATCCGTTTTTGTCGAGCGTCTACACAAACACAATTGGCCCGTGTTCAGGGGAGGGAAACCGGGCGAGGAGGGTCATATCTATCAGTCATTGCCCCGGGCTACGGCGGCACCTGTCAGCGGGAAGTGTTGGGGCGAGGGGAGTAGGACGAAGTCTCTGCGTCCTCCTGGTAGAGGCTCCTCACTGGCAGGTGAGTCAGTAGGATACAACAGCAGTGACAACACAGAAATGTGTGTGGGGAGGAATTAATTGGCATAACGACTAAATTGGAAAAAAAAAGGGTTAAAATAAATAATGAGCTACTCTAAAGAGAAAAAAAAGAGATAGAAAAAAAGATGTACTGTATCTGTCCAATTTCTCACATACCATGCCAAATGACTGCCTTCCTACGTTTGCGGGCCCTGGGTAGGCAACCCGTTCTGGGGAAGACCTGCCCTCAGATGAGTGCACTTTTCAAGTCTTCTGTTTTGATATCATCTCCTGGAGATGATGACAGAGACCAGAACCAGTAGAACTCCAGGGTTCATGATGCAATCCTCTTTAAGATAATCTGTAACACAATAACTGTCAATAACTCAACAATAACAGAAATCTATTGTTGTTTATTTGAATCCTTCAGAAGTGTCATACCTTATCTAACTATATAAATGGCGACCGACTTCCGCACCCTCGGTGAGGACACCCCACAGCTCTGTTATCGAATAAACAACGCACCGCCAGACCACATGTCGCCAACTGACTCGCCACGGCGGCCGCGCTGAATTTACGCGTCGCGTAGGGGACATGTCATTGCTCACTACACCTTTTCCACCGCGCAACATAATTAATTCTACTCACCAAATGTCGGACAAAACGGAAGGTGAATCACTTTCGTACCGCTTACCGTGCACACCACCGACACCGAACGCCGACGGGTTTCGCCGAAACAACACGAGCGGCCGCCATTGCACTCTGCCCATCTCCTCCACAACACCACACACGCAGCTCCTTTGCTTCAACCCCCCCCCCCTTCTTACGTACCTCCTTTGTTCCACCCAGGCCGTTACTTTCACTTCACTCATGTCTCGATCACAATATGTCCGTCCTTCACGTGCCATGTTCATCCCAAACACACAAACAAACAGCGACGGCCACAGCACAGCACGTTGCCCAGGCTAATGTGGTAAACAAACCGTTCTAGCTTCATGACACCAAAGGACTCGACAGTGATGTCATGATTATGCAACCCGGAAGTACAAATACCAAGGATACGTCAGTGATGTCAGTCGGGTTGCCAGGCATGCCAGGTTCTCTAAAAACAAGCGCCAGAAACAAGCAACCACCTTCATGACAAAAAAAAAAACACCGTAGGGGTCCGCAATGTTCCAGGGGTGTCCCCGCGCGTCCCAACACTCCACAGGGGGTCAGTGGACCAGCAGGGGGTCCGCGGACCCCCTGTGGACCCCCTGAAACATAACAAATATTATTTCTTCTAATTTTTTCCTTTTTCAAAAAAACTTTTCCACAGTTTTACTCCGGCGATTTGGGTCCCCCAATATACACGCGGCCACGCTGGGCCCCGTGCGCGGCTGGGGTTGAGGGGGGCGTAGCCCCCCGAAACTCTAGTGAATCAATATGTTAATGCAAAAGCTGCCTCCCCTCTCTTTCTCTGTTTGTATTATATGCAAGCTGAAGCACTGGCAAAGTTAAGTCAACAATAGGAGCCTTCATGCCTCAGAAGTAAGTAGAAACACAGCGTGTTGAAAACACTTGGTCAAAATGTCTGCATTAATTCCACATTCTTTTCACCACCGTCCTCAGAGTGACAGCCGTGGACTCAACCATATGAGGACCGAATCAGAAGAGGTAATTGGTCACTAAATTGAGGAGAAAATGAAAAATAAATGAATAAATATCAACAACAAAAAAAAAAAAAAGGCAACACTATAATCTCTGACTGACAGACAGACAGACAGACAGACAGACAGACAGGCAGGCAGGCAGACAGGCACACACACTACTACACTAGAAGCGAAGATCATGTGATCTGAACGTTGTAGTTCCTGTTTGATCGTCGTTCGTAAGAACAGTTGTAATTTTCCACTTCAGTGGCTCTTTGTTCTAGAGTACAGATTGAACCTTTGAGCTAAAGTACTCTCATTTTTGTTTGATCAAAGGTTGAGGGAAAATAATATACAAGCTCCAGACATCAGCCTGGACAGTTGTAGAAGATGGACCTGGACAGTATCTTTGATATATAAGAGACAACCCACAGATCAGGTGATACATCATTCATTCTAAATGCTTCTATCTTTATACATGTTTTGTACAGTCAGACACTGTGATAATGTAATATACATGTAATGTACCTTTAAGTAATAAGACATGAGAGGATGTGCTATATATGGTGGTTATTGACATGGCTGTGCTGTGGCATATAGACACGACACGAAGAGAGTGTTGTTGCCCTGCACAGCTGTGCAACACAATATAACTGAACATACAAAATGTATGTATGTGGGACGCTAAAAAGTAACAAACACACACACGCACGCACGCGCGCGCGCACACGCACACGCACACGCACACGCACACACACACACACACACACACACACACAAGCTTAATAAAACCTTGGACATACAATACATGGGGTGTGACTGAGACACAAAATATTTGATTGTTGATTGTTTGATTCACTCTTATAAAACGGAATAAATACTACACATAGAAACACAAAACGTTTTTTTTTGTTCAAGTTTATCATGTGGGCAGCAATCTACAGTGTTGTCCTCACTCTAGAAGTCTACCGTTTTCAAACATGTTTGATATTTATCTGGATCGCTACGGTATGGAACAGCACAGTGGGGGACCGAGAGAAAGACAGCCGCTGTTCATATAAAAGGGAAGGGGGCTGTGCCGACAGCCCGCTAATCATCTGATGCACGTGCACACACACACACACACACACACACACACACACACACACACACACACACACACACACACACACACACACACACACACACACACACACACACACACACACCCCCACACACACACACACACACACACACACACACACACACACACACACACACACACACACACTTTTCATACCATCAGGTTGGTTGTTTATGTAGGATGGACACTGTATCCAATAGGATACTGTAGCAATATGTTCTTTTTAGCAAGTGACACCCTTGCATGATGGACGAGTAGCTAAACAATACTTTATGAAACTATGAACAGATGCAGGAACAGTGCAGACACTGCATGGTGTCATTTGGGGTGCCTGTGTTCTTCCATCACTTTCCAAAATGTTCTCTCCATGTGACCATGTTATTGACAGTGTCAGTGTGTGCTTGTACAGTAGATAATTAATTATATCCAATCCAATCCAATCCACTTTATTTATATAGCACGTTTCACAACCAAAGTTTACAAAGTGCTGTACAGAAAATCATGCAAAGTACACTGTTAAAATATGCTAAAACACAAAAAACACCAGCAAGGACACACAAAGAACAATAAGACATAGACCACAGAAACTCTCAAGCGGGGTTAAAAAGCCAAGGTATAAAGATGTGTCTTAAGCCGAGATTTAAAAGTCTCAATGGTGGGGGCCCTTTTAACATGGGGGGGGGAGCGCATTCCATAGTGAGGGGGCTATGGCAGCAAAGGCTCGGTCGCCTCTGGTCTTTAAATTGGTCTTTATTGTGACCTCAAGGTTTAGCTGGCCGGCAGACCGCAGTGACCTTGGGGGGGTATAGACCTTTATGAGGTCAGAGAGGTACTGGGGTGCCAAGCCATTCAGGGATTTAAAAACAAACAATATATCCACATCTAAAGTCGGAGGCTTTTACAATGTAAAATGCACAGATAGTAGCAACATTGCATTGAATTGTGAATGCTGTCATTTTGAGACATGTTGTACAACTTTTGTGCTGCGATATGAATAGCCTACACAGTAAGATATTGGAGGATGGCGGCTTGGCTCGCTGTTATCTTCATTGTAGCTGCTGCTGCGATATTATGGTCAAAGCTGATCATTATTATTATGCTCTACCTTTCATGTTGGTCACACAATGTGCACCCTTCATAGTTCTGAAATCCATTGATTTTGCTAAATGTTGCAAGGCAAAAAGACTCTCTGACTCTGTGCCATGCCAACCTGGTTTATTTTTCGTTGGGTGTGATAGTGTCCAGCGGATAACATTATGTGATATACAAGACCACAATGAGACATGTTGTGAGCTTGCAGATCGGCTCTGACGCAATGCACTGTGGTAAGACGAAGCGCAAATCAGGAAACAGACCCTGTGTGTGTGTGTGTGTGTGTGTGTGTGTGTGTGTGTGTGTGTGTGTGTGTGTGTGTGTGTGTGTGTGTGTGTGTGTGTGTGTGTGTGTGTATGTGTGTGTGTGTGTTGTGGTGGATAAAATTCATAGAACAGTTGTGGTATTGTGGTATTGATGAATTGAATGTATTAGTAAGAGGCAACAATCATCACCTGTTCTTCAAACTCCTCTCCCTGACAAAGTCTTTTAGAAACAGCCGACTCATGCAAACCTATTGTAACCATACCGACTCTGTGTGAGTTATAGAATAAAGCCCATGTAAGGAGTGACCATTTCCACATATGCTCTGTGTCAGCATTTAATTTGTCCTGTGATACTATACATGGTCATTGCTAATTTAACCAGTCAGCTCTATGGTACTGTTACTTAGTATAGCCTGTTTATATTTATCTACATTTAGGGGAGAGATCTTTGTGTATAAAAGGTGTCGCATATGACACTTCAGAAAGCTTCTGCCCTACGGGGCCCAAGGGCTGGCCAGGAGGCCAGAGCTCTGTCTGATCTGTATGCGGTCTGAAATCTTCCTAATAAATTATCTAAAACTTCACCTGATATTATTATTATTTCTATAATAAACAAAAAAAACCACTGAATTGATTCACCACAATCGCCAGTCAGTGTGTTACGAAACCCTTTAGGGTCTAGGGTGGAGTTTGTAACATAATGATATTTTACCAGGCTGTTGAGCATGAGGTGCAAATAAAAGAGACCACACAAGGTTTTGAGCAAAAGGTGAAAGGTGCTTTTACTCTTTAAAGCAGGGTAATTTACAATACTGACATTACACTATGCACAGGGCAAAGTAGTAAGCCACTACCAGGGGACATGGGTGTTGCCAAAATAACAAAATCAGCTAGGGAACAAAAGACAGACTAATTAACTAATTACTTAGTGTAGTGAAAACAAAAGCCTGCCTACCTAACTACTCTAACCAAACAATGTTCAAAAATACATAAGTGGCAACCACCCCTTATTGCTTAACAAAGGTGCTGCCTACGTGATGTCTACGTATAGAGGCCTCTGTCTTTCTTGTCCCAAGGCAGCAGCATACACTAAGTAGATTACAGGTAGGAGAACAGACACTAAATGACAAAGGTTTGCTCTGGGAACATAAATGGAGGGCTACAAACAAGGCTACATAGACAGGGCTACAAACAGGAAACGGTTGAGAGAGAATGAGCCAAGATGGGACCCAGCCTTTTATAGACAGCAGATGGTGGTGATTGGATGAGGGTGGGGCCAGGTAACAGGATGATTGACAGCTGATGAGACCTGTAGTAAGTGACAGAGGGAAGGAGAGACAGACAAGGGAAGGAATACAGAATCCAAGGCAAAACTACGTGGAACGTAACACAGTGTATGCTCATAATAACTTGAAAATGTTTGCATTGTAATTTGGTGTTTACTTTATTTAATATAAAATAATATAGGCTACTAATAATTATAGTAATATTGCGGAGCAAGGCAGCCGGCCATCGTGGCTGGTGATATTGTAATTTATAATATTATTTAAGTTATTATATAAGGACATTATTGGGTGTTAGGACAATATTGTTGTAAATCATATACGCTGAGAAAAAAAATCAATGGTGGTCATGGAGTAATTTTTCATTTTCCCGGCTGGTATAGACCTGTCGTTGTTTTGTTGTATATAAAAACCTTAAATGCCCAATCATTTTTCATTATCAGCTGTGTGACAATATTGAAATTCTAGATGAGTGATAGACTTCTTTGCACTTTTCTTTAGTCATAATTGTAAAAAGCAGCTTATATGGGTCGCTGTGTTTCTCCTGACAGGGTGGAGTGTGTGTGTGTGTGTGTGTGTGTGTGTGTGTGTGTGTGTGTGTGTGTGTGTGTGTGTGTGTGTGTGTGTGTGTGTGTGTGTGTGTGTGTGTGTGTGTGTGTGTGTGTGTGTGTGTGTGTGTGTGTGTGTAGTGCCTGAACTAAGCTGACAAACCAGGACAACCTCTAATGAACCATACAGAGGATCAGTGTTGGCCCATCAGTAGATCTGTCCTTACAGAGAAAATCTAAATCACAATACACACAAGATCTCCCAGTAAGCCAGGGAAGAATGTAAAG